>NC_092145.1:94505506-94817892 GCF_043159975.1 Macaca nemestrina | reverse complement strand
ACTTTGCCAATTCCACAAGAACTGTCTTAGCGAAAGGCTTCTTGAGGGGAAAGCTGTAACTCTGTGAGATGATTTCACAGAAAACAAAGAAGTTTCTCAGAAAGCTTCTTTCTCTTTGTTATCGGAGGATATTTCCTTTGGCCCTATTGTCTTCAAAGGGATCCGAAATCTCTGTTCTCAGATTCCACAGAAATAAGGCTAGCAAAGGGATCCACGAAATACAGATGTAACTCTGTGAGATGAATTAACAGAACACTAAGCAGTTTCTCAGAAAGCTTCTTTCCAGATTTCATCTGAGGATATTTCCTTTTTCACCATAGCCCTCTATGGGCTTCCAAATATCACTTTGCCTATTCCACAAGAACTGTCTTAGCGAAAGGCTTCTTGAGGGGAAAGCTGTAACTCTGTTAGATGATTTCACCGAACACAAAGAAGTTTCTCAGAAAGCTTCTTTCTCTTTGTTATCGGAGGATATTTCCTTTGGCCCTATAGTCTTCAAAGGGATCCGAAATATCTGTTCTCAGATTCCACAGAAATAAGGCTAGCAAAGAGATCCACGAAATACAGATGTAACTCTGTGAGTGGAAGTCACACATCACAGAGCAGTTTCTCCGAAAGCTTCTTTCCAAATTTCATTTCAGGATATTTCCTTTTTCACCATAGTCCTCTATGGGCTTCCAAATATCACTTTGCCTATTCCACAAGAACTCTCTTAGCGAAAGGCTTCTTGAGGGGAAAGCTGTAACTCTGTGAGATGATTTCACAGACACAAAGAAGTTTCTCAGAAAGCTTCTTTCTCTTTGTTATCGGAGGATATTTCCTTTGGCCCTATAGTCTTCAAAGGGATCCGAAATATCTGTTCTCAGATTCCACAGAAATAAGGCTAGCAAAGAGATCCACGAAATACAGATGTAACTCTGTGAGATGAATTAACAGAACACTAAGCAGTTTCTCAGAAAGCTTCTATCCATATTTCATCTGAGGATATTTCCTTTTTCACCATAGCCCTCTATGGGCTTCCAAATATCACTTTTCCAATTCCACAAGAACTGTCTTAGCGAAAGGCTTCTTGAGGGGAAAGCTGTAACTCTGTGAGATGATTTCACAGAACACAAAGAAGTTTCTCAGAAAGCTACTTTCTTTTTGTTGTCGGAGAATATTTCCTTTGGCCCTATAGTCTTCAAAGGGATCCGAAATATCTGTTCTCAGATTCCACAGAAATAAGGCTAGCAAAGAGATCCACGAAATACAGATGTAACTCTGTGAGATGAATTTACAGAACACTAAGCAGTTTCTCAGAGAGCTTCTTTCCATATTTCATCCGGGGATATATCCTTTTTCAACCTAGCCCTCTATGGGCTTCCAAATATCACTTTGTCAATTCCACAAGAACTGTCTTAGCGAAAGGCTTCTTGAGGGGAAAGCTGTAACTCTGTGAGATGATTTCACAGAACACAAAGAAGTTCCTCAGAAAGCTTCTGTCTCTTTGTTATCGGAGGGTATTTGCTTTGGCCCTGTAGTCTTCAAAGGGATCCGAAATATCTGTTCTCAGATTCCACAGAAATAAGGCTAGCAAAGAGATCCACGAAATACAGATGTAACTCTGTGAGTGGAAGTCACACATCACAGAGCAGTTTCTCAGAAAGCTTCTTTCCAGATTTCATCTGAAGATATTTCCTTTTTCACCATAGCCCTCTATGGGCTTCCAAATATCACTTTGCCAATTCCACAAGAACTGTCTTAGCGAAAGGCTTCTTGAGGGAAAGCTGTAACTCTGTGAGATGATTTCACAGAACACAAAGAAGTTTCTCAGAAAGCTTCTTTCTCTTTGTCATCAGAGGATATTTCCTTTGGCCCTATAGTCTTCAAAGGGATCCGAAATATCTGTTCTCAGATTCCACAGAAATAAGGCTAGCAAAGAGATCCACGAAATGCAGATGTAACTCTGTGAGATGAATTAACAGAACACTAAGCAGTTTCTCAGAAAGCTTCTTTCCAGATTTCATCTGAGGATATTTCCTTTTTCACCGTAGCCCTCTATGGGCTTCCAAATATCACTTTGCCAATTCCACAAGAACTGTTTTAGCGAAAGGCTTCTTGAGGGGAAAGCTGTAACTCTGTGAGATGATTTCACAGAACACATAGAAGTTTCTCAGAAAGCTTCTTTCTCTTTGTTATCGGAGGATATTTCCTTTGGCCCTATAGTCTTCAAAGGGATCCGAAATATCTGTTCTCAGATTCCACAGAAAGAAGGCTAGCAAAGAGATCCACGAAATACAGATGTAACTCTGTGAGATGAATTAACAGAACACTAAGAAGTTTCTCAGAAAGTATCTTTCCAGATTTCATCTGAGGATATTTCCTTTTTCACCATAGCCCTCTATGGGCTTCCAAATATCACTTTGCCAATTCCACAAGAACTGTCTTAGCGAAAGGCTTCTTGAGGGGTAAGCTCTAACTCTGTGAGATGATTTCACAGAACACAAAGAAGTCCCTCAGAAAGCTTCTTTCTCTTTGTTATCGGAGGATATTTGCTTTGGCCCTATAGTCTTCAAAGGGATCCGAAATATCTGTTCTCAGATTCCACAGAAATAAGGCTAGCAAAGAGATCCACGAAATACAGATGTAACTCTGTGAGTGGAAGTCACACATCACAGAACAGTTTCTCAGAAAGCTTCTTTCCAGATTTCATCTGAGGATATTTCCTTTTCCCCATAGCCCTCTATGGGCTTTTAAATATCACTTTGCCAATTCCACAAGAACTGTCTTAGCGAAAGGCTTCTTGAGGGGAAAGCTGTAACTCTGTGAGATGATTTCAGAGAACACAAAGAAGTTATTCAGAAAGCTTCTTTCTCTTTGTTATCGGAGGATATTTCCTTTGGCCCTATTGTCTTCAAAGGGATCCGAAATCTCTGTTCTCAGATTCCACAGAAATAAGGCTAGCAAAGAGATTCACGAAATACAGATGTAACTCTGTGAGATGAATTAACAGAACACTAAGCAGTTTCTCAGAAAGCTTCTTTCCAGATTTCATCTGAGGATATTTCCTTTTTCACCATATCCCTCTATGGGCTTCCAAATATCACTTTGCCTATTCCACAAGAACTGTCTTAGCGAAAGGCTTCTTCAGGGGAAAGCTGTTACTCTGTGAGATGATTTCACCGAACACAAAGAAGTTTCTCAGAAAGCTTCTTTCTCTTTGTTATCAGAGGATATTTCCTTTGGCCCTGTAGTCTTCAAAGGGATCCGAAATATCTGTTCTCAGATTCCACAGAAATAAGGGTAGCAATGAGATCCACGAAATACAGATGTAACCCTGTGAGTGGAAGTCACACATCACAGATCAGTTTCTCAGAAAGCTTCTTTCCAAATTTCATTTTAGGATATTTCGTTTTTCACCGTAGCCCTCCATGGGCTTCCAAATATCACTTTGCCAATTCCACAAGAACAGTCTTAGCGAAAGGCTGCTGGAGGGGAAAGCTTTAACTCTGTGAGATGATTACACAGAACACAAAGAAGTTTTTCAGAAAGCTTCTTTATCTTTGTTATCGGAAGATATTTCCTTTGGCCCTATAGTCTTCAAAGGGATCCGAAATATCTGTTCTCAGATTCCACAGAAACAAGGCTAGCAATGAGATCCACGAAATACAGATGTAACGCTGTGAGATGAATTAACAGAACACTAAGCAGTTTCTCAGAAAGCTTCTATCCAGATTTCATCTGAGGATATTTGCTTTTTCACCATAGCCCTCTATGGGCTTCCAAACGTCACTTTGCCAATTGCACAAGAACTGACTCGGCGAAAGTCTCCTTGAGGGGAAAGCTGTAACTCTCTGAGATGATTTCCCGGAACACAAAGAAGTTTCTCAGAAATCTTCTTTATCTTTGTTATCGGAGGATATTTCCTTTGGCCCTATAGTCTTCAAAGGGATCCGAAATATCTGTTCTCAGATTCCACAGAAATAAGGCTAGCAAAGAGATCCACGAAATACAGATGTAACTCTGTGAGATGAATTAACAGAACACTAAGAAGTTTCTCAGAAAGTTTCTTTCCAGATTTCATCTGAGGATATTTCCTTTTTCACCATAGCCCTCTATGGGCTTCCCAATATCACTTTGCCAATTCCACAAGAACTGTCTTAGCGAAAGGCTTCTTGAGGGGAAAGCTGTAACTCTGTGAGATGATTTCACAGAACACAAAGCAGTTCCCCAGAAAGCTTCTTTCTCTTTGTTATCGGAGGATATTTCCTTTGGCCCTATAGTCTTCAAAGGGATCCGAAATATCTGTTCTCAGATTCCACAGAAATAAGGCTAGCAAAGAGATCCACGAAATAAAGATGTAACTCTGTGAGTGGAAGTCACACATCACAGAGCAATTTCTCAGAAAGCTTCTTTCCAGATTTCATCTGAGGATATTTCCTTTTTCACCATAGCCCTCTATGGGTTTCCAAATATCACTTTGAGAATTCCACAAGAACTCTCTTAGCGAAAGGCTTCTTGAGGGGAAAGCTGTAACTCTGTGAGATGATTTCACAGAAAACAAAGAAGATTCTCAGAAAGCTTCTTTCTCTTTGTTATCCGAGGATATTTCCTTTGGCCCTATAGTCTTCAAAGGGTTCCGAAATCTCTCTTCTCAGATTCCACAGAAATAAGGCTAGCAAAGAGATCCACGAAATACAAATATAACTCTGTGAGGGGAAGTCACACATCACAGAGCAGTTTCTCAGAAAGCTTCTTTCCAGATTTCATCTGAGGATATTTCCTTTTTCACCATAGCCCTCTATGGGCTTCCAAATATCACTTTGCCAATTCCACAAGAACTGTCTTAGCGAAAGGCTTCTTGAGGGGAAAGCTGTAACTCTGTGAGATGATTTCACAGAACACAAAGAAGTTTCTCAGTAAGCTTCTTTCTCTTTGTTATAGGAGGATATATCCTTTGGCCCTTTATTCTTCAAAGGGATCCGAAGTATCTGTTCTCAGATTCCACAGAAATAAGGCTAGCAAAGAGATCCACGAAATACAGATGTAACTCTGTGAGATGAATTTACAGAACACTAAGCAGTTTCTCAGAAAACTTCTTTCCAGATTTCATCTGAGGATATTTCCTTTTTCACCATAGCCCTCTATGGGCTTCCAAATATCACTTTGCCTATTCCACAAACTGTCTTAGCGAAAGGCTTCTTGAGGGGAAAGCTGTAACTCTGTGAGATGATTTCACAGAACACAAAGAAGTTTCTCAGAAAGCATCTTTCTCTTTGTTATCGGAGGATATTTCCTTTGGCCCTATAGTCTTCAAAGGAATCCGAAATATCTTTTCTCAGATTCCACAGAAATAAGGCTAGCAAAGAGATCCACGAAATACAGATGTAACTCTGTGAGTGGAAGTCACACATCACAGAGCAGTTTCTCAGAAAGCTTCTTTCCAGATTTCATCTGAGGATATTTCCTTTTGCACCATAGTCCTCTATGGGCTTCCAAATATCACTTTGCCAATTCCACAAGAACTGTCTTAGCGAAAGGCTTCTTGAGGGGAAAGGTGTAACTCTGTGAGATGATTTCACAGAACACAAAGAAGTTTCTCAGAAAGCTTCTTTCTCTTTTTTATCGGAGGATAATTCCTTTGGCCCTGTAGTCTTCAAAGGGATCCGAAATATCTGTTCTCAGATTCCACAGAAATAAGGCTAGCAAAGAGATCCACGAAATACAGATGTAACCCTGTGAGTGGAAGTCACACATCACAGAGCAGTTTCTCAGAAAGCTTCTTTCCAAATTTCATTTTAGGATATTTCCTTTTTCACCGTAGCCCTAAATGGCCTTCCAAATATCACTTTGCCAACTCCACAAGAACTGTCTTAGCGAAAGGCTTCTGGAGGGGAAAGCTTTAACTCTGTGAGATGATTTCACAGAACACAAAGAAGTTTCTCAGAAAGCTTCTTTCTCTTTGTTATCGGAGGATATTTCCTTTGGCCCTATAGTCATCAAAGGGATCCGAAATATCTGTTCTCAGATTCCACAGAAACAAGGCTAGCAATGAGATCCACGAAATACAGATTTAACTCTGTGAGATGAATTAACAGAACACTAAGAAGTTTCTCAGAAAGCTTCTATCCAGATTTCATCTGAGGATATTTCCTTTTTCACCATAGCCCTCTATGGGCTTCCAAACGTCACTTTGCCAATTGCACAAGAACTGTCTCAGCGAAAGGCTTCTTGAGGGGAAAGCTGTAACTCTGTGAGATGATTTCACAGAACACAAATAAGTTTCTCAGAAAGTTTCTTTCTCTTTGTTATCAGAGGATATTTCCTTTGGCCCTATAGTCTTCAAAGGGATCCGAAATATCTGTTCTCAGATTCCACAGAAATAAGACTAGCAAAGAGATCCAGGAAATACAGATGTAACTCTGTGAGATGAATTAACAGAACACTTAGAAGTTTCTCAGAAAGCTTCTTTCCAGATTTCATCTGAAGATATTTCCTTTTTCACCATAGCCCTCTATGGGCTTCCAAATATCACTTTGCCAATTCCACAAGAACTGTCTTAGCGAAAGGCTTCTTGAGGGGTAAGCTCTAACTCTGTGAGATGATTTCACAGAACACAAAGAAGTCCCTCAGAAAGCTTCTTTCTCTTTGTTATCGGAGGATATTTGTTTGGCCCTATAGTCTTCAAAGGGATCCGAAATATCTGTTCTCAGATTCCACAGAAATAAGGCTAGCAAAGAGATCCACGAAATACAGATGTAACTCTGTGAGTGGAAGTCACACATCACAGAGCAGTTTCTCAGAAAGCTTCTTTCCAGATTTCATCTGAGGATATTTCCTTTTTCACCATAGCCCTCTATGGGCTTATAAATATCACTTTGCCAATTCCACAAGAACTGTCTTAGCGAAAGGCTTCTTGAGGGGAAAGCTGTAACTCTGTGAGATGATTTCACAGAACACAAAGAGGTTTCTCAGAAAGCTTCTTTCTCTTTGTTATCGGAGGATATTTCCTTTGGCCCTATAGTCTTCAAAGGGATCCGAAATCTCTGTTCTCAGATTCCACAGAAATAAGGCTAGCAAAGAGATTCACGAAATACAGATGTAACTCTGTGAGATGAATTAACAGAACACTAAGCAGTTTCTCAGAAAGCTTCTTTCCAGATTTCATCTGAGGATATTTCCTTTTTCACCATAGCCCTCTATGGGCTTCCAAATATCACTTTGCCTATTCCACAAACTGTCTTAGCGAAAGGCTTCTTGAGGGGAAAGCTGTAACTCTGTGAGATGATTTCACAGAACACAAAGAAGTTTCTCAGAAAGCATCTTTCTCTTTGTTATCGGAGGATATTTCCTTTGGCCCTATAGTCTTCAAAGGAATCCGAAATATCTTTTCTCAGATTCCCCAGAAATAAGGCTAGCAAAGAGATCCACGAAATACAGATGTAACTCTGTGAGTGGAAGTCACACATCACAGAGCAGTTTCTCAGAAAGCTTCTTTCCAGATTTCATCTGAGGATATTTCCTTTTGCACCATAGTCCTCTATGGGCTGCAAATATCACTTTGCCAATTCCACAAGAACTGTCTTAGCGAAAGGCTTCTTGAGGGGAAAGGTGTAACTCTGTGAGATGATTTCACAGAACACAAAGAAGTTTCTCAGAAAGCTTCTTTCTCTTTTTTATCGGAGGATAGTTCCTTTGGCCCTGTAGTCTTCAAAGGGATCCGAAATATCTGTTCTCAGATTCCACAGAAATAAGGCTAGCAAAGAGATCCACGAAATACAGATGTAACCCTGTGAGTGGAAGTCACACATCACAGAGCAGTTTCTCAGAAAGCTTCTTTCCAAATTTCATTTTAGGATATTTCCTTTTTCACCGTAGCCCTAAATGGCCTTCCAAATATCACTTTGCCAACTCCACAAGAACTGTCTTAGCGAAAGGCTTCTGGAGGGGAAAGCTTTAACTCTGTGAGATGATTTCACAGAACACAAAGAAGTTTCTCAGAAAGCTTCTTTCTCTTTGTTATCGGAGGATATTTCCTTTGGCCCTATAGTCATCAAAGGGATCCGAAATATCTGTTCTCAGATTCCACAGAAACAAGGCTAGCAATGAGATCCACGAAATACAGATTTAACTCTGTGAGATGAATTAACAGAACACTAAGAAGTTTCTCAGAAAGCTTCTATCCAGATTTCATCTGAGGATATTTCCTTTTTCACCATAGCCCTCTATGGGCTTCCAAACGTCACTTTGCCAATTGCACAAGAACTGTCTCAGCGAAAGGCTTCTTGAGGGGAAAGCTGTAACTCTGTGAGATGATTTCACAGAACACAAATAAGTTTCTCAGAAAGTTTCTTTCTCTTTGTTATCAGAGGATATTTCCTTTGGCCCTATAGTCTTCAAAGGGATCCGAAATATCTGTTCTCAGATTCCACAGAAATAAGACTAGCAAAGAGATCCAGGAAATACAGATGTAACTCTGTGAGATGAATTAACAGAACACTTAGAAGTTTCTCAGAAAGCTTCTTTCCAGATTTCATCTGAAGATATTTCCTTTTTCACCATAGCCCTCTATGGGCTTCCAAATATCACTTTGCCAATTCCACAAGAACTGTCTTAGCGAAAGGCTTCTTGAGGGGTAAGCTCTAACTCTGTGAGATGATTTCACAGAACACAAAGAAGTCCCTCAGAAAGCTTCTTTCTCTTTGTTATCGGAGGATATTTGTTTGGCCCTATAGTCTTCAAAGGGATCCGAAATATCTGTTCTCAGATTCCACAGAAATAAGGCTAGCAAAGAGATCCACGAAATACAGATGTAACTCTGTGAGTGGAAGTCACACATCACAGAGCAGTTTCTCAGAAAGCTTCTTTCCAGATTTCATCTGAGGATATTTCCTTTTTCACCATAGCCCTCTATGGGCTTATAAATATCACTTTGCCAATTCCACAAGAACTGTCTTAGCGAAAGGCTTCTTGAGGGGAAAGCTGTAACTCTGTGAGATGATTTCACAGAACACAAAGAGGTTTCTCAGAAAGCTTCTTTCTCTTTGTTATCGGAGGATATTTCCTTTGGCCCTATAGTCTTCAAAGGGATCCGAAATCTCTGTTCTCAGATTCCACAGAAATAAGGCTAGCAAAGAGATTCACGAAATACAGATGTAACTCTGTGAGATGAATTAACAGAACACTAAGCAGTTTCTCAGAAAGCTTCTTTCCAGATTTCATCTGAGGATATTTCCTTTTTCACCATAGCCCTCTATGGGCTTCCAAATATCACTTTGCCTATTCCACAAGAACTGTCTTAGCGAAAGGCTTCTTGAGGGGAAAGCTGTAACTCTGTGAGATGATTTCACAGAACACAAAGAAGTTTCTCAGAAAGCTTCTTTCTCTTTGTTATCGGAGGATATTTCCTTTGGCCCTATAGTCTTCAAAGGGATCCGAAATCTCTGTTCTCAGATTCCACAGAAATAAGGCTAGCAAAGAGATCCACGAAATACAGATGTAACTCTGTGAGATGAATTAACAGAACACTAAGAAGTTTCTCAGAAAGCTTCTTTCCAGATTTCATCTGAGGATATTTCCTTTTTCACCATAGCCCTCTATGGGCTTCCAAATATCACTTTGCCTATTCCACAAGAACTCTCTTAGCGAAAGGCTTCTTGAGGGGAAAGCTGTAACTCTGTGAGATGATTTCACAGACACAAAGAAGTTTCTCAGAAAGCTTCTTTCTCTTTGTTATCGGAGGATATTTCCTTTGGCCCTATAGTCTTCAAAGGGATCCGAAATATCTGTTCTCAGATTCCACAGAAATAAGGCTAGCAAAGAGATCCACGAAATACAGATGTAACTCTGTGAGATGAATTAACAGAACACTAAGCAGTTTCTCAGAAAGCTTCTATCCATATTTCATCTGAGGATATTTCCTTTTTCACCATAGCCCTCTATGGGCTTCCAAATATCACTTTTCCAATTCCACAAGAACTGTCTTAGCGAAAGGCTTCTTGAGGGGAAAGCTGTAACTCTGTGAGATGATTTCACAGAACACAAAGAAGTTTCTCAGAAAGCTACTTTCTTTTTGTTGTCGGAGAATATTTCCTTTGGCCCTATAGTCTTCAAAGGGATCCGAAATATCTGTTCTCAGATTCCACAGAAAAAAGGCTAGCAAAGAGATCCACGAAATACAGATGTAACTCTGTGAGATGAATTTACAGAACACTAAGCAGTTTCTCAGAGAGCTTCTTTCCATATTTCATCCGGGGATATATCCTTTTTCAACCTAGCCCTCTATGGGCTTCCAAATATCACTTTGCCAATTCCACAAGAACTGTCTTAGCGAAAGGCTTCTTGAGGGGAAAGCTGTAACTCTGTGAGATGATTTCACAGAACACAAAGAAGTTCCTCAGAAAGCTTCTGTCTCTTTGTTATCGGAGGGTATTTGCTTTGGCCCTGTAGTCTTCAAAGGGATCCGAAATATCTGTTCTCAGATTCCACAGAAATAAGGCTAGCAAAGAGATCCACGAAATACAGATGTAACTCTGTGAGTGGAAGTCACACATCACAGAGCAGTTTCTCAGAAAGCTTCTTTCCAGATTTCATCTGAAGATATTTCCTTTTTCACCATAGCCCTCTATGGGCTTCCAAATATCACTTTGCCAATTCCACAAGAACTGTCTTAGCGAAAGGCTTCTTGAGGGAAAGCTGTAACTCTGTGAGATGATTTCACAGAACACAAAGAAGTTTCTCAGAAAGCTTCTTTCTCTTTGTCATCAGAGGATATTTCCTTTGGCCCTATAGTCTTCAAAGGGATCCGAAATATCTGTTCTCAGATTCCACAGAAATAAGGCTAGCAAAGAGATCCACGAAATGCAGATGTAACTCTGTGAGATGAATTAACAGAACACTAAGCAGTTTCTCAGAAAGCTTCTTTCCAGATTTCATCTGAGGATATTTCCTTTTTCACCATAGCCCTCTATGGGCTTCCAAATATCACTTTGCCAATTCCACAAGAACTGTTTTAGCGAAAGGCTTCTTGAGGGGAAAGCTGTAACTCTGTGAGATGATTTCACAGAACACATAGAAGTTTCTCAGAAAGCTTCTTTCTCTTTGTTATCGGAGGATATTTCCTTTGGCCCTATAGTCTTCAAAGGGATCCGAAATATCTGTTCTCAGATTCCACAGAAAGAAGGCTAGCAAAGAGATCCACGAAATACAGATGTAACACTGTGAGATGAATTAACAGAACACTAAGAAGTTTCTCAGAAAGTTTCTTTCCAGATTTCATCTGAGGATATTTCCTTTTTCACCATAGCCCTCTATGGGCTTCCCAATATCACTTTGCCAATTCCACAAGAACTGTCTTAGCGAAAGGCTTCTTGAGGGGAAAGCTGTAACTCTGTGAGATGATTTCACAGAACACAAAGCAGTTCCCCAGAAAGCTTCTTTCTCTTTGTTATCGGAGGATATTTCCTTTGGCCCTATAGTCTTCAAAGGGATCCGAAATATCTGTTCTCAGATTCCACAGAAATAAGGCTAGCAAAGAGATCCACGAAATAAAGATGTAACTCTGTGAGTGGAAGTCACACATCACAGAGCAATTTCTCAGAAAGCTTCTTTCCAGATTTCATCTGAGGATATTTCCTTTTTCACCATAGCCCTCTATGGGTTTCCAAATATCACTTTGACAATTCCACAAGAACTCTCTTAGCGAAAGGCTTCTTGAGGGGAAAGCTGTAACTCTGTGAGATGATTTCACAGAAAACAAAGAAGATTCTCAGAAAGCTTCTTTCTCTTTGTTATCCGAGGATATTTCCTTTGGCCCTATAGTCTTCAAAGGGTTCCGAAATCTCTCTTCTCAGATTCCACAGAAATAAGGCTAGCAAAGAGATCCACGAAATACAAATATAACTCTGTGAGGGGAAGTCACACATCACAGAGCAGTTTCTCAGAAAGCTTCTTTCCAGATTTCATCTGAGGATATTTCCTTTTTCACCATAGCCCTCTATGGGCTTCCAAATATCACTTTGCCAATTCCACAAGAACTGTCTTAGCGAAAGGCTTCTTGAGGGGAAAGCTGTAACTCTGTGAGATGATTTCACAGAACACAAAGAAGTTTCTCAGTAAGCTTCTTTCTCTTTGTTATAGGAGGATATATCCTTTGGCCCTTTATTCTTCAAAGGGATCCGAAGTATCTGTTCTCAGATTCCACAGAAATAAGGCTAGCAAAGAGATCCACGAAATACAGATGTAACTCTGTGAGATGAATTTACAGAACACTAAGCAGTTTCTCAGAAAACTTCTTTCCAGATTTCATCTGAGGATATTTCCTTTTTCACCATAGCCCTCTATGGGCTTCCAAATATCACTTTGCCTATTCCACAAACTGTCTTAGCGAAAGGCTTCTTGAGGGGAAAGCTGTAACTCTGTGAGATGATTTCACAGAACACAAAGAAGTTTCTCAGAAAGCATCTTTCTCTTTGTTATCGGAGGATATTTCCTTTGGCCCTATAGTCTTCAAAGGAATCCGAAATATCTTTTCTCAGATTCCACAGAAATAAGGCTAGCAAAGAGATCCACGAAATACAGATGTAACTCTGTGAGTGGAAGTCACACATCACAGAGCAGTTTCTCAGAAAGCTTCTTTCCAGATTTCATCTGAGGATATTTCCTTTTGCACCATAGTCCTCTATGGGCTTCCAAATATCACTTTGCCAATTCCACAAGAACTGTCTTAGCGAAAGGCTTCTTGAGGGGAAAGGTGTAACTCTGTGAGATGATTTCACAGAACACAAAGAAGTTTCTCAGAAAGCTTCTTTCTCTTTTTTATCGGAGGATAATTCCTTTGGCCCTGTAGTCTTCAAAGGGATCCGAAATATCTGTTCTCAGATTCCACAGAAATAAGGCTAGCAAAGAGATCCACGAAATACAGATGTAACCCTGTGAGTGGAAGTCACACATCACAGAGCAGTTTCTCAGAAAGCTTCTTTCCAAATTTCATTTTAGGATATTTCCTTTTTCACCGTAGCCCTAAATGGCCTTCCAAATATCACTTTGCCAACTCCACAAGAACTGTCTTAGCGAAAGGCTTCTGGAGGGGAAAGCTTTAACTCTGTGAGATGATTTCACAGAACACAAAGAAGTTTCTCAGAAAGCTTCTTTCTCTTTGTTATCGGAGGATATTTCCTTTGGCCCTATAGTCATCAAAGGGATCCGAAATATCTGTTCTCAGATTCCACAGAAACAAGGCTAGCAATGAGATCCACGAAATACAGATTTAACTCTGTGAGATGAATTAACAGAACACTAAGAAGTTTCTCAGAAAGCTTCTATCCAGATTTCATCTGAGGATATTTCCTTTTTCACCATAGCCCTCTATGGGCTTCCAAACGTCACTTTGCCAATTGCACAAGAACTGTCTCAGCGAAAGGCTTCTTGAGGGGAAAGCTGTAACTCTGTGAGATGATTTCACAGAACACAAATAAGTTTCTCAGAAAGTTTCTTTCTCTTTGTTATCAGAGGATATTTCCTTTGGCCCTATAGTCTTCAAAGGGATCCGAAATATCTGTTCTCAGATTCCACAGAAATAAGACTAGCAAAGAGATCCAGGAAATACAGATGTAACTCTGTGAGATGAATTAACAGAACACTTAGAAGTTTCTCAGAAAGCTTCTTTCCAGATTTCATCTGAAGATATTTCCTTTTTCACCATAGCCCTCTGTGGGCTTCCAAATATCACTTTGCCAATTCCACAAGAACTGTCTTAGCGAAAGGCTTCTTGAGGGGTAAGCTCTAACTCTGTGAGATGATTTCACAGAACACAAAGAAGTCCCTCAGAAAGCTTCTTTCTCTTTGTTATCGGAGGATATTTGTTTGGCCCTATAGTCTTCAAAGGGATCCGAAATATCTGTTCTCAGATTCCACAGAAATAAGGCTAGCAAAGAGATCCACGAAATACAGATGTAACTCTGTGAGTGGAAGTCACACATCACAGAGCAGTTTCTCAGAAAGCTTCTTTCCAGATTTCATCTGAGGATATTTCCTTTTTCACCATAGCCCTCTATGGGCTTATAAATATCACTTTGCCAATTCCACAAGAACTGTCTTAGCGAAAGGCTTCTTGAGGGGAAAGCTGTAACTCTGTGAGATGATTTCACAGAACACAAAGAGGTTTCTCAGAAAGCTTCTTTCTCTTTGTTATCGGAGGATATTTCCTTTGGCCCTATAGTCTTCAAAGGGATCCGAAATCTCTGTTCTCAGATTCCACAGAAATAAGGCTAGCAAAGAGATTCACGAAATACAGATGTAACTCTGTGAGATGAATTAACAGAACACTAAGCAGTTTCTCAGAAAGCTTCTTTCCAGATTTCATCTGAGGATATTTCCTTTTTCACCATAGCCCTCTATGGGCTTCCAAATATCACTTTGCCTATTCCACAAGAACTGTCTTAGCGAAAGGCTTCTTGAGGGGAAAGCTGTAACTCTGTGAGATGATTTCACAGAACACAAAGAAGTTTCTCAGAAAGCTTCTTTCTCTTTGTTATCGGAGGATATTTCCTTTGGCCCTATAGTCTTCAAAGGGATCCGAAATCTCTGTTCTCAGATTCCACAGAAATAAGGCTAGCAAAGAGATCCACGAAATACAGATGTAACTCTGTGAGATGAATTAACAGAACACTAAGAAGTTTCTCAGAAAGCTTCTTTCCAGATTTCATCTGAGGATATTTCCTTTTTCACCATAGCCCTCTATGGGCTTCCAAATATCACGTTGCCTATTCCACAAGAACTGTCTTAGTGAAAGGATTCGTGAGGGGAAAGCTGTAACTCTGTGAGATGATTTCACCGAACACAAAGAATTTTCTCAGAAAGCTTCTTTCTCTTTGTTATCGGAGGATATTTGATTTGCCCTATAGTCTTCAAAGGGATCCGAAATATCTGTTCTCAGATTCCACAGAAATAAGGCTAGCAAAGAGATCCACGAAATACAGATGTAACTCTGTGAGTGGAAGTCACACATCACTGAGCAGTTTCTCAGAAAGCTTCTTTCCAAATTTCATTTCAGGATATTTCCTTTTTCACCATAGCCCTCTATGGGCTTCCAAATATCACTTTGCCTTTTCCACAAGAACTGTCTTAGCGAAAGGCTTCTTGAGGGGAAAGCTGTATC
Organism: Macaca nemestrina; assembly: GCF_043159975.1. NCBI lineage: Eukaryota > Metazoa > Chordata > Mammalia > Primates > Cercopithecidae > Macaca > Macaca nemestrina. Next base: position 94,802,756 of record NC_092145.1, on the reverse strand, counting down.
TCTGTGAGAAGATTTTACCGAACACAAAGAAGTTTCTCAGAAAGCTTCTTTCTCTTTCTTATCGGAGGATATTTCCTTTGGCCCTATAGTCTTCAAAGGGATCCGAAATATCTGTTCTCAGATTCCACAGAAATAAGGACAGCAAAGATCCACGAAATACAGATGTAACTCTGTGAGATGAATTAACAGAACACTAAGCAGTTTCTCAGAAAGCTTCTATCCAGATTTCATCTGAGGATATTTCCTTTTTCACCTTAGCCCTCTATGGGCTTCCAAATATCACTTTGCCAATTGCACAAGAACTGTCTTAGCGAAAGGTTTCTAGAGGGGAAAGCTGTAACTCTGTGAGATGATTTCACATAACACAACGAAGTTTCTCAGAAAGCTTCTTTCTCTTTGTTATCGGAGGATATTTCCTTTGGCCCTATAGTCTTCAAAGGGATCCGAAATATCTGTTCTCAGATTCCACAGAAATAAGGCTAGCAAAGAGATCCAAGAAATACAGATGTAACTCTGTGAGATGAATTAACAGAACACTAAGCAGTTTCTCAGAAAGCTTCTTTCCAGATTTCATCTGAGGATATTTCCTTTTTCACCATAGCCCTCTATGTGCTTCCAATATCACTTTGCCTCTTCCACAAAAACTGTCTTAGCGAAAGGCTTCTTGAGGGGAAAGCTGTAACTCTGTGAGATGATTTCACCGAACACAAAAAAGTTTCTCAGTAAGCTTCTTTCTCTTTGTTATCGGAGGATATTTCCTTTGGCCCTATAGTCTTCAAAGGGATCCGAAATATCTGTTCTCAGATTCCACAGAAATAAGGCTAGCAAAGAGATCCACGAAATACAGATGTAGCTCTGTGAGTGGAAGTCACACATCACAGACCAGTTTCTCAGAAAGCTTCTTTCCAGATTTCATCTGAGGATATTTCCTTTTTCACCATAGCCCACTATGGGCTTCCAAATATCACTTTGCCTATTCACAAGACCTCTCTTAGCGAAAGGCTTCTTGAGGGGAAAGCTGTAACTCTGTGAGATGATTTCACGGAACACAAAGAAGTTTCTCAGAAAGCTTCTTTCTCTTTGTTATCGGAGGATATTTCCTTTGGCCCTATAGTCTTCAAAGGGATCCGAAATATCTGTTCTCAGATTCCACAGAAATAAGGCTAGAAAAGAGATCCACGAAATACAGATGTAACTCTGTGAGATGAATTAACAGAACAGTAAGCAGTTTCTCAGAAAGCTTCTTTCCAGATTTCATCTGAGGATATTTCCATTTTCACCATAGCCCTCTATGGGCTTCCAAATATCACTTTGCCAATTCCACAAGAACTGTCTTAGCGAAAGGCTTCTTGAGGGGAAAGCTGTAACTCTGTGAGATGATTTCACAGAACACAAAGAAGTTTCTCAGAAAGCTTCTTTCTCTTTGTTATCGGAGGACATTTCCTTTGGCCCTATAGTCTTCAAAGGGATCCGAAATATCTGTTCTCAGATTCCACAGAAATAAGGCTAGCAAAGAGATCCACGAAATACAGATGTAACTCTGTGAGATGAATTAACAGAACACTAAGAAGTTTCTCAGAAAGCTTCTTTCCAGATTTCATCTGAGGATATTTCCTTTTTCACCATAGCCCTCTATGGGCTTCCAAATATCACGTTGCCTATTCCACAAGAACTGTCTTAGTGAAAGGCTTCTTGAGGGGAAAGCTGTAACTCTGTGAGATGATTTCACCGAACACAAAGAAGTTTCTCAGAAAGCTTCTTTCTCTTTGTTATCGGAGGATATTTGCTTTTGCCCTATAGTCTTCAAAGGGATCCGAAATATCTGTTCTCAGATTCCACAGAAATAAGGCTAGCAAAGAGATCCACGAAATACAGATGTAACTCTGTGAGTGGAAGTCACACATCACAGAGCAGTTTCTCAGAAAGCTTCTTTCCAAATTTCATTTCAGGATATTTCCTTTTTCACCATAGCCCTCTATGGGCTTCCAAATATCACTTTGCCTTTTCCACAAGAACTGTCTTAGCGAAAGGCTTCTTGAGGGGAAAGCTGTATCTCTGTGAGAAGATTTTACCGAACACAAAGAAGTTTCTCAGAAAGCTTCTTTCTCTTTCTTATCGGAAGATATTTCCTTTGGCCCTATAGTCTTCAAAGGGATCCGAAATATCTGTTCTCAGATTCCACAGAAATAAGGCTAGCAAATAGATCCACGAAATACAGATGTAACTCTGTGAGTGGAAGTCACACATCACAGAGCAGTTTCTCAGAATGCTTCTTTCCAGATTTCATCTGAGGATATTTCCTTTTTCACCATAGCCCTCTATGGGCTTCCAAATATCACTTTGCCAATTCCACAAGAGCTGTCTTAGCGAAAGGCTTCTTGAGGGGAAAGCTGTAACTCTGTTAGATGATTTCACAGACACAAAGAAGTTTCTCAGAAAGCTTCTTTCTCTTTGTTATCGGAGGATACTTCCTTTGGCCCTATAGTCTTCAAAGGGATCCGAAATATCTGTTCTCAGATTCCACAGAAATAAGGATAGCAAAGATCCACGAAATACAGATGTAACTCTGTGAGATGAATTAACAGAACACTAAGCAGTTTCTCAGAAAGCTTCTATCCAGATTTCATCTGAGGATATTTCCTTTTTCACCATAGCCCTCTATGGGCTTCCAAATATCACTTTGCCAATTGCACAAGAACTGTCTTAGCGAAAGGTTTCTTGAGGGGAAAGCTGTAACTCTTTGAGATGATTTCACATAAGACAAAGAAGTTTCTCAGAAAGCTTCTTTCTCTTTGTTATCGGAGGATATTTCCTTTGGCCCTATAGTCTTCAAAGGGATCCGAAATATCTGTTCTCAGATTCCACAGAAATAAGGCTAGCAAAGAGATCCACGAAATACAGATGTAACTCTGTGAGATGAATTAACAGAACACTAAGCAGTTTCTCAGAAAGCTTCTTTCCAGATTTCATCTGAGGATATTTCCTTTTTCACCATAGCCCTCTATGTGCTTCCAATATCACTTTGCCTATTCCACAAAAACTGTCTTAGCGAAAGGCTTCTTGAAGGGAAAGCTGTAACTCTGTGAGATGATTTCACCGAACACAAAGAAGTTTCTCAGTAAGCTTCTTTCTCTTTGTTATCGGAGGATATTTCCTTTGGCCCTATAGTCTTCAAAGGGATCCGAAATATCTGTTCTCAGATTCCACAGAAATAAGGCTAGCAAAGAGATCCACGAAATACAGATGTAACTCTGTGAGTGGAAGTCACACATCACAGAGCAGTTTCTCAGAAAGCTTCTTTCCAGATTTCATCTGAGGATATTTCCTTTTGCACCATAGTCCTCTATGGGCTTCCAAATATCACTTTTCCAATTCCACAAGAACTGTCTTAGCGAAAGGCTTCTTGAGGGGAAAGGTGTAACTCTGTGAGATGATTTCACAGAACACAAAGAAGTTTCTCAGAAAGCTTCTTTCTCTTTTTAATCGGAGGATAATTTCTTTGGCCCTGTAGTCTTCAAAGGGATCCGAAATATCTGTTCTCAGATTCCACAGAAATAAGGCTAGCAAAGAGATCCACGAAATACAGATGTAACCCTGTGAGTGGAAGTCACACATCACAGAGCAGTTTCTCAGAAAGCTTCTTTCCAGATTTCATCTGAGGATATTTCCTTTTTCACCATAGCCCTCTATGGGCTTATAAATATCACATTGCCAATTCCACAAGAACTGTCTTAGCGAAAGGCTTCTTGAGGGGAAAGCTGTAACTCTGTGAGATGATTTCACAGAACACAAAGAGGTTTCTCAGAAAGCTTCTTTCTCTTTGTTATCGGAGGATATTTCCTTTGGCCCTATTGTCTTCAAAGGGATCCGAAATCTCTGTTCTCAGATTCCACAGAAATAAGGCTAGCAAAGAGATTCACGAAATACAGATGTAACTCTGTGAGATGAATTAACAGAACACTAAGCAGTTTCTCAGAAAGCTTCTTTCCAGATTTCATCTGAGGATATTTACTTTTTCACCATAGCCCTCTATGGGCTTCCAAATATCACTTTGCCTATTCCACAAGAACTGTCTTAGCGAAAGGCTTCTTGAGGGGAAAGCTGTAACTCTGTGAGATGATTTCACAGAACACAAAGAAGTTTCTCAGAAAGCTTCTTTCTCTTTGTTATCGGAGGATATTTCCTTTGGCCCTATAGTCTTCAAAGGGATCCGAAATCTCTGTTCTCAGATTCCACAGAAATAAGGCTAGCAAAGAGATCCACGAAATACAGATGTAACTCTGTGAGTGGAAGTCACACATCACAGAGCAGTTTCTCAGAAAGCTTCTTTCCAGATTTCATCTGAGGATATTTCCTTTTTCACCATAGCCCTCTATGGACTTATAAATATCACTTTGCCAATTCCACAAGAACTGTCTTAGCGAAAGGCTTCTTGTGGGGAAAGCTGTATCTCTGTGAGATGATTTCACAGAAAACAAAGAAGTTTCTCAGAAAGCTTCTTTCTCTTTGTTATCGGAGGATATTTCCTTTGGCCCTATAGTCTTCAAAGGGATCCGAAATCTCTGTTCTCAGATTCCACAGAAATAAGGCTAGCAAAGAGATCCACGAAATACAGATGTAACTCTGTGAGATGAATTCACAGAACACTAAGAAGTTTCTCAGAAAGCTTCTTTCCAGATTTCATCTGAGGATATTTCCTTTTTCACCATAGCCCTCTATGGGCTTCCAAATATCACCTTGCCTATTCCACAAGAACTGTCTTAGTGAAAGGCTTCTTGAGGGGAAAGCTGTAACTCTGTGAGATGATTTCACCGAACACAAAGAAGTTTCTCAGAAAGCTTCTTTCTCTTTGTTATCGGAGGATATTTGCTTTTGCCCTATAGTCTTCAAAGGGATCCGAAATATCTGTTCTCAGATTCCACAGAAATAAGGCTAGCAAAGAGATCCACGAAATACAGATGTAACTCTGTGAGTGGAAGTCACACATCACAGAGCAGTTTCTCAGAAAGCTTCTTTCCAAATTTCATTTCAGGATATTTCCTTTTTCACCATAGCCCTCTATGGGCTTCCAAATATCACTTTGCCTTTTCCACAAGAACTGTCTTAGCGAAAGGCTTCTTGAGGGGAAAGCTGTATCTCTGTGAGAAGATTTTACCGAACACAAAGAAGTTTCTCAGAAAGCTTCTTTCTCTTTCTTATCGGAGGATATTTCCTTTGGCCCTATAGTCTTCAAAGGGATCCGAAATATCTGTTCTCAGATTCCACAGAAATAAGGCTAGCAAATAGATCCACGAAATACAGATGTAACTCTGTGAGTGGAAGTCACACATCACAGAGCAGTTTCTCAGAATGCTTCTTTCCAGATTTCATCTGAGGATATTTCCTTTTTCACCATAGCCCTCTATGGGCTTCCAAATATCACTTTGCCAATTCCACAAGAGCTGTCTTAGCGAAAGGCTTCTTGAGGGGAAAGCTGTAACTCTGTTAGATGATTTCACAGACACAAAGAAGTTTCTCAGAAAGCTTCTTTCTCTTTGTTATCGGAGGATACTTCCTTTGGCCCTATAGTCTTCAAAGGGATCCGAAATATCTGTTCTCAGATTCCACAGAAATAAGGATAGCAAAGATCCACGAAATACAGATGTAACTCTGTGAGATGAATTAACAGAACACTAAGCAGTTTCTCAGAAAGCTTCTATCCAGATTTCATCTGAGGATATTTCCTTTTTCACCATAGCCCTCTATGGGCTTCCAAATATCACTTTGCCAATTGCACAAGAACTGTCTTAGCGAAAGGTTTCTTGAGGGGAAAGCTGTAACTCTGTGAGATGATTTCACATAACACAAAGAAGTTTCTCAGAAAGCTTCTTTCTCTTTGTTATCGGAGGATATTTCCTTTGGCCCTATAGTCTTCAAAGGGATCCGAAATATCTGTTCTCAGATTCCACAGAAATAAGGCTAGCAAAGAGATCCACGAAATACAGATGTAACTCTGTGAGATGAATTAACAGAACACTAAGCAGTTTCTCAGAAAGCTTCTTTCCAGATTTCATCTGAGGATATTTCCTTTTTCACCATAGCCCTCTATGTGCTTCCAATATCACTTTGCCTATTCCTCAAAAACTGTCTTAGCGAAAGGCTTCTTGAGGGGAAAGCTGTAACTCTGTGAGATGATTTCACCGAACACAAAGAAGTTTCTCAGTAAGCTTCTTTCTCTTTGTTATCGGAGGATATTTCCTTTGGCCCTATAGTCTTCAAAGGGATCCGAAATATCTGTTCTCAGATTCCACAGAAATAAGGCTAGCAAAGAGATCCACGAAATACAGATGTAGCTCTGTGAGTGGAAGTCACACATCACAGACCAGTTTCTCAGAAAGCTTCTTTCCAGATTTCATCTGAGGATATTTCCTTTTGCACCATAGTCCTCTATGGGCTTCCAAATATCACTTTTCCAATTCCACAAGAACTGTCTTAGCGAAAGGCTTATTGAGGGGAAAGCTGTAACTCTGTGAGATGATTTCACAGAACACAAAGAAGTTCCTCAGAAAGCTTCTTTCTCTTTGTTATCGGAGGATATTTGCTTTGGCCCTATAGTCTTCAAAGGGATCCGAAATATCTGTTCTCAGATTCCACAGAAATAAGGCTAGCAAAGAGATGCACGAAATACAGATGTAACTATGTGAGTGGAAGTCACACATCACAGAGCAGTTTCTCAGAAAGCTTCTTTCCAGATTTCATCTGAGGATATTTCCTTTTTCACCATTGCCCTCTATGGGCTTATAAATATCACTTTGCCAATTCCACAAGAACTGTCTTAGCGAAAGGCTTCTTGAGGGGAAAGCTGTAACTCTGTGAGATGATTTCACAGAAAACAAAGAAGTTTCTCAGAAATCTTTTTCTCTTTGTTATCGGAGGATATTTCCTTTGGCCCTATTGTCTTCAAAGGGATCCGAAATCTCTGTTCTCAGATTCCACAGAAATAAGGCTAGCAAAGGGATCCACGAAATACAGATGTAACTCTGTGAGATGAATTAACAGAACACTAAGCAGTTTCTTAGAAAGCTTCTTTCCAGATTTCATCTGAGGATATTTCCTTTTTCACCATAGCCCTCTATGGGCTTCCAAATATCACTTTGCCTATTCCACAAGAACTGTCTTAGCGAAAGGCTTCTTGAGGGGAAAGCTGTAACTCTGTTAGATGATTTCACCGAACACAAAGAAGTTTCTCAGAAAGCTTCTTTCTCTTTGTTATCGGAGGATATTTCCTTTGGCCCTATAGTCTTCAAAGGGATCCGAAATATCTGTTCTCAGATTCCACAGAAATAAGGCTAGCAAAGAGATCCACGAAATACAGATGTAACTCTGTGAGTGGAAGTCACACATCACAGAGCAGTTTCTCCGAAAGCTTCTTTCCAAATTTCATTTCAGGATATTTCCTTTTTCACCATAGTCCTCTAAGGGCTTCCAAATATCACTTTGCCTATTCCACAAGAACTCTCTTAGCGAAAGGCTTCTTGAGGGGAAAGCTGTAACTCTGTGAGATGATTTCACAGACACAAAGAAGTTTCTCAGAAATCTTCTTTCTCTTTGTTATCGGAGGATATTTCCTTTGGCCCTATAGTCTTCAAAGGGATCCGAAATATCTGTTCTCAGATTCCACAGAAATAAGGCTAGCAAAGAGATCCACGAAATACAGATGTAACTCTGTGAGATGAATTAACAGAACACTAAGCAGTTTCTCAGAAAGCTTCTATCCATATTTCATCTGAGGATATTTCCTTTTTCAACATAGCCCTCTATGGGCTTCCAAATATCACTTTGCCAATTCCACAAGAACTGTCTTAGCGAAAGGCTTCTTTAGGGGAAAGCTGTAACTCTGTGAGATGATTTCACAGAACACAAAGAAGTTTCTCAGAAAGCTACTTTCTTTTTGTTGTCGGAGAATATTTCCTTTGGCCCTATAGTCTTCAAAGGGATCCGAAATATCTGTTCTCAGATTCCACAGAAATAAGGCTAGCAAAGAGATCCACGAAATACAGATGTAACTCTGTGAGATGAATTTACAGAACACTAAGCAGTTTCTCAGAGAGCTTCTTTCCATATTTCATCCGGGGATATATCCTTTTTCAACCTAGAACTCTATGGGCTTCCAAATATCACTTTGCCAATTCCACAAGAACTGTCTTAGCGAAAGGCTTCTTGAGGGGAAAGCTGTAACTCTGTGAGATGATTTCACAGAACACAAAGAAGTTCCTCAGAAAGCTTCTGTCTCTTTGTTATCGGAGGGTATTTGCTTTGGCCCTGTAGTCTTCAAAGGGATCCGAAATATCTGTTCTCAGATTCCACAGAAATAAGGCTAGCAAAGAGATCCACGAAATACAGATGTAACTCTGTGAGTGGAAGTCACACATCACAGAGCAGTTTCTCAGAAAGCTTCTTTCCAGATTTCATCTGAAGATATTTCCTTTTTCACCATAGCCCTCTATGGGCTTCCAAATATCACTTTGCCAATTCCACAAGAACTGTCTTAGCGAAAGGCTTCTTGAGGGGAAAGCTTAACTCTTTGAGATGATTTCACAGAACACAAAGAAGTTTCTCAGAAAGCTTCTTTCTCTTTGTCATCAGAGGATATTTCCTTTGGCCCTATAGTCTTCAAAGGGATCCGAAATATCTGTTCTCAGATTCCACAGAAATAAGGCTAGCAAAGACATCCACGAAATGCAGATGTAACTCTGTGAGATGAATTAACAGAACACTAAGCAGTTTCTCAGAAAGTTTCTTTCCAGATTTCATCTGAGGATATTTCCTTTTTCACCATATCCCTCTATGGGCTTCCAAATATCACTTTGCCTATTCCACAAGAACTGTCTTAGCGAAAGGCTTCTTCAGGGGAAAGCTGTTACTCTGTGAGATGATTTCACCGAACACAAAGAAGTTTCTCAGAAAGCTTCTTTCTCTTTGTTATCGGAGGATATTTCCTTTGGCCCTGTAGTCTTCAAAGGGATCCGAAATATCTGTTCTCAGATTCCACAGAAATAAGGCTGGCAATGAGATCCACGAAATACAGATGTAACCCTGTGAGTGGAAGTCACACATCACAGATCAGTTTCTCAGAAAGCTTCTTTCCAAATTTCATTTTAGGATATTTCGTTTTTCACCGTAGCCCTCCATGGGCTTCCAAATATCACTTTGCCAATTCCACAAGAACAGTCTTAGCGAAAGGCTGCTGGAGGGGAAAGCTTTAACTCTGTGAGATGATTACACAGAACACAAAGAAGTTTTTCAGAAAGCTTCTTTATCTTTGTTATCGGAAGATATTTCCTTTGGCCCTATAGTCTTCAAAGGGATCCGAAATATCTGTTCTCAGATTCCACAGAAACAAGGCTAGCAATGAGATCCACGAAATACAGATGTAACGCTGTGAGATGAATTAACAGAACACTAAGCAGTTTCTCAGAAAGCTTCTATCCAGAATTCATCTGAGGATATTTGCTTTTTCACCATAGCCCTCTATGGGCTTCCAAACGTCACTTTGCCAATTGCACAAGAACTGTCTCGGCGAAAGTCTCCTTGAGGGGAAAGCAGTAACTCTCTGAGATGATTTCACGGAACACAAAGAAGTTTCTCAGAAATCTTCTTTCTTTTTGTTATCGGAGGATATTTCCTTTGGCCCTATAGTCTTCAAAGGGATCCGAAATATCTGTTCTCAGATTCCACAGAAATAAGGCTAGCAAAGAGATCCACGAAATACAGATGTAACTCTGTGAGATGAATTAACAGAACACTAAGAAGTTTCTCAGAAAGTTTCTTTCCAGATTTCATCTGAGGATATTTCCTTTTTCACCATAGCCCTCTATGGGCTTCCCAATATCACTTTGCCAATTCCACAAGAACTGTCTTAGCGAAAGGCTTCTTGAGGGGAAAGCTGTAACTCTGTGAGATGATTTCACAGAACACAAAGCAGTTCCCCAGAAAGCTTCTTTCTCTTTGTTATCGGAGGATATTTCCTTTGGCCCTATAGTCTTCAAAGGGATCCGAAATATCTGTTCTCAGATTCCACAGAAATAAGGCTAGCAAAGAGATCCACGAAATAAAGATGTAACTCTGTGAGTGGAAGTCACACATCACAGAGCAATTTCTCAGAAAGCTTCTTTCCAGATTTCATCTGAGGATATTTCCTTTTTCACCATAGCCCTCTATGGGTTTCCAAATATCACTTTGACAATTCCACAAGAACTCTCTTAGCGAAAGGCTTCTTGAGGGGAAAGCTGTAACTCTGTGAGATGATTTCACAGAAAACAAAGAAGATTCTCAGAAAGCTTCTTTCTCTTTGTTATCCGAGGATATTTCCTTTGGCCCTATAGTCTTCAAAGGGATCCGAAATCTCTCTTCTCAGATTCCACAGAAATAAGGCTAGCAAAGAGATCCACGAAATACAAATATAACTCTGTGAGGGGAAGTCACACATCACAGAGCAGTTTCTCAGAGAGCTTCTTTCCAGATTTCATCTGAGGATATTTCCTTTTGCACCATAGTCCTCTATGGGCTTCCAAATATCACTTTGCCAATTCCACAAGAACTGTCTTAGCGAAAGGCTTCTTGAGGGGAAAGGTGTAACTCTGTGAGATGATTTCACAGAACACAAAGAAGTTTCTCAGAAAGCTTCTTTCTCTTTTTTGTCGGAGGATAATTCCTTTGGCCCTGTAGTCTTCAAAGGGATCCGAAATATCTGTTCTCAGATTCCACAGAAATAAGGCTAGCAAAGAGATCCACGAAATACAGATGTAACCCTGTGAGTGGAAGTCACACATCACAGAGCAGTTTCTCAGAAAGCTTCTTTCCAAATTCCATTTTAGGATATTTCCTTTTTCACCGTAGCCCTCCATGGGCTTCCAAATATCACTTTGCCAACCCCACAAGAACTGTCTTAGCGAAAGGCTTCTGGAGGGGAAAGCTTTAACTCTGTGAGATGATTTCACAGAACACAAAGAAGTTTCTCAGAAAGCTTCTTTCTCTTTGTTATCGGAGGATATTTCCTTTGGCCCTATAGTCATCAAAGGGATCCGAAATATCTGTTCTCAGATTCCACAGAAACAAGGCTAGCAATGAGATCCACGAAATACAGATGTAACTCTGTGAGATGAATTAACAGAACACTAAGAAGTTTCTCAGAAAGCTTCTATCCAGATTTCATCTGAGGATATTTCCTTTTTCACCATAGCCCTCTATGGGCTTCCAAACGTCACTTTGCCAATTGCACAAGAACTGTCTCAGCGAAAGGCTTCTTGAGGGGAAAGCTGTAACTCTGTGAGATGATTTCACAGAACACAAATAAGTTTCTCAGAAAGTTTCTTTCTCTTTGTTATCAGAGGATATTTCCTTTGGCCCTATAGTCTTCAAAGGGATCCGAAATATCTGTTCTCAGATTCCACAGAAATAAGACTAGCAAAGAGATCCAGGAAATACAGATGTAACTCTGTGAGATGAATTAACAGAACACTTAGAAGTTTCTCAGAAAGCTTCTTTCCAGATTTCATCTGAAGATATTTCCTTTTTCACCATAGCCCTCTATGGGCTTCCAAATATCACTTTGCCAATTCCACAAGAACTGTCTTAGCGAAAGGCTTCTTGAGGGGTAAGCTCTAACTCTGTGAGATGATTTCACAGAACACAAAGAAGTCCCTCAGAAAGCTTCTTTCTCTTTGTTATCGGAGGATATTTGTTTGGCCCTATAGTCTTCAAAGGGATCCGAAATATCTGTTCTCAGATTCCACAGAAATAAGGCTAGCAAAGAGATCCACGAAATACAGATGTAACTCTGTGAGTGGAAGTCACACATCACAGAGCAGTTTCTCAGAAAGCTTCTTTCCAGATTTCATCTGAGGATATTTCCTTTTTCACCATAGCCCTCTATGGGCTTATAAATATCACTTTGCCAATTCCACAAGAACTGTCTTAGCGAAAGGCTTCTTGAGGGGAAAGCTGTAACTCTGTGAGATGATTTCACAGAACACAAAGAGGTTTCTCAGAAAGCTTCTTTCTCTTTGTTATCGGAGGATATTTCCTTTGGCCCTATAGTCTTCAAAGGGATCCGAAATCTCTGTTCTCAGATTCCACAGAAATAAGGCTAGCAAAGAGATTCACGAAATACAGATGTAACTCTGTGAGATGAATTAACAGAACACTAAGCAGTTTCTCAGAAAGCTTCTTTCCAGATTTCATCTGAGGATATTTCCTTTTTCACCATAGCCCTCTATGGGCTTCCAAATATCACTTTGCCTATTCCACAAGAACTGTCTTAGCGAAAGGCTTCTTGAGGGGAAAGCTGTAACTCTGTGAGATGATTTCACAGAACACAAAGAAGTTTCTCAGAAAGCTTCTTTCTCTTTGTTATCGGAGGATATTTCCATTGGCCCTATAGTCTTCAAAGGGATCCGAAATCTCTGTTCTCAGATTCCACAGAAATAAGGCTAGCAAAGAGATCCACAAAATACAGATGTAACTCTGTGAGTGGAAGTCACACATCACAGAGCAGTTTCTCAGAAAGCTTCTTTCCAGATTTCATCTGAGGATATTTCCTTTTTCACCATAGCCCTCTATGGACTTATAAATATCACTTTGCCAATTCCACAAGAACTGTCTTAGCGAAAGGCTTCTTGTGGGGAAGGCTGTATCTCTGTGAGATGATTTCACAGAAAACAAAGAAGTTTCTCAGAAAGCTTCTTTCTCTTTGTTATCGGAGGATATTTCCTTTGGCCCTATAGTTTTCAAAGGGATCCGAAATCTCTGTTCTCAGATTCCACAGAAATAAGGCTAGCAAAGAGATCCACGAAATACAGATGTAACTCTGTGAGATGAATTAACAGAACACTAAGAAGTTTCTCAGAAAGCTTCTTTCCAGATTTCATCTGAGGATATTTCCTTTTTCACCATAGCCCTCTATGGGCTTCCAAATATCACGTTGCCTATTCCACAAGAACTGTCTTAGTGAAAGGCTTCTTGAGGGGAAAGCTGTAACTCTGTGAGATGATTTCACCGAACACAAAGAAGTTTCTCAGAAAGCTTCTTTCTCTTTGTTATCGGAGGATATTTGATTTGCCCTATAGTCTTCAAAGGGATCCGAAATATCTGTTCTCAGATTCCACAGAAATAAGGCTAGCAAAGAGATCCACGAAATACAGATGTAACTCTGTGAGTGGAAGTCACACATCACAGAGCAGTTTCTCAGAAAGCTTCTTTCCAAATTTCATTTCAGGATATTTCCTTTTTCACCATAGCCCTCTATGGGCTTCCAAATATCACTTTGCCTTTTCCACAAGAACTGTCTTAGCGAAAGGCTTCTTGAGGGGAAAGCTGTATCTCTGTGAGAAGATTTTACCGAACACAAAGAAGTTTCTCAGAAAGCTTCTTTCTCTTTCTTATCGGAGGATATTTCCTTTGGCCCTATAGTCTTCAAAGGGATCCGAAATATCTGTTCTCAGATTCCACAGAAATAAGGCTAGCAAATAGATCCACGAAATACAGATGTAACTCTGTGAGTGGAAGTCACACATCACAGAGCAGTTTCTCAGAATGCTTCTTTCCAGATTTCATCTGAGGATATTTCCTTTTTCACCATAGCCCTCTATGGGCTTCCAAATATCACTTTGCCAATTCCACAAGAGCTGTCTTAGCGAAAGGCTTCTTGAGGGGAAAGCTGTAACTCTGTTAGATGATTTCACAGACACAAAGAAGTTTCTCAGAAAGCTTCTTTCTCTTTGTTATGGGAGGATATTTCCTTTGGCCCTATAGTCTTCAAAGGGATCCGAAATATCTGTTCTCAGATTCCACAGAAATAAGGACAGCAAAGATCCACGAAATACAGATGTAACTCTGTGAGATGAATTAACAGAACACTAAGCAGTTTCTCAGAAAGCTTCTATCCAGATTTCATCTGAGGATATTTCCTTTTTCACCTTAGCCCTCTATGGGCTTCCAAATATCACTTTGCCAATTGCACAAGAACTGTCTTAGCGAAAGGTTTCTAGAGGGGAAAGCTGTAACTCTGTGAGATGATTTCACATAACACAAAGAAGTTTCTCAGAAAGCTTCTTTCTCTTTGTTATCGGAGGATATTTCCTTTGGCCCTATAGTCTTCAAAGGGATCCGAAATATCTGTTCTCAGATTCCACAGAAATAAGGCTAGCAAAGAGATCCAAGAAATACAGATGTAACTCTGTGAGATGAATTAACAGAACACTAAGCAGTTTCTCAGAAAGCTTCTTTCCAGATTTCATCTGAGGATATTTCCTTTTTCACCATAGCTCTCTATGTGCTTCCAATATCACTTTGCCTATTCCACAAAAACTGTCTTAGCGAAAGGCTTCTTGAGGGGAAAGCTGTAACTCTGTGAGATGATTTCACCGAACACAAAGAAGTTTCTCAGTAAGCTTCTTTCTCTTTGTTATCGGAGGATATTTCCTTTGGCCCTATAGTCTTCAAAGGGATCCGAAATATCTGTTCTCAGATTCCACAGAAATAAGGCTAGCAAAGAGATCCACGAAATACAGATGTAGCTCTGTGAGTGGAAGTCACACATCACAGACGAGTTTCTCAGAAAGCTTCTTTCCAGATTTCATCTGAGGATATTTCCTTTTTCACCATAGCCCACTATGGGCTTCCAAATATCACTTTGCCTATTCACAAGACCTCTCTTAGCGAAAGGCTTCTTGAGGGGAAAGCTGTAACTCTGTGAGATGATTTCACGGAACACAAAGAAGTTTCTCAGAAAGCTTCTTTCTCTTTGTTATCGGAGGATATTTCCTTTGGCCCTATAGTCTTCAAAGGGATCCGAAATATCTGTTCTCAGATTCCACAGAAATAAGGCTAGAAAAGAGATCCACGAAATACAGATGTAACTCTGTGAGATGAATTAACAGAACAGTAAGCAGTTTCTCAGAAAGCTTCTTTCCAGATTTCATCTGAGGATATTTCCATTTTCACCATAGCCCTCTATGGGCTTCCAAATATCACTTTGCCAATTCCACAAGAACTGTCTTAGCGAAAGGCTTCTTGAGGGGAAAGCTGTAACTCTGTGAGATGATTTCACAGAACACAAAGAAGTTTCTCAGAAAGCTTCTTTCTCTTTGTTATCGGAGGACATTTCCTTTGGCCCTATAGTCTTCAAAGGGATCCGAAATATCTGTTCTCAGATTCCACAGAAATAAGGCTAGCAAAGAGATCCACGAAATACAGATGTAACTCTGTGAGATGAATTAACAGAACACTAAGCAGTTTCTAAGAAAGCTTCTTTCCAGATTTCATCTGAGGATATTTCCTTTTTCACCATAGCCCTCTATGGGCTTCCAAATATCGCTTTGCCAATACCACAAGAACTATCTTAGTGAAAGGCTTCTTGAAGGGAAAGCTGTAACTCTGTGAGATGATTTCACAGAACATAAAGAAGTTTCTCAGAAAGCATCTTTCTCTTTGTTATCGGAGGATATTTCCTTTGGCCCTATAGTCTTGAAAGGGATCCGAAATGTCTGTTCTCAGATTCCACAGAAAGAAGGCTAGCAAAGAGATCCACGAAATACAGATGTAACTCTGTGAGTGGAAGTCAAACATCACAGAGCAGTTTCTCAGAAAGCTTCTTTCCAGATTTCATCTGACGATATTTCCTTTTTCACCATAGCCCTCTATGGGCTTCCAAATATCACTTTTCCTATTCACAAGAACTCTCTTAGCGAAAGTCTTCTTCAGGGGAATGCTGTAACTCTGTGAGATGATTTCACCGAACACAAAGAAGTTTCTCAGATAGCTTCTTTCTCTTTGTTATAGGAGGATATTTCCTTTGGCCCTGTAGTCTTCAAAGGGATCCGAAATATCTGTTCTCAGATTCCACAGAAATAAGGCTAGCAATGAGATCCACGAAATGCAGATGTAACCCTGTGAGTGGAAGTCACACATCACAGATCAGTTTCTCAGAAAGCTTCTTTCCAAATTTCATTTTAGGATATTTCGTTTTTCACCGTAGCCCTCCATGGGCTTCCAAATATCACTTTGCCAATTCCACAAGAACAGTCTTAGCGAAAGGCTGCTGGAGGGGAAAGCTTTAACTCTGTGAGATGATTACACAGAACACAAAGAAGTTTTTCAGAAAGCTTCTTTATCTTTGTTATCGGAAGATATTTCCTTTGGCCCTATAGTCTTCAAAGGGATCCGAAATATCTGTTCTCAGATTCCACAGAAACAAGGCTAGCAATGAGATCCACGAAATACAGATGTAACGCTGTGAGATGAATTAACAGAACACTAAGCAGTTTCTCAGAAAGCTTCTATCCAGATTTCATCTGAGGATATTTGCTTTTTCACCATAGCCCTCTATGGGCTTCCCATTATCACTTTGCCAATTCCACAAGAACTGTCTTAGCGAAAGGCTTCTTGAGGGGAAAGCTGTAACTCTGTGAGATGATTTCACAGAACACAAAGCAGTTCCCCAGAAAGCTTCTTTCTCTTTGTTATCGGAGGATATTTCCTTTGGCCCTATAGTCTTCAAAGGGATCCGAAATATCTGTTCTCAGATTCCACAGAAATAAGGCTAGCAAAGAGATCCACGAAATAAAGATGTAACTCTGTGAGTGGAAGTCACACATCACAGAGCAATTTCTCAGAAAGCTTCTTTCCAGATTTCATCTGAGGATATTTCCTTTTTCACCATAGCCCTCTATGGGTTTCCAAATATCACTTTGACAATTCCACAAGAACTCTCTTAGCGAAAGGCTTCTTGAGGGGAAAGCTGTAACTCTGTGAGATGATTTCACAGAAAACAAAGAAGATTCTCAGAAAGCTTCTTTCTCTTTGTTATCCGAGGATATTTCCTTTGGCCCTATAGTCTTCAAAGGGATCCGAAATCTCTCTTCTCAGATTCCACAGAAATAAGGCTAGCAAAGAGATCCACGAAATACAAATATAACTCTGTGAGGGGAAGTCACACATCACAGAGCAGTTTCTCAGAAAGCTTCTTTCCAGATTTCATCTGAGGATATTTCCTTTTTCACCATAGCCCTCTATGGGCTTCCAAATATCACTTTGCCAATTCCACAAGAACTGTCTTAGCGAAAGGCTTCTTGAGGGGAAAGCTGTAACTCTGTGAGATGATTTCACAGAACACAAAGAAGTTTCTCAGTAAGCTTCTTTCTCTTTGTTATAGGAGGATATATCCTTTGGCCCTTTATTCTTCAAAGGGATCCGAAGTATCTGTTCTCAGATTCCACAGAAATAAGGCTAGCAAAGAGATCCACGAAATACAGATGTAACTCTGTGAGATGAATTTACAGAACACTAAGCAGTTTCTCAGAAAACTTCTTTCCAGATTTCATCTGAGGATATTTCCTTTTTCACCATAGCCCTCTATGGGCTTCCAAATATCACTTTGCCTATTCCACAAGAACTGTCTTAGCGAAAGGCTTCTTGAGGGGAAAGCTGTAACTCTGTGAGATGATTTCACAGAACACAAAGAAGTTTCTCAGAAAGCATCTTTCTCTTTGTTATCGGAGGATATTTCCTTTGGCCCTATAGTCTTCAAAGGAATCCGAAATATCTTTTCTCAGATTCCACAGAAATAAGGCTAGCAAAGAGATCCACGAAATACAGATGTAACTCTGTGAGTGGAAGTCACACATCACAGAGCAGTTTCTCAGAAAGCTTCTTTCCAGATTTCATCTGAGGATATTTCCTTTTGCACCATAGTCCTCTATGGGCTTCCAAATATCACTTTGCCAATTCCACAAGAACTGTCTTAGCGAAAGGCTTCTTGAGGGGAAAGGTGTAACTCTGTGAGATGATTTCACAGAACACAAAGAAGTTTCTCAGAAAGCTTCTTTCTCTTTTTTATCGGAGGATAATTCCTTTGGCCCTGTAGTCTTCAAAGGGATCCGAAATATCTGTTCTCAGATTCCACAGAAATAAGGCTATCAAAGAGATCCACGAAATACAGATGTAACCCTGTGAGTGGAAGTCACACATCACAGAGCAGTTTCTCAGAAAGCTTCTTTCCAAATTTCATTTTAGGATATTTCCTTTTTCACCGTAGCCCTAAATGGCCTTCCAAATATCACTTTGCCAACTCTACAAGAACTGTCTTAGCGAAAGGCTTCTGGAGGGGAAAGCTTTAACTCTGTGAGATGATTTAACAGAACACAAAGAAGTTTCTCAGAAAGCTTCTTTCTCTTTGTTATCGGAGGATATTTCCTTTGGCCCTATAGTCATCAAAGGGATCCGAAATATCTGTTCTCAGATTCCACAGAAACAAGGCTAGCAATGAGATCCACGAAATACAGATGTAACTCTGTGAGATGAATTAACAGAACACTAAGCAGTTTCTCAGAAAGCTTCTATCCAGATTTCATCTGAGGATATTTCCTTTTTCACCATAGCCCTCTATGGGCTTCCAAACGTCACTTTGCCAATTGCACAAGAACTGTCTCAGAGAAAGGCTTCTTGAGGGGAAAGCTGTAACTCTGTGAGATGATTTCACAGAACACAAATAAGTTTCTCAGAAAGTTTCTTTCTCTTTGTTATCAGAGGATATTTCCTTTGGCCCTATAGTCTTCAAAGGGATCCGAAATATCTGTTCTCAGATTCCACAGAAATAAGACTAGCAAAGAGATCCAGGAAATACAGATGTAACTCTGTGAGATGAATTAACAGAACACTTAGAAGTTTCTCAGAAAGCTTCTTTCCAGATTTCATCTGAAGATATTTCCTTTTTCACCATAGCCCTCTATGGGCTTCCAAATATCACTTTGCCAATTCCACAAGAACTGTCTTAGCGAAAGGCTTCTTGAGGGGTAAGCTCTAACTCTGTGAGATGATTTCACAGAACACAAAGAAGTCCCTCAGAAAGCTTCTTTCTCTTTGTTATCGGAGGATATTTGTTTGGCCCTATAGTCTTCAAAGGGATCCGAAATATCTGTTCTCAGATTCCACAGAAATAAGGCTAGCAAAGAGATCCACGAAATACAGATGTAACTCTGTGAGTGGAAGTCACACATCACAGAGCAGTTTCTCAGAAAGCTTCTTTCCAGATTTCATCTGAGGATATTTCCTTTTTCACCATAGCCCTCTATGGGCTTATAAATATCACTTTGCCAATTCCACAAGAACTGTCTTAGCGAAAGGCTTCTTGAGGGGAAAGCTGTAACTCTGTGAGATGATTTCACAGAACACAAAGAGGTTTCTCAGAAAGCTTCTTTCTCTTTGTTATCGGAGGATATTTCCTTTGGCCCTATAGTCTTCAAAGGGATCCGAAATCTCTGTTCTCAGATTCCACAGAAATAAGGCTAGCAAAGAGATTCACGAAATACAGATGTAACTCTGTGAGATGAATTAACAGAACACTAAGCAGTTTCTCAGAAAGCTTCTTTCCAGATTTCATCTGAGGATATTTCCTTTTTCACCATAGCCCTCTATGGGCTTCCAAATATCACTTTGCCTATTCCACAAGAACTGTCTTAGCGAAAGGCTTCTTGAGGGGAAAGCTGTAACTCTGTGAGATGATTTCACAGAACACAAAGAAGTTTCTCAGAAAGCTTCTTTCTCTTTGTTATCGGAGGATATTTCCTTTGGCCCTATAGTCTTCAAAGGGATCCGAAATATCTGTTCTCAGATTCCACAGAAATAAGGCTAGCAAAGAGATCCACGAAATACAGATGTAACTCTGTGAGTGGAAGTCACACATCACAGAGCAGTTTCTCAGAAAGCTTCTTTCCAGATTTCATCTGAGGATATTTCCTTTTTCACCATAGCCCTCTATGGACTTATAAATATCACTTTGCCAATTCCACAAGAACTGTCTTAGCGAAAGGCTTCTTGTGGGGAAAGCTGTATCTCTGTGAGATGATTTCACAGAATACAAAGAAGTTTCTCAGAAAGCTTCTTTCTCTTTGTTATCGGAGGATATTTCCTTTGGCCCTTTAGTTTTCAAAGGGATCCGAAATCTCTGTTCTCAGATTCCACAGAAATAAGGCTAGCAAAGAGATCCACGAAATACAGATGTAACTCTGTGAGATGAATTAACAGAACACTAAGAAGTTTCTCAGAAAGCTTCTTTCCAGATTTCATCTGAGGATATTTCCTTTTTCACCATAGCCCTCTATGGGCTTCCAAATATCACGTTGCCTATTCCACAAGAACTGTCTTAGCGAAAGGCTTCTTGAGGGGAAAGCTGTAACTCTGTGAGATGATTTCACCGAACACAAAGAAGTTTCTCAGAAAGCTTCTTTCTCTTTGTTATCGGAGGATATTTGATTTGCCCTATAGTCTTCAAAGGGATCCGAAATATCTGTTCTCAGATTCCACAGAAATAAGGCTAGCAAAGAGATCCACGAAATACAGATGTAACTCTGTGAGTGGAAGTCACACATCACAGAGCAGTTTCTCAGAATGCTTCTTTCCAGATTTCATCTGAGGATATTTCCTTTTTCACCATAGCCCTCTATGGGCTTCCAAATATCATTTTGCCAATTCCACAAGAGCTGTCTTAGCGAAAGGCTTCTTGAGGGGAAAGCTGTAACTCTGTTAGATGATTTCACAGACACAAAGAAGTTTCTCAGAAAGCTTCTTTCTCTTTGTTATCGGAGGACATTTCCTTTGGCCCTATAGTCTTCAAAGGGATCCGAAATATCTGTTCTCAGATTCCACAGAAATAAGGCTAGCAAAGAGATCCACGAAATACAGATGTAACTCTGTGAGATGAATTAACAGAACACTAAGCAGTTTCTCAGAAAGCTTCTTTCCAGATTTCATCTGAGGATATTTCCTTTTTCACCATAGCCCTCTATGTGCTTCCAATATCACTTTGCCTATTCCACAAAAACTGTCTTAGCGAAAGGCTTCTTGAGGGGAAAGCTGTAACTCTGTGAGATGATTTCACCGAACACAAAGAAGTTTCTCAGTAAGCTTCTTTCTCTTTGTTATCGGAGGATATTTCCTTTGGCCCTATAGTCTTCAAAGGGATCCGAAATATCTGTTCTCAGATTCCACAGAAATAAGGCTAGCAAAGAGATCCACGAAATACAGATGTAGCTCTGTGAGTGGAAGTCACACATCACAGAGCAGTTTCTCAGAAAGCTTCTTTCCAGATTTCATCTGAGGATATTTCCTTTTTCACCATAGCCCACTATGGGCTTCCAAATATCACTTTGCCTATTCACAAGACCTCTCTTAGCGAAAGGCTTCTTGAGTGGAAAGCTGTAACTCTGTGAGATGATTTCCCGGAACACAAAGAAGTTTCTCAGAAAGCTTCTTTCTCTTTGTTATCGGAGGATATTTCCTTTGGCCCTATAGTCTTCAAAGGGATCCGAAATATCTGTTCTCAGATTCCACAGAAATAAGGCTAGAAAAGAGATCCACGAAATACAGATTTAACTCTGTGAGATGAATTAACAGAACAGTAAGCAGTTTCTCAGAAAGCTCTTTCCAGATTTCATCTGAGGATATTTCCATTTTCACCATAGCCCTCTATGGGCTTCCAAATATCACTTTGCCAATTCCACAAGAACTGTCTTAGCGAAAGGCTTCTTGAGGGGAAAGCTGTAACTCTGTGAGATGATTTCACAGAACACAAAGAAGTTTCTCAGAAAGCTTCTTTCTCTTTGTTATCGGAGGACATTTCCTTTGGCCCTATAGTCTTCAAAGGGATCCGAAATATCTGTTCTCAGATTCCACAGAAATAAGGCTAGCAAAGAGATCCACGAAATACAGATGTAACTCTGTGAGATGAATTAACAGAACACTAAGCAGTTTCTAAGAAAGCTTCTTTCCAGATTTCATCTGAGGATATTTCCTTTTTCACCATAGCCCTCTATGGGCTTCCAAATATCGCTTTGCCAATACCACAAGAACTATCTTAGTGAAAGGCTTCTTGAAGTGAAAGCTGTAACTCTGTGAGATGATTTCACAGAACACAAAGAAGTTTCACAGAAAGCATCTTTCTCTTTGTTATCGGAGGATATTTCCTTTGGCCCTATAGTCTTGAAAGGGATCCGAAATGTCTGTTCTCAGATTCCACAGAAAGAAGGCTAGCAAAGAGATCCACGAAATACAGATGTAACTCTGTGAGTGGAAGTCACACATCACAGAGCAGTTTCTCAGAAAGCTTCTTTCCAGATTTCATCTGAGGATATTTCCTTTTTCACCATAGCCCTCTACGGGCTTCCAAATATCACTTTGCCAATTCCACAAGAACTGTCTTAGCGAAAGGCTTCTTGAGGGGAAAGCTGTAACTCTGTGAGATGATTTCACAGAACACAAAGAAGTTTCTCAGAAAGCTTCTTTCTCTTTGTCATCAGAGGATATTTCCTTTGGACCTATAGTCTTCAAAGGGATCCGAAATATCTGTTCTCAGATACCACAGAAATAAGGCTAGCAAAGAGATCCACGAAATACAGATGTAACTCTGTGAGTGGAAGTCACACATCACAGAGCAGTTTCTCAGAAAGCTTCTTTCCAGATTTCATCTGAGGATATTTCCTTTTTCACCATAGCCCTCTATGGGCTTCCAAATATCACTTTTCCTATTCACAAGAACTCTCTTAGCGAAAGTCTTCTTCAGGGGAATGCTGTAACTCTGTGAGATGATTTCACCGTACACAAAGAAGTTTCTCAGATAGCTTCTTTCTCTTTGTTATAGGAGGATATTTCCTTTGGCCCTATAGTCTTCAAAGGGATCCGAAATATCTATTCTCAGATTCCACAGAAATAAGGCTAGCAAAGAGATCCACGAAATACAGATGTAACTCTGTGAGATGAATTAACAGAACACTAAGCAGTTTCTCAGAAAGCTTCTTTCAAGATTTCATCTGAGGATATTTCCTTTTTCACCGTAGCCCTCTATGGGCTTCCAAATATCGCTTTGCCAATTCCACAAGAACTGTCTTAGCGAAAGGCTTCTTGAGGGGAAAGCTGTAACTCTGTGAGATGATTTCACAGAACACAAAGAAGTTTCTCAGAAAGCATCTTTCTCTTTGTTATCGCAGGATATTTCCTTTGGCCCTATAGTTTTCAAAGGAATCTGAAATATCTGTTCTCAGATTCCACAGAAAGAAGGCTAGCAAAGAGATCCACGAAATACAGATGTAACTCTGTGAGTGGAAGTCACACATCACAGAGCACTGTCTCAGAAAGCTTCTTTCCAGATTTCATCTGAGGATATTTCCTTTTTCACCATAGCCCTCTATGGGCTTCCAAATATCACTTTTCCAATTCCACAAGAACTGTCTTAGCGAAAGGCTTCTTGAGGGGAAAGCTGTAACTCTGTGAGATGATTTCACAGAACACAAAGAAGTTTCTCAGAAAGCTACTTTCTTTTTGTTGTCGGAGTTTATTTCCTTTGACCCTATAGTCTTCAAAGGGATCCGAAATATCGGTTCTCAGATTCCACAGAAACAAGGCTAGCAAAGAGATGCACGAAATACAGATGTAACTCTGTGAGAAGAATTAACAGAACACTAAGCAGTTTCTCAAAGAGCTTCTTTCCATATTTCATCCGGGGATATTTCCTTTTTAAACCTAGCCCTCTATGGGCTTCCAAATATCACTTTGCCAGTTCCACAAGAACTGTCTTAGCGAAAGGCTTCTTGAGGGGAAAGCTGTAACTCTGTGAGATGATTTCACAGAACACAGAGAAGTTTGTCAGAAAGCTTCTTTCTCTTTGTTATCGGAGGATATTTCCTTTGGCCCTATAGTCTTCAAAGGGATCCGAAATATCTGTTCTCAGATTCCACAGAAATAAGGCTAGCAAAGAGATCCACGAAATACAGATGAAACTCCGTGCGATGAATTTACAGAACACTAAGCAGTTTCTCAGAAAGCTTCTTTCCAGATTTCATCTGAGGATATTTCCTTTTTCATCATAGCCCTCTATGGGCTTCCAAATATCACTTTGCCAATTCCACAAGAACTGTCTTAGCGAAAGGCTTCTTGAGGGGAAAGCTGTAACTCTGTGAGATGATTTCACAGAACACAAAGAAGTTTCTCAGAAAGCTTCTTTCTCTTTGTTATCGGAGGATATTTCCTTTGGCCCTATAGTCTTCAAAGGGATCCGAAATATCTGTTCTCAGATTCCACAGAAAGAAGGCAAGCAAAGAGATCCACAAAATACAGATGTAACTCTGTGAGATGAATTAACAGAACACTAAGCAGTTTCTCAGAAAGCTTCTTTCCAGATTTCATCTGAGGATATTTCCTTTTACACCATAGCCCTCTATGGGCTTCCAAATATCACTTTGCCAATTCCACAAGAACTGTCTTACCAAAAGGCTTCTTGAGGGGAAAGCTGTAACTCTGTGAGATGATTTCACAGAACACAAAAAAGTTTGTGAGAAAGCTTCTTTCTCTTTGTTATCGGAGAATATTTCCCTTGGCCCTATAGTCTTCAAAGGGATCCGAAATATCTGTTCTCAGATTACACAGAAATAAGGCTAGCAAAGAGATCCACGAAATACAGATGTAACTCTGTGAGATGAATTAAGAGAACACTAAGAAGTTTCTCAGAAAGCTTCTTTCCAGATTTCATCTGAGGATATTTCCTTTTTCACCATAGCCCTCTATGGGCTTCCAAATATCACTTTGCCAATACCACAAGAACTGTCTTAGTGAAAGGCTCCTTGAGGGGAAAGCCGTAACTCTGTGAGATGATTTTACAGAACACAAAGAAGTTTCTCAGAAAGCTTCTTTCTCTTTGTTATCGGAGGATATTTCCTTTGGCCCTATAGTCTTCAAAGGAATCCGAAATATCTGTTCTCAGATTCCACAGAAATAAGCCTAGCAAAGAGATCAACGAAATACAGATGTAACTCTGTCAGTGGAAGTCACATATCACAGAGCAGTTTCTCAGAAAGCTTATTTCCAGATTTCATCGCATGATATTTCCTTTTTCACCATAGCCCTCTATGGGCTTCCAAATATCACTTTGCCAATTCCACAATAACTGTCTTAGCGAAAGGCTTCTTGAGGGGAAAGCTGTAACTCTGTGAGATGATTTCACAGAAAACAAAGAAGTTTCTCAGAAAGCTTCTTTCTCTTTGTTATCGGAGGATATTTCCTTTGGCCCTATAGTCTTCAAAGGGATCCGAAATCTCTGTTCTCAGATTCCACAGAAATAAGGCTAGCAAATAGATCCACGAAATACAGATGTAACTCTGTGAGTGGAAGTCACACATCACAGAGCAGTTTCTCAGAATGCTTCTTTCCAGATTTCATCTGAGGATATTTCCTTTTTCACCATAGCCCTCTAAGGGCTTCCAAATATCACTTTGCCAATTCCACAAGAACTGTCTTAGCGAAAGGCTTCTTGAGGGGAAAGCTGTAACTCTGTTAGATGATTTCACAGACACAAAGAAGTTTCTCAGAAAGCTTCTTTCTCTTTGTTATCGGAGGATATTTCCTTTGGCCCTATAGTCTTCAAAGGGATCCGAAATATCTGTTCTCAGATTCCACAGAAATAAGGATAGCAAAGATCCACGAAATACAGATGTAACTCTGTGAGATGAATTAACAGAACACTAAGCAGTTTCTCAGAAAGCTTCTATCCAGATTTCATCTGAGGATATTTCCTTTTTCACCATAGCCCTCTATGTGCTTCAAATATCACTTTGCCTATTCCACAAAAACTGTCTTAGCGAAAGGCTTCTTGAGGGGAAAGCTGTAACTCTGTGAGATGATTTCACCGAACACAAAGAAGTTTCTCAGTAAGCTTCTTTCTCTTTGTTATCGGAGGATATTTCCTTTGGCCCTATAGTCCTCAAAGGGATCCGAAATATCTGTTCTCAGATTCCACAGAAAGAAGGCTAGCAAAGAGATCCACGAAATACAGATGTAACTCTGTGAGTGGAAGTCACACATCACAGAGCAGTTTCTCAGAAAGCTTCTTTCCAGATTTCATCTGAGGATATTTCCTTTTTCACCATAGTCCTCTATGGACTTATAAATATCACTTTGCCAATTCCACAAGAACTGTCTTAGCGAAAGGCTTCTTGTGGGGAAAGCTGTATCTCTGTGAGATGATTTCACAGAAAACAAAGAAGTTTCTCAGAAAGCTTCTTTCTCTTTGTTATCGGAGAATATTTCCTTTGGCCCTATAGTCTTCAAAGGGATCCGAAATCTCTGTTCTCAGATTCCACAGAAATAAGGCTAGCAAAGAGATCCACGAAATACAGATGTAACTCTCTGAGATGAATTAACAGAACACTAAGAAGTTTCTCAGAAAGCTTCTTTCCAGATTTCATCTGAGGATATTTCCTTTTTCACCATAGCCCTCTATGGGCTTCCAAATATCGCTTTGCCGATACCACAAGAACTATCTTAGTGAAAGGCTTCTTGAGGGGAAAGCTGTAACTCTGTGAGATGATTTCACAGAACACAAAGAAGTTTCTCAGAAAGCATCTTTCTCTTTGTTATCGGAGGATATTTCCTTTGGCCCTATAGTCTTCAAAGGGATCCGAAATGTCTGTTCTCAGATTCCACAGAAAGAAGGCTAGCAAAGAGATCCACGAAATACAGATGTAACTCTGTGAGTGGAAGTCACACATCACAGAGCAGTTTCTCAGAAAGCTTCTTTCCAGATTTCATCTGAGAATATTTCCTTTTTCACCATAGCCCTCTATGGGCTTCCAAATATCACTTTGCCAATTCCACAAGAACTGTCTTAGCGAAAGGCTTCTTGAGGGGAAAGCTGTAACTCTGTGAGATGATTTCACAGAACACAAAGAAGTTTCTCAGAAAGCTTCTTTCTCTTTGTCATCAGAGGATATTTCCTTTGGACATATAGTCTTCAAAGGGATCCGAAATATCTGTTCTCAGATACCACAGAAATAAGGCTAGCAAAGAGATCCACGAAATACAGATGTAACTCTGTGAGTGGAAGTCACACATCACAGAGCAGTTTCTCAGAAAGCTTCTTTCCAGATTTCATCTGAGGATATTTTCTTTTTCACCATAGCCCTCTATGGGCTTCCAAATATCACTTTTCCTATTCACAAGAACTCTCTTAGCGAAAGTCTTCTTCAGGGGAATGCTGTAACTCTGTGAGATGATTTCACCTTACACAAAGAAGTTTCTCAGATAGCTTCTTTCTCTTTGTTATCGGAGGATATTTCCTTTGGCCCTATAGTCTTGAAAGTTATCCGAAATATCTGTTCTCACATTCCACAGAAATAAGGCTAGCAAAAAGATCCACGAAATACAGATGTAACTCTGTGAGATGAATTAACAGAACACTACGCAATTTCTCAGAAAGCCTCTTTCCAGATTTCATCTGAGGATATTTCCTTTTTCACCGTAGCCCTCTATGGGCTTCCAAATATCACTTTGCCAATTCCACAAGAACTGTCTTAGCGAAAGGCTTCTTGAGGGGAAAGCTGTAACTCTGTGAGATGATTTCACCGAACACAGAGAAGTTTCTCAGAAAGCTTCTTTCTCTTTGTTATCGGAGGATATTTCCTTTGGCCCTATAGTCTTCAACGGGATCCGAAATATCTGTTCTCAGATTCCACAGAAAAAAGGCTAGCAAAGAGATCCACGAAATACAGATGTAACTCTGTGAGATGAATTAACAGAACACTAAGAAGTTTCTCAGAAAGCTTCTTTCCAGATTTCATCTGAGGATATTTCCTTTTTCACCATAGCCCTCTATGGGCTTCCAAATATCACTTTGCCTATTCCACAAGAACTGTCTTAGCGAAAGGCTTCTTGAGGGGAAAGCTGTAACTCTGTTAGATGATTTCACCGAACACAAAGAATTTTCTCAGAAAGCTTCTTTCTCTTTGTTATCGGAGGATATTTCCTTTGGCCCTATAGTCTTCAAAGGGATCCGAAATATCTGTTCTCAGATTCCACAGAAATAAGGATAGCAAAGAGATCCACGAAATACAGCTGTAACTCTGTGAGTGGAAGTCACACATCACAGAGCAGTTTCTCAGAAAGCTTCTTTCCAGATTTCATCTGAGGATATTTCCTTTTTCACAATAGCCCTCTATGGGCTTCCAAATATCACTTTGCCAATTCCACAAGAACTCTCTTAGCGAAAGGCTTCTTGAGGGGAAAGCTGTAACTCTGTGAGATGATTTCACAGAACACAAAGAAGTTTCTCAGAAAGCTTCTTTCTCTTTGTCATCGGAGGATATTTCCTTTGGCCCTATAGTCTTCAAAGGGATCCGAAATATCTGTTCTCAGATTCCACAGAAAGAAGGCTAGCAAAGAGATCCAGGAAATGCAGATGTAACTCTGTGAGTGGAAGTCACACATCACAGAGCAGTTTCTCAGAAAGCTTCTTTCCAGATTTCATCTGAGGATATTTACTTTTTCACCATAGCCCTCTATGGGCTTCCAAATATCACTTTGCCAGTTCCACAAGAACTGTCTTAGCGAAAGGCTTCTTGAGGGGAAAGCTGTAACTCTGTGATATGATTTCACAGAACACAAAGAAGTTTCTCAGAAAGCTTCTTTCTCTTTGTTATCGGAGGATATTTCCTTTGGCCCTAGAGTTTTCAAAGGGATCCGAAATATCTGTTCTCAGATTCCACAGAAATAAGGCTAGCAAAGAGATCCACGAAATACAGATGTAACTCTGTGAGATGAATTAACAGAACACTAAGCAGTTTCTCAGAAAGCTTCTTTCCAGATTTCATCTGAGGATATTTCCTTTTTCACCATAGCCCTCTATGGGCTTCCAAATATCGCTTTGCCAATACCACAAGAACTATCTTAGTGAAAGGCTTCTTGAAGGGAAAGCTGTAACTCTGTGAGATGATTTCACAGAGCACAAAGAAGTTTCTCAGAAAGCTTCTTTCTCTTTGTTATCGGAGGATATTTCCTTTGGCCCTATAGTTTTCAAAGGAATCTGAAATGTCTGTTCTCAGATTCCACAGAAAGAAGGCTAGCAAAGAGATCCAGGAAATACAGATGTAACTCTGTGAGTGGAAGTCACACATCACAGAGCACTTTCTCAGAAAGCTTCTTTCCAGATTTCATCTGAGGATATTTCCTTTTTCACCATAGCCCTCTATGGGCTTCCAAATATCACTTTTCCAATTCCACAAGAACTGTCTTAGCGAAAGGCTTCTTGAGGGGAAAGCTGTAACTCTGTGAGATGATTTCACAGAACACAAAGAAGTTTCTCAGAAAGCTACTTTCTTTTTGTTGTCGGAGGATATTTCCTTTGGCCCTATAGTCTTCAAAGGGATCCGAAATATCTGTTCTCAGATTCCACAGAAATAAGGCTAGCAAAGAGATCCACGAAATACAGATGTAACTCTTTGAGTGGAAGTCACACATCACAGAGCAGTTTCTCAGAAAGCTTCTTTCCAGATTTCATCTGAGGATATTTCCTTTTTCACCATAGCCCTCTATGGGCTTCCAAATATCACTTTGCCAATTCCACAAGAACTGTCTTAGCGAAAGGCTTCTTGAGGGGAAAGCTGTAACTCTGTGAGATGATTTCACAGAACACAGAGAAGTTTGTCAGAAAGCTTCTTTCTCTTTGTCATCGGAGGATATTTCCTTTGGCCCTATAGTCTTCAAAGGGATCCGAAATATCTGTTCTCAGATTCCACAGAAATAAGGCTAGCAAAGAGATGCAGGAAATACAGATGTAACTCTGTGAGATGTATTAACAGAACACTAAGCAGTTTCTCAGAAAGCTTCTTTCCAGATTTCATCTGAGGATATTTCCTTTTTCACCATAGCCCTCTATGGGCTTCGAAATGTCACTTTGCCAATTGCACAAAAACTATCTTAGCGAAAGGCTTCTTGAGGGGAAAGCTGTAACTCTGTGAGATGATTTCACAGAACACAAAGAAGTTTCTCCGAAAGCTTCTTTCTCTTTGTTATCGGAGGATATTTCCTTTGGCCCTATAGTCTTCAAAGGGATCCGAAATATCTGTTCTCAGATTCCACAGAAAGAAGGCAAGCAAAGAGATCCACAAAATACAGATGTAACTGTGTGAGATGCATTAACAGAACACTAAGCAGTTTCTCAAAAATCTTCTTTCCAGATTTCATCTGAGGATATTTCCTTTTACACCATAGCCCTCTATGGGCTTCCAAATATCACTTTGCCAATTCCACAAGAACTGTCTTACCAAAAGGCTTCTTGAGGGGAAAGCTGTAACTCTGTGAGATGATTTCACAGAACACAAAAAAGTTTGTCAGAAAGCTTCTTTCTCTTTGTTATCGGAGAATATTTCCCTTGGCCCTATAGTCTTCAAAGGGATCCGAAATATCTGTTCTCAGATTACACAGAAATAAGGCTAGCAAAGAGATCCACGAAATACAGATGTAACTCTGTGAGATGTATTAACAGAACACTAAGCAGTTTCTCAGAAGGCTTCTTTCTAGATTTCATCTGAGGATATTTCCTTTTTCACTATAGCCCTCTATGGGTGTCCAAATATCACTTTGCCAATACCACAAGAACTGTCTTAGTGAAAGGCTCCTTGAGGGGAAAGCCGTAACTCTGTGAGATGATTTCACAGAACACAAAGAAGTTTCTCAGAAAGCTTCTTTCTCTTTGTTATCGGAGTATATTTCCTTTGGCCCTATAGTCTTCAAAGGAATCCGAAATATCTGTTCTCAGATTCCACAGAAATAAGCCTAGCAAAGAGATCAACGAAATACAGATGTAACTCTGTCAGTGGAAGTCACATATCACAGAGCAGTTTCTCAGAAAGCTTATTTCCAGATTTCATCTCATGATATTTCCTTTTTCACCATAGCCCTCTATGGGCTTCCAAATATCACTTTGCCAATTCCACAAGAACTGTCTTAGCGAAAGGCTTCTTGAGGGGAAAGCTGTAACTCTGTGAGATGATTTCACCGAACACAAAGAAGTTTCTCAGAAAGCTTCTTTCTCTTTGTTATCGGAGGACATTTCCTTTGGCCCTATAGTCTTCAACGGGATCCGACATATCTGTTCTCAGATTCCACAGAAATAAGGCTAGCAAAGAGATCCACGAAATACAGATGTAACTCTGTGAGATGAATTAAGAGAACACTAAGAAGTTTCTCAGAAAGCTTCTTTCCAGATTTCATCTGAGGATATTTCCTTTTTCACCATAGCCCTCTATGGGCTTCCAAATATCACTTTGCCAATTCCACAAGAACTGTCTTAGCGAAAGGCTTCTTGAGGGGAAAGCTGTAACTCTGTGAGATGATTTCACAGATCACAAAGAAGTTTATCAGAAAGCTTCTTTCTCTTTGTCATCGGAGGATATTTCCTTTGGCCCTATAGTCTTCAAAGGGATCCGAAATATGTGTTCTCAGATTCCACAGAAATAAGGCTAGCAAAGAGATCCACGAAATACAGATGTAACTCTGTGAGTGGAAGTCACACATCACAGAGCAGTTTCTCAGAAAGCTTCTTTCCAGATTTCATCTGAGGATATTTCCTTTTTCACCATAGCCCTCTATGGGCTTCCAAATATCACTTTGCCAATTCCACAAGAACTGTCTTAGCGAAAGGCTTCTTGAGGGGAAAGCTGTAACTCTGTGAGATGATTTCACCGAACACAAAGAAGTTTCTCAGAAAGCTACTTTCTTTTTGTTGTCGGAGGATATTTCCTTTGGCCCTGTAGTCTTCAAAGGGATCCGAAATATCTGTTCTCAGATTCCACAGAAATAAGGCTAGCAAAGAGATCCACGAAATACAGATGTAACTCTGTGAATTGAATTAACAGAACACTAAGCAGTTTCTCAGAAAGCTTCTTTCCAGATTTCATCTGAGGATATCTCCTTTTTCACCATAGACGTCTATGGGCTTCCAAATATCTCTTTGCCAATACCACAAGAACTGTCTTAGTGAAAGGCTTCTTGAGGGGAAAGCTGTAACTCTGTGAGACGATTTCACAGAACACAAAGAAGTTTCTCAGAAAGCATCTTTCTCTTTGTTATCAGAGGATATTTCCTTTGGCCCTATAGTCTTCAAAGGGATCCGAAATATGTGTTCTCAGATTCCACAGAAATAAGGCTAGCAAAGAGATCCACTAAACACATATGTAACTCTGTGAGATGAATTAACAGAACACTAAGCAGTTTCTCAGAAAGCTTCTATCCAGATTTCATCTGAGGATATTTCCTTTTTCACCATAGCCCTCTATGGGCTTCCAAATGTCACTTTGCCAATTGCACAAAAACTGTCTTAGCGATAGGCTTCTTGAGGGGAAAGCTGTAACTCTGTGAGATGATTTCACAGAACACAAAGAAGTTTCTCAGAAAGCTACTTTCTTTTTGTTGTCGGAGGATATTTCCTTTGGCCCTATAGTCTTCAAAGGGATCCGAAATATCTGTTCTCAGATTCCACAGAAATAAGGCTAGCAAAGAGATCCACGAAATACAGATGTAACTCTTTGAGTGGAAGTCACACATCACAGAGCAGTTTCTCAGAAAGCTTCTTTCCAGATTTCATCTGAGGATATTTCCTTTTTCACCATAGCCCTCTATGGGCTTCCAAATATCACTTTGCCAATTCCACAAGAACTGTCTTAGCGAAAGGCTTCTTGAGGGGAAAGCTGTAACTCTGTGAGATGATTTCACAGAACACAGAGAAGTTTGTCAGAAAGCTTCTTTCTCTTTGTCATCGGAGGATATTTCCTTTGGCCCTATAGTCTTCAAAGGGATCCGAAATATCTGTTCTCAGATTCCACAGAAATAAGGCTAGCAAAGAGATGCAGGAAATACAGATGTAACTCTGTGAGATGTATTAACAGAACACTAAGCAGTTTCTCAGAAAGCTTCTTTCCAGATTTCATCTGAGGATATTTCCTTTTTCACCATAGCCCTCTATCGGCTTCGAAATGTCACTTTGCCAATTGCACAAAAACTATCTTAGCGAAAGGCTTCTTGAGGGGAAAGCTGTAACTCTGTGAGATGATTTCACAGAACACAAAGAAGTTTCTCCGAAAGCTTCTTTCTCTTTGTTATCGGAGGATATTTCCTTTGGCCCTATAGTCTTCAAAGGGATCCGAAATATCTGTTCTCAGATTCCACAGAAATAAGGCTAGCAAAGAGATCCACGAAATACAGATGTAACTCTGTGAGTGGAAGTCACACATCACAGAGCAGTTTCTCAGAAAGCTTCTTTCCAGATTTCATCTGAGGATATTTCCTTTTTCACCATAGCCCTCTATGGGCTTCCAAATATCACTTTGCCAATTCCACAAGAACTGTCTTAGCGAAAGGCTTCTTGAGGGGAAAGCTGTAACTCTGTGAGATGATTTCACCGAACACAAAGAAGTTTCTCAGAAAGCTACTTTCTTTTTGTTGTCGGAGGATATTTCCTTTGGCCCTGTAGTCTTCAAAGGGATCCGAAATATCTGTTCTCAGATTCCACAGAAATAAGGCTAGCAAAGAGATCCACGAAATACAGATGTAACTCTGTGAATTGAATTAACAGAACACTAAGCAGTTTCTCAGAAAGCTTCTTTCCAGATTTCATCTGAGGATATCTCCTTTTTCACCATAGACGTCTATGGGCTTCCAAATATCTCTTTGCCAATACCACAAGAACTGTCTTAGTGAAAGGCTTCTTGAGGGGAAAGCTGTAACTCTGTGAGACGATTTCACAGAACACAAAGAAGTTTCTCAGAAAGCATCTTTCTCTTTGTTATCAGAGGATATTTCCTTTGGCCCTATAGTCTTCAAAGGGATCCGAAATATGTGTTCTCAGATTCCACAGAAATAAGGCTAGCAAAGAGATCCACTAAACACATATGTAACTCTGTGAGATGAATTAACAGAACACTAAGCAGTTTCTCAGAAAGCTTCTATCCAGATTTCATCTGAGGATATTTCCTTTTTCACCATAGCCCTCTATGGGCTTCCAAATGTCACTTTGCCAATTGCACAAAAACTGTCTTAGCGATAGGCTTCTTGAGGGGAAAGCTGTAACTCTGTGAGATGATTTCACAGAACACAAAGAAGTTTGTCAGAAAGCTTCTTTCTCTTTGTTATCGGAGGATATTTCCTTTGGCCCTATAGTCTTCAAAGGGATCCGAAATATCTGTTCTCAGATTCCACAGAAATAAGGCTAGCAAAGAAATCCACGAAATGCAGATGTAACTCTGTGAGATGAATTAACAGAACACTAAGCAGTTTCTCAGAAAATTTCTTTCCAGATTTCATCTGAGGATATTTCCTTTCTCACCATAGCCCTCTAAGGGCTTCCAAATAACACATTGCCAATTCCACAAGAACTGTCTTAGCGAAAGGCTTCTTCAGGGGAAAGCTGTAACTCTGTGAGACGATTTCACAGAACACAAAGAAGTTTCTCAGAAAGCTTCTTTCTCTTTGTTATCTGAGGATATTTCCTTTGGCCCTGTAGTCTTCAAAGGGATCCGAAATATCTGTTCTCAGATTCCACAGAAATAAGGCTAGCAAAGAGATCCACGAAATACAGATGTAACCCTGTGAGTGGAAATCACTCATCTCAGAGCAGTTTCTCAGAAAGCTTCTTTCCAGATTTCATCTGAGGATATTTCCTTTTTCACCATAGCCCTCTATGGACTTCCAAATATCACTTTGCCAATTCCACAAGAACTGTCTTAGCGAAAGGCTTCTTGAGGGGAGAGCTGTAACTCTGTGAGATGATTTCACAGAACACAAAGAAGTTTCTCAGAAAGCTTCTTTCTCTTTGTTATCGGAGGTTATTTCCTTTGGGACTATAGTCTTCAAAGGGATCCGAAATATCTGTTCTCAGATTCCACAGAAATAAGGCTAGCAAAGGGATCCACGAAATACAGATGTAACCCTGTGAGTGGAAGTCATACATCACAGAGAAGTTTCTCAGAAAGCTTCTTTCCAGATTTCATCTGAGGATATTTCCTTTTTCACCATAGCCCTTTATGAGCTTCCAAATATCACTTTGCCAATTCCACAAGAACTGTCTTAGCGAAAGGCTTCTTGAGGGGAAAGCTGTAACTCTGTGAGATGATTTCAGCGAACACAAAGAAGTTTCTCAGAAAGCTTCTTTCTCTTTGTTATCGGAGGATATTTCCTTTGGCCCTATAGTCTTCAAAGGGATCCGAAATATCTGTTCTCAGAATCCACAGAAATAAGGCTAGCAAAGAGATCCACGAAATACAGATATAACTCTGTGAGAAGAATTAACAGAACACTAAGCAGTTTCTCAGAAAGCTTCTTTCCAGATTTCATCTGAGGATATTTCCTTTTTCACCATAGCCCTTTATGAGCTTCCAAATATCACTTTGCCAATTCCACAAGAACTGTCTTAGCGAAAGGCTTCTTGAGGGGAAAGCTGTAACTCTGTGAGATGATTTCAGCGAACACAAAGAAGTTTCTCAGAAAGCTTCTTTCTCTTTGTTATCGGAGGATATTTCCTTTGGCCCTATAGTCTTCAAAGGGATCCGAAATATCTGTTCTCAGAATCCACAGAAATAAGGCTAGCAAAGAGATCCACGAAATACAGATATAACTCTGTGAGAAGAATTAACAGAACACTAAGCAGTTTCTCAGAAAGCTTCTTTCCAGATTTCATCTGAGGATATTTCCTTTTTCACCATAGCCCTCTATGGGCTTCCAAATGTCACTTTGCCAATTGCACAAAAACTATCTTAGCGAAAGGCTTCTTGAGGGGAAAGCTGTAACTATGTGAGATGATTTCACAGAACACAAAGAAGTTTCTCAGAAAGCTTCTTTCTCTTTGTTATCGGAGGATATTTCCTTTGGCCCTATAGTCTTCAAAGGGATCCGAAATATCTGTTCTCAGATTCCACAGAAATAAGGCTAGCAAAGAGATCCACGAAATACAGATGAAACTCCGTGAGATGAATTAACAGAACACTAAGCAGTTTCTCAGAAAGCTTCTTTCCAGATTTCATCTGAGGATATTTCCTTTTTCATCATAGCCCTCTATGGGCTTCCAAATATCACTTTGCCAATTCCACAAGAACTGTCTTAGCGAAAGGCTTCTTGAGGGGAAAGCTGTAACTCTGTGAGATGATTTCACAGAACACAAAGAAGTTTCTCAGAAAGCTTCTTTCTCTTTCTTATCGGAGGATATTTCCTTTGGCCCTATAGTCTTCAAAGGGATCCGAAATATCTGTTCTCAGATTCCACAGAAAGAAGGCTAGCAAAGAGATCCACAAAATATAGATGTAACTCTGTGAGATGAATTAACAGAACACTAAGCAGTTTCTCAGAAAGCTTCTTTCCAGATTTCATCTGAGGATATTTCCTTTTACACCATAGCCCTCTATGGGCTTCCAAATATCACTTTGCCAATTCCACAAGAACTGTCTTAGCGAAAGGCTTCTTGAGGGGAAAGCTGTAACTCTGTGAGATGATTTCACCGAACACAAAGAAATTTCTCAGAAAGCTTCTTTCTCTTTGTTATCGGAGGATATTTCCTGTGGCCCTATAGTCCTCAAAGGGATCCGAAATATCTGTTCTCAGAATCCACAGAAATAAGGCTAGCAAAGAGATCCACGAAATACAGATATAACTCTGCGAGAAGAATTAACGGAACACTAAGGAGTTTCTCAGAAAGCTTCTTTCCAGATTTCATCTGAGGATAATTCCTTTTTCACCATAGCCCTCTATGGGCTTCCAAATATCACTTTGCCAATTGCACAAGAACTGACTTAGCGAAAGGCTTCTTGAGGGGAAAGTTGTAACTCTGTGAGATGATTTCACAGAACACAAAGAAGTTTCTCCGAAAGCTTCTTTCTCTTTGTTATCAGAGGATATTTCCTTTGGCCCTATAGTCTTCAAAGGGATCCGAAATATCTGTTCTCAGATTCCACAGAAATAAGGCTAGCAAAGAGATCCACGAAATACAGATGTAACTCTGTCAGTGGAAGTCACACATCACAGAGCAGTTTCTCAGAAAGCTTCTATCCAGATTTCATCTGAGGATATTTCCTTTTTCACCATAGCCCTCTATGGGCTTCCAAATATCGCTTTGCCAATTGCACAAGAACTGTCTTAGCGAAAGGCTCCTTGAGGGGAAAGCTGTAACTCTGTGAGATGATTTCACAGAACACAAAGAAGTTTCTCAGAAAGCTTCTTTCTCTTTGTTATCAGAGGATATTTCCTTTGGCCCTATAGTCTTCAAAGGGATCCGAAATATCTGTTCTCAGATTCCACAGAAATAAGGCTAGCAAAGAGATCCACGAAATACAGATGTAACTCTGTGAGTGGAAGTCACACATCACAGAGCAGTTTCTCAGAAAGCTTCTTTCCAGATTTCATCTGAGGATATTTCCTTTTTCACCATAGCCCTCTATGGGCTTCCAAATATCCCTTTGCCAATTCCACAAGAACTGTCTTAGCGAAAGGCTTCTTGAGGGGAAAGCTGTAACTCTGTGAGATGATTTCAGAGAACACAAAGAAGTTTCTCAGAAAGCTTCTTTCTCTTTGTCATCAGAGGACATTTCCTTTGTTCCTATAGTCTTCAAAGGGATCCGAAATATCTGTTCTCAGATTCCACAGAAATAAGGCTAGCAAAGAGATCCACGAAATACAGATGTAACTCTGTGAGTGGAAGTCACACATCACAGAGCAGTTTCTCAGAAAGCTTCTTTCCAGATTTCATCTGAGGATATTTCCTTTTTCACCATAGCCCTCTTTGGGCTTCCAAATATCACTTTTCCTATTCACAAGAACTCTCTTAGCGAAAGTCTTCTTCAGGGGAATGCTGTAACTCTGTGAGATGATTTCACCGCACACAAAGAAGTTTCTCAGATAGCTTCTTTCTCTTGGTTATCGGAGGATATTTCCTTTGGCCCTATAGTCTTCAACGGGATCCGAATTATCTGTTCTCAGATTCCACAGAAATAAGGCTAGCAAAGAGATCCACGAAATACAGATGTAACTCTGTGAGATGAATTAACAGAACACTAAGCAGTTTCTCAGAAAGCTTCTTTCCAGATTTCATCTGAGGATATTTCCTTTTTCACCGTAGCCCTCTATGGGCTTCCAAATATCACTTTGCCAATTCCACAAGAACTGTCTTAGCGAAAGGCTTCTTGAGGGGAAAGCTGTAACTCTGTGAGATGATTTCACCGAACACAAAGAAGTTTCTCAGAAAGCTTCTTTCTCTTTGTTATCGGAGGATATTTCCTTTGGCCCTATAGTCTTCAAAGGGATGGGAAATATCTGTTCTCAGATTCCACAGAAATAAGGCTAGCAAAGAGATCCACGAAATACAGACGTAACTCTGTGAGATGAATTAACAGAACACTAAGCAGTTTCTCGGAGAGCTTCTTTCCATATTTCATCCGGGGATATATCCTTTTTCAACCTAGCCCTCTATGGGCTTCCAAATATCACTTTGCCAGTTCCACAAGAACTGTCTTAGCGAAAGGCTTCTTGAGGGGAAAGCTGTAACTCTGTGAGATGATTTCACAGAAAACAAAGAAGTTTCTCAGAAAGCTTCTTTCTCTTTGTTATCGGAGGATATTTCCTTTGGCCCTATAGTCTTCAAATGATCCGAAATCTCTGTTCTCAGATTCCACAGAGATAAGGCTAGCAAAGAGATCCACGAAATACAGATGTAACTCTGTGAGATGAATTAACAGAACACTAAGCAGTTTCTTAGAAAGCTTCTTTCCAGATTTCATCTGAGGATATTTCCTTTTTCAACATAGCCCTCTATGGGCTTCCAAATATCACTTTGCCTATTCCACAAGAACTGTCTTAGCGAAAGGCTTCTTTAGGGGAAAGCTGTAACTCTCTGAGATGATTTCACCGAACACAAAGAAGTTTCTCAGAAAGCTTCTTTCTCTTTGTTATCGGAGGATATTTCCTTTGGCCCTATAGTCTTCAAAGGGATCCGAAATATCTGTTCTCAGATTCCACAGAAATAAGGCTAGCAAAGAGATCCACGAAATACAGATGTAACTCTGTGAGTGGAAGTCACACATCACAGAGCAGTTTCTCAGAAAGCTTCTTTCCAAATTTCATTTCAGGATATTTCCTTTTTCACCATAGCCATCTATGGGCTTCCAAATATCACTTTGTCTATTCCACAAGAACTGTCTTAACGAAAGGCTTCTTGAGGGGAAAGCTGTAACTCTGTGAGATGATTTCACCGAACACAAAGAAGTTTCTCAGTAAGCTTCTTCCTCTTTGTTATCGGACGATATTTCCTTTGGCCCTATAGTCTTCAAAGGGATCCGAAATATCTGTTCTCAGATTCCACAGAAATAAGGCTAGCAAAGAGATCCACGAAATACAGATGTAACTCGGTGAGATGAATTAACAGAACACTAAGCAGTTTCTCAGAAAGCTTCTTTCCAGATTTCATCTGAGGATATTTCCTTTTTCACCATAGCCCTCTATGGGCTTCCAAATATCACTTTGCCAGTTCCACAAGAACTGTCTTAGCGAAAGGCTTCTTGAGGGGAAAGCTGTAACTCTGTGAGATGATTTCACCGAACGTAAAGCAGTTTCTCAGAAAGCTTCTTTCTCTTTGTTATCGGAGGATATTTCCTTTGGCCCTATAGTCTTCAAAGGGATCCGAAATATCTGTTCTCAGATTCCACAGAAATAAGGCTAGCAAAGAGATCCACGAAATACAGATGTAACTCTGTGAGTGGAAGTCACACATCACAGAGCAGTTTCTCAGAAAGCTTCTTTCCAAATTTCATTTCAGGATATTTAATTTTTCACCATAGCCCTCTATGGGCTTCCAAATATCACTTTGCATATTCCACAAGAACTGTCTTAGCGAAAGGCTTCTTTAGGGGAAAGCTGTAACTCTGTGAGATGATTTCACCGAACACAAAGAAGTTTCTCAGTAAGCTTCTTTCTCTTTGTTATCGGAGGATATTTCCTTTGGCCCTATAGTCTTCAAAGGGATCCGAAATATCTGTTCTCAGATTCCACAGAAATAAGGATAGCAAAGAGATCCCCGAAATACAGATGTAACTCTGTGAGATGAATTAACAGAACACTAAGCAGTTTCTCAGAAAGCTTCTTTCCAGATTTCATCTGAGGATATTTCCTTTTTCACCATAGCCCTCTATGGGCTTCCAAATATCACTTTGCCTATTCCACAAAAACTGTCTGAGCGAAAGGCTTCTTGAGGGGAAAGCTGTAATTCTGTGAGATGATTTCACCGAACACAAAGAAGTTTCTCAGTAAGCTTCTTTCTCTTTGTTATCGGAGGATATTTACATTGGCCGTATAGTCTTCAATGGGATCCGAAATATCTGTTCTCAGATTCCACAGAAATAAGGCTAGCAAAGAGATCCACGAAATACATATGTAACTCTGAGAGTGTAAGTCACACATCACAGAGCAGTTTCTCAGAAAGCTTCTTTCCAGATTTCATCTGAGGATATTTCCTTTTTCACCATAGCCCACTATGGGCTTCCAAATATCACTTTGCCTATTCACAAGAACTCCCTTAGCGAAAGGCTTCTTGAGGGGAAAGCTGAAACTCTGTGAGATGATTTCACCGAACACAAAGAAGTTTCTAAGAAAGCTTCTTTCTCTTTGTTATCGGAGGATATTTCCTTTGGCCCTATAGTCTTCAAAGGGATCCGAAATATCTGTTCTCAGATTCCACAGAAATAAGGCTAGCAAAGAGATGCACGAAATACTGATGTAACTCTGTGAGATGAATTAACAGAACAGTAAGCAGTTTCTCAGAAAGCTTCTTTCCAGATTTCATCTGAGGATATTTCCTTTTTCACCATAGCCCTCTATGGGCTTCCAAATATCGCTTTGCCAATTGCACAAGAACTGTCTTAGCGAAAGGCTCCTTGAGGGGAAAGCTGTAACTCTGTGAGATGATTTCACAGAACACAAAGAAGTTTCTCAGAAAGCTTCTTTCTCTTTGTTATCAGAGGATATTTCCTTTGGCCCTATAGTCTTCAAAGGGATCCGAAATATCTGTTCTCAGATTCCACAGAAATAAGGCTAGCAAAGAGATCCACGAAATACAGATGTAACTCTGTGAGATGAATTAAGAGAACACTAAGAAGTTTCTCAGAAAGCTTCTTTCCAGATTTCATCTGAGGATATTTCCTTTTTCACCATAGCCCTCTATGGGCTTCCAAATATCACTTTGCCTATTCCACAAGAACTGTCTTAGCGAAAGGCTTCTTGAGGGGAAAGCTGTAACTCTGTTAGATGATTTCACCGAACAGAAAGAAGTTTCTCAGAAAGCTTCTTTCTCTTTGTTATCGGAGGATATTTCCTTTGGCCCTATAGTCTTCAAAGGGATCCGAAATATCTGTTCTCAGATTCCACAGAAATAAGGATAGCAAAGAGATCCACGAAATACAGATGTAACTCTGTGAGATGAACTAACAGAACACTAAGCAGTTTCTCAGTAAGCTTCTATCCAGATTTCATCTGAGGATATTTCCTTTTTCACCATAGCCCTCTATGGGCTTCCAAATATCACTTTTCCAATTCCACAAGAACTGTCTTAGCGAAAGGCTTCTTGAGGGGAAAGCTGTAACTCTGTGAGATGATTTCACAGAACACAAAGAAGTTTCTCAGAAAGCTACTTTCTTTTTGTTGTCGGAGGATATTTCCTTTGGCCCTATAGTCTTCAAAGGAATCCGAAATATCTGTTCTCAGATTCCACAGAAATAAGGCTAGCAAAGAGATCCACGAAATACAGATGTAACTCTGTGAGATGAAATAACAGAACACTAAGCAGTTTCTCAGAGAGCTTCTTTCCATATTTCATCCGGGGATATATCCTTTTTCAACCTAGCCCTCTATGGGCTTCCAAATATCACTTTGCCAGTTCCACAAGAACTGTCTTAGCGAAAGGCTTCTTGAGGGGAAAGCTGTAACTCTGTGAGATGATTTCACAGAACACAAAGAAGTTTCTCAGAAAGCTTCTTTCTCTTTGTCATCGGAGGATATTTCGTTTGGCCCTATAGTCTTCAAAGGGATCCGAAATATCTGTTCTCAGATTCAACAGAAAGAAGGCTAGCAAAGACATCCCCGAAATACAGCTGTAACTCTGTGAGTGGAAGTCACACATCACAGAGCAGTTTCTCAGAAAGCTTCTTTCCAGATTTCATCTGAGGATATTTCCTTTTTCACCATAGCCCTCTATGGGCTTCCAAATATCACTTTGCCAATTCCACAAGAACTGTCTTAGCGAAAGGCTTCTTGAGGGGAAAGCTGTAACTCTGTGAGATGATTTCACAGATCACAAAGAAGTTTCTCAGAAAGCTTCTTTCTCTTTGTCATCGGAGGATATTTCCTTTGGCCCTATAGTCTTCAAAGGGATCCGAAATATCTGTTCTCAGATTCCACAGAAAGAAGGCTAGCAAAGAGATCCAGGAAATACAGATGTAACTCTGTGAGTGGAAGTCACACATCACAGAGCAGTTTCTCAGAAAGCTTCTTTCCAGATTTCATCTGAGGATATTTCCTTTTTCACCATAGCCCTCTATGGGCTTCCAAATATCACTTTGCCAATTCCACAAGAACTGTCTTAGCGAAAGGCTTCTTGAGGGGAAAGCTGTAACTCTGTGAGATGATTTCACCGAACACAAAGAAGTTTCTCAGAAAGCTACTTTCTTTTTGTTGTCGGAGGATATTTCCTTTGGCCCTGTAGTCTTCAAAGGGATCCGAAATATCTGTTCTCAGATTCCACAGAAATAAGGCTAGCAAAGAGATCCACGAAATACAGATGTAACTCTGTGAATTGAATTAACAGAACACTAAGCAGTTTCTCAGAAAGCTTCTTTCCAGATTTCATCTGAGGATATTTCCTTTTTCACCATAGACGTCTATGGGCTTCCAAATATCTCTTTGCCAATACCACAAGAACTGTCTTAGTGAAAGGCTTCTTGAGGGGAAAGCTGTAACTCTGTGAGACGATTTCACAGAACACAAAGAAGTTTCTCAGAAAGCATCTTTCTCTTTGTTATCAGAGGATATTTCCTTTGGCCCTATAGTCTTCAAAGGGATCCGAAATATGTGTTCTCAGATTCCACAGAAATAAGGCTAGCAAAGAGATCCACTAAACACATATGCAACTCTGTGAGATGAATTAACAGAACACTAAGCAGTTTCTCAGAAAGCTTCTATCCAGATTTCATCTGAGGATATTTCCTTTTTCACCATAGCCCTCTATGGGCTTCCAAATGTCACTTTGCCAATTGCACAAAAACTGTCTTAGCGATAGGCTTCTTGAGGGGAAAGCTGTAACTCTGTGAGATGATTTCACAGAACACAAAGAAGTTTGTCAGAAAGCTTCTTTCTCTTTGTTATCGGAGGATATTTCCTTTGGCCCTATAGTCTTCAAAGGGATCCGAAATATCTGTTCTCAGATTCCACAGAAATAAGGCTAGCAAAGAAATCCACAAAATGCAGATGTAACTCTGTGAGATGAATTAACAGAACACTAAGCAGTTTCTCAGAAAATTTCTTTCCAGATTTCATCTGAGGATATTTCCTTTCTCACCATAGCCCTCTAAGGGCTTCCAAATAACACATTGCCAATTCCACAAGAACTGTCTTAGCGAAAGGCTTCTTCAGGGGAAAGCTGTAACTCTGTGAGACGATTTCACAGAACACAAAGAAGTTTCTCAGAAAGCTTCTTTCTCTTTGTTATCTGAGGATATTTCCTTTGGCCCTGTAGTCTTCAAAGGGATCCGAAATATCTGTTCTCAGATTCCACAGAAATAAGGCTAGCAAAGAGATCCACGAAATACAGATGTAACCCTGTGAGTGGAAATCACACATCTCAGAGCAGTTTCTCAGAAAGCTTCTTTCCAGATTTCATCTGAGGATATTTCCTTTTTCACCATAGCCCTCTATGGACTTCCAAATATCACTTTGCCAATTCCACAAGAACTGTCTTAGCGAAAGGCTTCTTGAGGGGAGAGCTGTAACTCTGTGAGATGATTTCACAGAACACAAAGAAGTTTCTCAGAAAGCTTCTTTCTCTTTGTTATCGGAGGTTATTTCCTTTGGGACTATAGTCTTCAAAGGGATCCGAAATATCTGTTCTCAGATTCCACAGAAGTAAGGCTAGCAAAGGGATCCACGAAATACAGATGTAACCCTGTGAGTGGAAGTCATACATCACAGAGAAGTTTCTCAGAAAGCTTCTTTCCAGATTTCATCTGAGGATATTTCCTTTTTCACCATAGCCCTTTATGAGCTTCCAAATATCACTTTGCCAATTCCACAAGAACTGTCTTAGCGAAAGGCTTCTTGAGGGGAAAGCTGTAACTCTGTGAGATGATTTCAGCGAACACAAAGAAGTTTCTCAGAAAGCTTCT
Organism: Macaca nemestrina; assembly: GCF_043159975.1. Lineage (NCBI taxonomy): Eukaryota > Metazoa > Chordata > Mammalia > Primates > Cercopithecidae > Macaca > Macaca nemestrina. Next base: position 94,758,498 of record NC_092145.1, on the reverse strand, counting down.
TTCTCTTTGTTATCGGAGGATATTTCCTTTGGCCCTATAGTCTTCAAAGGGATCCGAAATATCTGTTCTCAGAATCCACAGAAATAAGGCTAGCAAAGAGATCCACGAAATACAGATATAACTCTGTGAGAAGAATTAACAGAACACTAAGCAGTTTCTCAGAAAGCTTCTTTCCAGATTTCATCTGAGGATATTTCCTTTTTCACCATAGCCCTCTATGGGCTTCCAAATGTCACTTTGCCAATTGCACAAAAACTATCTTAGCGAAAGGCTTCTTGAGGGGAAAGCTGTAACTATGTGAGATGATTTCACAGAACACAAAGAAGTTTCTCAGACAGCTTCTTTCTCTTTGTTATCGGAGGATATTTCCTTTGGCCCTATAGTCTTCAAAGGGATCCGAAATATCTGTTCTCAGATTCCACAGAAATAAGGCTAGCAAAGAGATCCACGAAATACAGATGAAACTCCGTGAGATGAATTAACAGAACACTAAGCAGTTTCTCAGAAAGCTTCTTTCCAGATTTCATCTGAGGATATTTCCTTTTTCATCATAGCCCTCTATGGGCTTCCAAATATCACTTTGCCAATTCCACAAGAACTGTCTTAGCGAAAGGCTTCTTGAGGGGAAAGCTGTAACTCTGTGAGATGATTTCACAGAACACAAAGAAGTTTCTCAGAAAGCTTCTTTCTCTTTGTTATCGGAGGATATTTCCTTTGGCCCTATAGTCTTGAAAGGGATCCGAAATATCTGTTCTCAGATTCCACAGAAAGAAGGCTAGCAAAGAGATCCACAAAATACAGATGTAACTCTGTGAGATGAATTAACAGAACACTAAGCAGTTTCTCAGAAAGCTTCTTTCCAGATTTCATCTGAGGATATTTCCTTTTACACCATAGCCCTCTATGGGCTTCCAAATATCACTTTGCCAATTCCACAAGAACTGTCTTAGCGAAAGGCTTCTTGAGGGGAAAGCTGTAACTCTGTGACATGATTTCACCGAACACAAAGAAATTTCTCAGAAAGCTTCTTTCTCTTTGTTATCGGAGGATATTTCCTGTGGCCCTATAGTCCTCAAAGGGATCCGAAATATCTGTTCTCAGAATCCACAGAAATAAGGCTAGCAAAGAGATCCACGAAATACAGATATAACTCTGTGAGAAGAATTAACGGAACACTAAGGAGTTTCTCAGAAAGCTTCTTTCCAGATTTCATCTGAGGATAATTCCTTTTTCACCATAGCCCTCTATGGGCTTCCAAATATCACTTTGCCAATTGCACAAGAACTGACTTAGCGAAAGGCTTCTTGAGGGGAAAGTTGTAACTCTGTGAGATGATTTCACAGAACACAAAGAAGTTTCTCAGAAAGCTTCTTTCTCTTTGTTATCAGAGGATATTTCCTTTGGCCCTATAGTCTTCAAAGGGATCCGAAATATCTGTTCTCAGATTCCACAGAAATAAGGCTAGCAAAGAGATCCACGAAATACAGATGTAACTCTGTCAGTGGAAGTCACACATCACAGAGCAGTTTCTCAGAAAGCTTCTATCCAGATTTCATCTGAGGATATTTCCTTTTTCACCATAGCCCTCTATGGGCTTCCAAATATCGCTTTGCCAATTGCACAAGAACTGTCTTAGCGAAAGGCTCCTTGAGGGGAAAGCTGTAACTCTGTGAGATGATTTCACAGAACACAAAGAAGTTTCTCAGAAAGCTTCTTTGTCTTTGTTATCAGAGGATATTTCCTTTGGCCCTATAGTCTTCAAAGGGATCCGAAATATCTGTTCTCAGATTCCACAGAAATAAGGCTAGCAAAGAGATCCACGAAATACAGATGTAACTCTGTGAGTGGAAGTCACACATCACAGAGCAGTTTCTCAGAAAGCTTCTTTCCAGATTTCATCTGAGGATATTTCCTTTTTCACCATAGCCCTCTATGGGCTTCCAAATATCACTTTGCCAATTCCACAAGAACTGTCTTAGCGAAAGGCTTCTTGAGGGGAAAGCTGTAACTCTGTGAGATGATTTCACAGAACACAAAGAAGTTTCTCAGAAAGCTTCTTTCTCTTTGTCGTCAGAGGACATTTCCTTTGTTCCTATAGTCTTCAAAGGGATCCGAAATATCTGTTCTCAGATTCCACAGAAATAAGGCTAGCAAAGAGATCCACGAAATACAGATGTAACTCTGTGAGTGGAAGTCACACATCACAGAGCAGTTTCTCAGAAAGCTTCTTTCCAGATTTCATCTGAGGATATTTCCTTTTTCACCATAGCCCTCTTTGGGCTTCCAAATATCACTTTTCCTATTCACAAGAACTCTCTTAGCGAAAGTCTTCTTCAGGGGAATGCTGTAACTCTGTGAGATGATTTCACCGCACACAAAGAAGTTTCTCAGATAGCTTCTTTCTCTTGGTTATCGGAGGATATTTCCTTTGGCCCTATAGTCTTCAACGGGATCCGAAGTATCTGTTCTCAGATTCCACAGAAATAAGGCTAGCAAAGAGATCCACGAAATACAGATGTAACTCTGTGAGATGAATTAACAGAACACTAAGCAGTTTCTCAGAAAGCTTCTTTCCAGATTTCATCTGAGGATATTTCCTTTTTCACCGTAGCCCTCTATGGGCTTCCAAATATCACTTTGCCAATTCCACAAGAACTGTCTTAGCGAAAGGCTTCTTGAGGGGAAAGCTGTAACTCTGTGAGATGATTTCACCGAACACAAAGAAGTTTCTCAGAAAGCTTCTTTCTCTTTGTTATCGGAGGATATTTCCTTTGGCCCTATAGTCTTCAAAGGGATGGGAAATATCTGTTCTCAGATTCCACAGAAATAAGGCTAGCAAAGAGATCCACGAAATACAGATGTAACTCTGTGAGTGGAAGTCACACATCACAGAGCAGTTTCTCAGAAAGCTTCTTTCCAAATTTCATTTCAGGATATTTCCTTTTTCACCATAGCCCTCTATGGGCTTCCAAATATCACTTTGCCTATTCCACAAGAACTGTCTTAGCGAAAGGCTTCTTGAGGGGAAAGCTGTAACTCTGTGAGATGATTTCACAGACACCAAGAAGTTTCTCAGAAACCTTCTTTCTCTTTGTTATCGGAGGATATTTCCTTTGGCCCTATAGTCTTCAAAGGGATCCGAAATATCTGTTCTCAGATTCCACAGAAATAAGGATAGCAAAGAGATCCACGAAACACAGATGTAACTCTGTGAGATGAATTAACAGAACACTAAGCAGTTTCTCAGAAAGCTTCTATCCAGATTTCATCTGAGGATATTTCCTTTTTCACCATAGCCCTCTATGGGCTTCCAAATATCACTTTTCCAATTCCACAAGAACTGTCTTAGCAAAAGGCTTCTTGAGGGGAAAGCTGTAACTCTGTGAGATGATTTCACGGAACACAAAGAAGTTTCTCAGAAAGCTACTTTCTTTTTGTTGTCGGAGGATATTTCCTTTGGCCCTATAGTCTTCAAAGGGATCCGAAATATCTGTTCTCAGATTCCACAGAAATAAGGCTAGCAAAGAGATCCACGAAATACAGACGTAACTCTGTGAGATGAATTAACAGAACACTAAGCAGTTTCTCGGAGAGCTTCTTTCCATATTTCATCCGGGGATATATCCTTTTTCAACCTAGCCCTCTATGGGCTTCCAAATATCACTTTGCCAGTTCCACAAGAACTGTCTTAGCGAAAGGCTTCTTGAGGGGAAAGCTGTAACTCTGTGAGATGATTTCACAGAAAACAAAGAAGTTTCTCAGAAAGCTTCTTTCTCTTTGTTATCGGAGGATATTTCCTTTGGCCCTATAGTCTTCAAATGATCCGAAATCTCTGTTCTCAGATTCCACAGAGATAAAGCTAGCAAAGAGATCCACGAAATACAGATGTAACTCTGTGAGATGAATTAACAGAACACTAAGCAGTTTCTTAGAAAGCTTCTTTCCAGATTTCATCTGAGGATATTTCCTTTTTCAACATAGCCCTCTATGGGCTTCCAAATATCACTTTGCCTATTCCACAAGAACTGTCTTAGCGAAAGGCTTCTTTAGGGGAAAGCTGTAACTCTCTGAGATGATTTCACCGAACGCAAAGAAGTTTCTCAGAAAGCTTCTTTCTCTTTGTTATCGGAGGATATTTCCTTTGGCCCTATAGTCTTCAAAGGGATCCGAAATATCTGTTCTCAGATTCCACAGAAATAAGGCTAGCAAAGAGATCCACGAAATACAGATGTAACTCTGTGAGTGGAAGTCACACATCACAGAGCAGTTTCTCAGAAAGCTTCTTTCCAAATTTCATTTCAGGATATTTCCTTTTTCACCATAGCCCTCTATGGGCTTCCAAATATCACTTTGCATATTCCACAAGAACTGTCTTAGCGAAAGGCTTCTTTAGGGGAAAGCTGTAACTCTGTGAGATGATTTCACCGAACACAAAGAAGTTTCTCAGTAAGCTTCTTTCTCTTTGTTATCGGAGGATATTTCCTTTGGCCCTATAGTCTTCAAAGGGATCCGAAATATCTGTTCTCAGATTCCACACAAATAAGGATAGCAAAGAGATCCCCGAAATACAGATGTAACTCTGTGAGATGAATTAACAGAACACTAAGCAGTTTCTCAGAAAGCTTCTTTCCAGATTTCATCTGAGGATATTTCCTTTTTCACCATAGCCCTCTATGGGCTTCCAAATATCACTTTGCCTATTCCACAAAAACTGTCTGAGCGAAAGGCTTCTTGAGGGGAAAGCTGTAATTCTGTGAGATGATTTCACCGAACACAAAGAAGTTTCTCAGTAAGCTTCTTTCTCTTTGTTATCGGAGGTATTTACATTGGCCGTATAGTCTTCAATGGGATCCGAAATATCTGTTCTCAGATTCCACAGAAATAAGGCTAGCAAAGAGATTCACGAAATACATATGTAACTCTGAGAGTGTAAGTCACACATCACAGAGCAGTTTCTCAGAAAGCTTCTTTCCAGATTTCATCTGAGGATATTTCCTTTTTCACCATAGCCCACTATGGGCTTCCAAATATCACTTTGCCTATTCACAAGAACTCCCTTAGCGAAAGGCTTCTTGAGGGGAAAGCTGTAACTCTGTGAGATGATTTCACCGAACACAAAGAAATTTCTAAGAAAGCTTCTTTCTCTTTGTTATCGGAGGATATTTCCTTTGGCCCTATAGTCTTCAAAGGGATCCGAAATATCTGTTCTCAGATTCCACAGAAATAAGGCTAGCAAAGAGATGCACGAAATACTGATGTAACTCTGTGAGATGAATTAACAGAACACTAAGCAGTTTCTCAGAAATCTTCTTTCCAGATTTCATCTGAGGATATTTCCTTTTTCACCATAGCCCTCTATGGGCTTCCAAATATCGCTTTGCCAATTGCACAAGAACTGTCTTAGCGAAAGGCTCCTTGAGGGGAAAGCTGTAACTCTGTGAGATGATTTCACAGAACACAAAGAAGTTTCTCAGAAAGCTTCTTTCTCTTTGTTATCAGAGGATATTTCCTTTGGCCCTATAGTCTTCAAAGGGATCCGAAATATCTGTTCTCAGATTCCACAGAAATAAGGCTAGCAAAGAGATCCACGAAATACAGATGTAACTCTGTGAGTGGAAGTCACACATCACAGAGCAGTTTCTCAGAAAGCTTCTTTCCAGATTTCATCTGAGGATATTTCCTTTTTCACCATAGCCCTCTATGGGCTTCCAAATATCACTTTGCCAATTCCACAAGAACTGTCTTAGCGAAAGGCTACTTGAGGGGAAAGCTGTAACTCTGTGAGATGATTTCACAGAACACAAAGAAGTTTCTCAGAAAGCTTCTTTCTCTTTGTCATCAGAGGACATTTCCTTTGTTCCTATAGTCTTCAAAGGGATCCGAAATATCTGTTCTCAGATTCCACAGAAATAAGGCTAGCAAAGAGATCCACGAAATACAGATGTAACTCTGTGAGTGGAAGTCACACATCACAGAGCAGTTTCTCAGAAAGCTTCTTTCCAGATTTCATCTGAGGATATTTCCTTTTTCACCATAGCCCTCTTTGGGCTTCCAAATATCACTTTTCCTATTCACAAGAACTCTCTTAGCGAAAGTCTTCTTCAGGGGAATGCTGTAACTCTGTGAGATAATTTCACCGCACACAAAGAAGTTTCTCAGATAGCTTCTTTCTCTTTGTTATCGGAGGATATTTCCTTTGGCCCTATAGTCCTCAACGGGATCCGAAATATCTGTCCTCAGATTCCACAGAAATAAGGCTAGCAAAGAGATCCACGAAATACAGATGTAACTCTGTGAGATGAATTAACAGAACACTAAGCAGTTTCTCAGAAAGCTTCTTTCCAGATTTCATCTGAGGATATTTCCTTTTTCACCGTAGCCCTCTATGGGCTTCCAAATATCACTTTGCCAATTCCACAAGAACTGTCTTAGCGAAAGGCTTCTTGAGGGGAAAGCTGTAAATCTGTGAGATGATTTCACCGAACACAAAGAAGTTTCTCAGAAAGCTTCTTTCTCTTTGTTAATTGAGGATATTTCCTTTGGACCTATAGTCTTCAACGGGATCCGAAATATCTGTTCTCAGATTCCACAAAAATAAGGCTAGCAAAGAGATCCACGAAATACAGATGTAACTCTGTGAGATGAATTAACAGAACACTAAGAAGTTTCTCAGAAAGCTTCTTTCCAGATTTCATCTGAGGATATTTCCTTTTTCACCATAGCCCTCTATGGGCTTCCAAATATCACTTTGCCTATTCCACAAGAACTGTCTTATCGAAAGGCTTCTTGAGGGGAAAGCTGTAACTCTGTTAGATGATTTCACCGAACACAAAGAAGTTTCTCAGAAAGCTTCTTTCTCTTTGTTATCGGAGGATATTTCCTTTGGCCCTATAGTCTTCAAAGGGATGGGAAATATCTGTTCTCAGATTCCACAGAAATAAGGCTAGCAAAGAGATCCACGAAATACAGATGTAACTCTGTGAGTGGAAGTCACACATCACAGAGCAGTTTCTCAGAAAGCTTCTTTCCAAATTTCATTTCAGGATATTTCCTTTTTCACCATAGCCCTCTATGGGCTTCCAAATATCACTTTGCCTATTCCACAAGAACTGTCTTAGCGAAAGGCTTCTTGAGGGGAAAGCTGTAACTCTTTGAGATGATTTCACAGACACCAAGAAGTTTCTCAGAAAGCTTCTTTCTCTTTGTTATCGGAGGATATTTCCTTTGGCCCTATAGTCTTCAAAGGGATCCGAAATATCTGTTCTCAGATTCCACAGAAATAAGGATAGCAAAGAGATCCACGAAACACAGATGTAACTCTGTGAGATGAATTAACAGAACACTAAGCAGTTTCTCAGAAAGCTTCTATCCAGATTTCATCTGAGGATATTTCCTTTTTCACCATAGCCCTCTATGGGCTTCCAAATATCACTTTTCCAATTCCACAAGAACTGTCTTAGCGAAAGGCTTCTTGAGGGGAAAGCTGTAACTCTGTGAGATGATTTCACAGAACACAAAGAAGTTTCTCAGAAAGCTACTTTCTTTTTGTTGTCGGAGGATATTTCCTTTGGCCCTATAGTCTTCAAAGGGATCCGAAATATCTGTTCTCAGATTCCACAGAAATAAGGCTAGCAAAGAGATCCACGAAATACAGACGTAACTCTGTGAGATGAATTAACAGAACACTAAGCAGTTTCTCAGAGAGCTTCTTTCCATATTTCATCCGGGGATATATCCTTTTTCAACCTAGCCCTCTATGGGCTTCCAAATATCACTTTGCCAGTTCCACAAGAACTGTCTTAGCGAAAGGCTTCTTGAGGGGAAAGCTGTAACTCTGTGAGATGATTTCACCGAACACAAAGAAGTTTCTCAGAAAGCTTCTTTCTCTTTGTTATCGGAGGATATTTCCTTTGGCCCTATAGTCTTCAAAGGGATCCGAAATATCTGTTCTCAGATTCCAGAGAAATAAGGCTAGCAAAGAGATCCAAGAAATACAGATGTAACTCTGTGAGTGGAAGTCACACATCACAGAGCAGTTTCTCAGAAAGCTTCTTTCCAAATTTCATTTCAGGATATTTCCTTTTTCACCATAGCCATCTATGGGCTTCCAAATATCACTTTGTCTATTCCACAAGAACTGTCTTAACGAAAGGCTTCTTGAGGGGAAAGCTGTAACTCTGTGAGATGATTTCACCGAACACAAAGAAGTTTCTCAGTAAGCTTCTTTCTCTTTGTTATCGGACGATATTTCCTTTTGCCCTATAGTCTTCAAAGGGATCCGAAATATCTGTTCTCAGATTCCACAGAAATAAGGCTAGCAAAGAGATCCACGAAATACAGATGTAACTCGGTGAGATGAATTAACAGAACACTAAGCAGTTTCTCAGAAAGCTTCTTTCCAGATTTCATCTGAGGATATTTCCTTTTTCACCATAGCCCTCTATGGGCTTCCAAATATCACTTTGCCAATTGCACAAGAACTGTCTTAGTGAAAGGTTTTTGAGGGGAAAGCTGTAAGTCTGTGAGATGATTTCACAGAACACAAAGAAGTTTCTCAGAAAGCTTCTTTCTCTTTGTTATCGGAGGATATTTCCTTTGGCCCTATAGTCTTCAAAGGGATCCGAAATATCTGTTCTCAGATTCCACAGAAATAAGGATAGCAAAGAGATCCACGAAATACAGATGTAACTCTGTGAGATGAATTAACAGAACACTAAGCAGTTTCTCAGAAAGCTTCTTTCCATATTTCATCTGAGGATATTTCCTTTTTCACCATAGCCCTCTATGGGCTTCCAAATATCACTTTGCCTATTCCACAAAAACTGTCTTAGCGAAAGGCTTCTTGAGGGGAAGCTGTAATTCTGTGAGATGATTTCACCGAACACAAAGAAGTTTCTCAGTAAGCTTCTTTCTCTTTCTTATCGGAGGATATTTCCATTGGCACAATAGTCTTCAAAGGGATCCGAAATATCTGTTCTCAGATTCCACAGAAAGAAGGCAAGCAAAGAGATCCACGAAATACAGATGTAACTCTGTGAGTGGAAGTCACACATCACAGAGCAGTTTCTCAGAAAGCTTCTTTCCAAATTTCATTTCAGGATATTTCCTTTTTCACCATAGCCCTCTATGGGCTTCCAAATATCACTTTGCATATTCCACAAGAACTGTCTTAGCGAAAGGCTTCTTTAGGGGAAAGCTGTAACTCTGTGAGATGATTTCACCGAACACAAAGAAGTTTCTCAGTAAGCTTCTTTCTCTTTGTTATCGGAGGATATTTCCTTTGGCCCTATAGTCTTCAAAGGGATCCGAAATATCTGTTCTCAGATTCCACAGAAATAAGGATAGCAAAGAGATCCCCGAAATACAGATGTAACTCTGTGAGATGAATTAACAGAACACTAAGCAGTTTCTCAGAAAGCTTCTTTCCAGATTTCATCTGAGGATATTTCCTTTTTCACCATAGCCCTCTATGGGCTTCCAAATATCACTTTGCCTATTCCACAAAAACTGTCTGAGCGAAAGGCTTCTTGAGGGGAAAGCTGTAATTCTGTGAGATGATTTCACCGAACACAAAGAAGTTTCTCAGTAAGCTTCTTTCTCTTTGTTATCGGAGGATATTTACATTGGCCGTATAGTCTTCAATGGGATCCGAAATATCTGTTCTCAGATTCCACAGAAATAAGGCTAGCAAAGAGATCCACGAAATACATATGTAACTCTGGGAGTGTAAGTCACACATCACAGAGCAGTTTCTCAGAAAGCTTCTTTCCAGATTTCATCTGAGGATATTTCCTTTTTCACCATAGCCCACTACGGGCTTCCAAATATCACTTTGCCTATTCACAAGAACTCCCTTAGCGAAAGGCTTCTTGAGGGGAAAGCTGTAACTCTGTGAGATGATTTCACCGAACACAAAGAAGTTTCTAAGAAAGCTTCTTTCTCTTTGTTATCGGAGGATATTTCCTTTGGCCCTATAGTCTTCAAAGGGATCCGAAATATCTGTTCTCAGATTCCACAGAAATAAGGCTAGCAAAGAGATGCACGAAATACTGATGTAACTCTGTGAGATGAATTAACAGAACACTAAGCAGTTTCTCAGAAAGCTTCTTTCCAGATTTCATCTGAGGATATTTCCTTTTTCACCATAGCCCTCTATTGGCTTCCAAATATCGCTTTGCCAATTGCACAAGAACTGTCTTAGCGAAAGGCTCCTTGAGGGGAAAGCTGTAACTCTGTGAGATGATTTCACAGAACACAAAGAAGTTTCTCAGAAAGCTTCTTTCTCTTTGTTATCAGAGGATATTTCCTTTGGCCCTATAGTCTTCAAAGGGATCCGAAATATCTGTTCTCAGATTCCACAGAAATAAGGCTAGCAAAGAGATCCACGAAATACAGATGTAACTCTGTGAGTGGAAGTCACACATCACAGAGCAGTTTCTCAGAAAGCTTCTTTCCAGATTTCATCTGAGGATATTTCCTTTTTCACCATAGCCCTCTATGGGCTTCCAAATATCACTTTGCCAATTCCACAAGAACTGTCTTAGCGAAAGGCTTCTTGAGGGGAAAGCTGTAACTCTGTGAGATGATTTCACAGAACACAAAGAAGTTTCTCAGAAAGCTTCTTTCTCTTTGTCATCAGAGGACATTTCCTTTGTTCCTATAGTCTTCAAAGGGATCCGAAATATCTGTTCTCAGATTCCACAGAAATAAGGCTAGCAAAGAGATCCACGAAATACAGATGTAACTCTGTGAGTGGAAGTCACACATCACAGAGCAGTTTCTCAGAAAGCTTCTTTCCAGATTTCATCTGAGGATATTTCCTTTTTCACCATAGCCCTCTTTGGGCTTCCAAATATCACTTTTCCTATTCACAAGAACTCTCTTAGCGAAAGTCTTCTTCAGGGGAATGCTGTAACTCTGTGAGATGATTTCACCGCACACAAAGAAGTTTCTCAGATAGCTTCTTTCTCTTTGTTATCGGAGGATATTTCCTTTGGCCCTATAGTCTTCAACGGGATCCGAAATATCTGTTCTCAGATTCCACAGAAATAAGGCTAGCAAAGAGATCCACGAAATACAGATGTAACTCTGTGAGATGAATTAACAGAACACTAAGCAGTTTCTCAGAAAGCTTCTTTCCAGATTTCATCTGAGGATATTTCCTTTTTCACCGTAGCCCTCTATGGGCTTCCAAATATCACTTTGCCAATTCCACAAGAACTGTCTTTGCGAAAGGCTTCTTGAGGGGAAAGCTGTAACTCTGTGAGATAATTTCACCGAACACAAAGAAGTTTCTCAGAAAGCTTCTTTCTCTTTGTTATCGGAGGATATTTCCTTTGGACCTATAGTCTTCAACGGGATCCGAAATATCTGTTCTCAGATTCCACAGAAATAAGGCTAGCAAAGAGATCCACGAAATACAGATGTAACTCGGTGAGATGAATTAACAGAACACTAAGCAGTTTCTCAGAAAGCTTCTTTCCAGATTTCATCTGAGGATATTTCCTTTTTCACCATAGCCCTCTATGGGCTTCCAAATATCACTTTGCCAATTGCACAAGAACTGTCTTAGCGAAAGGTTTCTTGAGGGGAAAGCTGTAACTCTGTGAGATGATTTCACAGAACACAAAGAAGTTTCTCAGAAAGCTTCTTTCTCTTTGTTATCGGAGGATATTTCCTTTGGCCCTATAGTCTTCAAAGGGATCCGAAATATCTGTTCTCAGATTCCACAGAAATAAGGATAGCAAAGAGATCCACGAAATACAGATGTAACTCTGTGAGATGAATTAACAGAACACTAAGCAGTTTCTCAGAAAGCTTCTTTCCAGATTTCATCTGAGGATATTTCCTTTTTCACCATAGCCCTCTATGGGCTTCCAAATATCACTTTGCCTATTCCACAAAAACTGTCTTAGCGAAAGGCTTCTTGAGGGGAAGCTGTAATTCTGTGAGATGATTTCACCGAACACAAAGAAGTTTCTCAGTAAGCTTCTTTCTCTTTCTTATCGGAGGATATTTCCATTGGCACTATAGTCTTCAATGGGATCCGAAATATCTGTTCTCAGATTCCACAGAAATAAGGCTAGCAAAGAGATCCACGAAATACATATGTAACTCTGTGAGTGGAAGTCACACATCACAGAGGAGTTTCTCAGAAAGCTTCTTTCCAGATTTCATCTGAGGATATTTCCTTTTTCACCATAGCCCACTATGGGCTTACAAATATCACTTTGCCTATTCACAAGAACTCTCTTAGCGAAAGGCTTCTTGAGGGTAAAGCTGTAACTCTGTGAGATGATTTCACCGAACACAAAGAAGTTTCTCAGAAAGCCTCTTTCTCTTTGTTATCGGAGGATATTTCCTTTGGCCCTATAGTCTTCAAAGGAATCCGAAATATCTGTTTTCAGATTCCACAGAAATAAGGCTAGCAAAGAGATCCACGACATACAGATGTAACTCTGTGAGATGAATTAACAGAACAGTAAGCAGTTTCTCAGAAAGCTTCTTTCCAGATTTCATCTGAGGATATTTCCTTTTTCACCATAGCCCTCTATGGGCTTCCAAATATCACTTTGCCAATTCCACAAGAACTGTCTTAGCGAAAGGCTTCTTGAGGGGAAAGCTGTAACTCTGTGAGATGATTTCACAGAACACAAAGAAGTTCCTCAGAAAGCTTCTTTCTCTTTGTTATCGGAGGATATTTCCTTTGGACCTATAGTCTTCAAAGGGATCCGAAATATCTGTTCTCAGATTCGACAGAAATAAGGCTAGCAAAGAGATCCACGAAATACAGATGTAACTCTGTGAGATGAATTAACAGAACACTAAGCAGTTTCTCAGAAATCTTCTATCCAGATTTCATCTGAGGATATTTCCTTTTTCACCATAGCCCTCTATAGGCTTCCAAATATCACTTTGCCAATTCCACAAGAACTGTCTTAGCGAAAGGTTTCTTGAGGGGAAAGCTGTAACTCTGTGAGATGATTTCACAGAACACAAAGAAGTTCCTCAGAAAGCTTCTTTCTCTTTGTTATCGGAGGATATTTGCTTTGGCCCTATAGTCTTCAAAGGGATCCGAAATCTCTGTTCTCAGATTCCACAGAAATAAGGCTAGCAAAGAGATCCACGAAATACAGATGTAACTCTGTGAGATGAATTAACAGAACACTAAGCAGTTTCTCAGAAAGCCTCTTTCCAGATTACATCTGAGGATATTTCCTTTTTCACCATAGCCCTCTATGGGCTTCCAAATATCACTTTGCCTATTCCACAAGAACTGTCTTAGCGAAAGGCTTCTTGAGGGGAAAGCTGTAACTCTGTGAGATGATTTCACCGAACGCAAAACAGTTTCTCAGAAAGCTTCTTTCTCTTTGTTATCGGAGGATATTTCCTTTGGCCCTATAGTCTTCAAAGGGATCCGAAATATCTGTTCTCAGATTCCACAGAAATAAGGCTAGCAAAGAGATCCACGAAATACAGATGTAACTCTGTGAGTGGAAGTCACACATCACAGAGCAGTTTCTCAGAAAGCTTCTTTCCAAATTTCATTTCAGGTTATTTCCTTTTTCACCATAGCCCTCTATGGGCTTCCAAATATCACTTTGCATATTCCACAAGAACTGTCTTAGCGAAAGGCTTCTTTAGGGGAAAGCTGTAACTCTGTGAGATGATTTCACCGAACACAAAGAAGTTTCTCAGTAAGCTTCTTTCTCTTTGTTATCGGAGGATATTTCCTTTGGCCCTATAGTCTTCAAAGGGATCCGAAATATCTGTTCTCAGATTCCACACAAATAAGGATAGCAAAGAGATCCCCGAAATACAGATGTAACTCTGTGAGATGAATTAACAGAACACTAAGCAGTTTCTCAGAAAGCTTCTTTCCAGATTTCATCTGAGGATATTTCCTTTTTCCCCATAGTCCTCTATGGGCTTCCAAATATCACTTTGCCTATTCCACAAAAACTGTCTGAGCGAAAGGCTTCTTGAGGGGAAAGCTGTAATTCTGTGAGATGATTTCACCGAACACAAAGAAGTTTCTCAGTAAGCTTCTTTCTCTTTGTTATCGGAGGATATTTACATTGGCCGTATAGTCTTCAATGGGATCCCAAATATCTGTTCTCAGATTCCACAGAAATAAGGCTAGCAAAGAGATCCACGAAATACATATGTAACTCTGAGAGTGTAAGTCACACATCACAGAGCAGTTTCTCAGAAAGCTTCTTTCCAGATTTCATCTGAGGATATTTCCTTTTTCACCATAGCCCACTATGGGCTTCCAAATATCACTTTGCCTATTCACAAGAACTCCCTTAGCGAAAGGCTTCTTGAGGGGAAAGCTGTAACTCTGTGAGATGATTTCACCGAACACAAAGAAGTTTCTAAGAAAGCTTCTTTCTCTTTGTTATCGGAGGATGTTTCCTTTGGCCCTATAGTCTTCAAAGGGATCCGAAATATCTGTTCTCAGATTCCACAGAAAGAAGGCTAGCAAAGAGATCCACGAAATACAGATGTAACTCTGTGAGTGGAAGTCACACATCACAGAGCAGTTTCTCAGAAAGCTTCTTTCCAGATTTCATCTGAGGATATTTCCTTTTTCACCATAGCCCTCTATGGGCTTACAAATGTCACTTTGCCAATTCCACAAGAACTGTCTTAGCGAAAGGCTTCTTGAGGGGAAAGCTGTAACTCTGTGAGATGATTTCACAGAACACAAAGAAGTTTCTCAGAAAGCTTCTTTCTCTTTGTTATCGGAGGATATTTCCTTTGGCCCTATAGTCTTCAAAGGGATCCGAAATATCTGTTCTCAGATTCCACAGAAATAAGGCTAGCAAAGAGATCCACGAAATACTGATGTAACTCTGTGAGATGAATTAACAGAACACTAAGCAGTTTCTAAGAAAACTTCTTTCCAGATTTCAACTGAGGATATTTCCTTTTTCACCATAGCCCTCTATGGGCTTCCAAATATCGCTTTGCCAATACCACAAGAATTATCTTAGTGAAAGTCTTCTTGAAGGGAAAGCTGTAACTCTGTGAGATGATTTCACAGAACACAAAGAAGTTTCTCAGAAAGATGCTTTATCTTTGTTATCGGAGTATATTTCCTTTGGCCCTATAGTCTTCAAAGGGTTCCGAAATATCTGTTCTCAGATTCCACAGAAATAAGGCTAGCAAAGATATCCACGAAATACAGATGTAACTCTGTGAGTGGAAGTCACACATCACAGAGCAGTTTCTCAGAAAGCTTCTTTCCAGATTTCATCTGAGGATCTTTCCTTTTTCACCATAGCCCTCTATGGGCTTCCAAATATCACTTTGCCAATTCCACAAGAACTGTCTTAGCGAAAGGCTTCTTGAGGGGAAAGCTGTAACTCTACGAGATGATTTCACAGAACACAAAGAAGTTTCTCAGAAAGCTTCTTTCTCTTTGTTATCGGAGGATATTTCCTTTGGCCCTAGAGTCTTCAAATGGATCCGAAATATCTGTTCTCAGATTCCACAGAAATAAGGCTAGCAAAGAGATCCACGAAATACAGATGTAACCCTGTGAGTGGAAGACACACATCACAGAGCAGTTTCTCAGAAAGCTTCTTTCCAGATTTCATCTGAGGATATTTCCTTTTTCACCAGAGCCCTCTATAGGCTTCCAAATATCACTTTGCCAATTCCACAAGAACTGTCTTAGCGAAAGGCTTCTTGAGGGGAAAGCTGTAACTCTGTGAGATGATTTCACAGAACACAAAGAAGTTTCTCAGCAAGCTTCTTTCTCTTTGTTATCGGAGGATATTACCTTTGGCCCTGTAGTCTTCAAAGGGATCCGAAATATCTGTTCTCAGATTTCACAGAAAGAAGGCTAGCAAAGAGATCCACGAAATACAGATGTAACTCTGTGAGATGAATTAACAGAACACTAAGCAGTTTCTAAGAAAGCTTCTTTCCAGATTTCATTTGAGTATATTTCCTTTTTCACCATAGCCCTCTATGGGCTTCCAAATATCACTTTGCCGTTTCCACAAGAACTGTCTTACCGAAAGGCTTCTTGAGGTGAAAGCTGTATCTCTTTGAGATGATTTCACAGAACACAAAGAAGTTCCTGATAAAGCTTCTTTCTCTTTGTTATCGGAGGATATTTGCTATGGCCCTATAGTCTTCAAAGGGATCCGAAATATCTGTTCTCAGATTCCACAGAAATAAGGCTAGCAAAGAGATCCACGAAATACAGATGTAACTCTGTGAGTGGAAGTCACACATCACAGAGCAGTTTCTCAGAAAGTTGCTTTCCAGATTTCATCTGAGGATATTTCCTTTTTCACGATAGCCCTCTATGGCCTTCCAAATATCACTTTGCCAATTCCACAAGAACTGTCTTAGCGAAAGGCTTCTTGAGGGGAAAGCTGTAACTCTGTGAGATGATTTCACAGAACACAAAGAAGTTTCTCAGTAAGCTTCTTTCTCTTTGTTTTCGGAGGATATTTCCTTTGGCCCTATATTCTTCAAAGGGATCAGAAATATCTGTTCTCAGATTCCACAGAAATAAGGCTAGCAAAGAGATCCACGAAATACAGATGTAACTCTATGAGTGGTAGTCACTCATCACAGAGCAGTATCTCAGAAAGCTTCTTTCCAGATTTCATCTGAGGATATTTCCTTTTTCACCATAGCCCTCTATGGGCTTCCAAATATCACTTTGCCAATTCCACAAGAACTGTCTTAGCGAAAGGCTTCTTGAGGGGAAAGCTGTAACTCTGTGAGATGATTTCACAGAACACAAAGAAGTTTCTCAGTAAGCTTCTTTCTCTTTGTTTTCGGAGGATATTTCCTTTGGCCCTATAGTCTTCAAAGGGATCCGAAATATCTGTTCTCAGATTCCACAGAAATAAGGCTAGCAAAGAGATCCAAGAAATACAGATGTAACTCTGTGAGATGAATTAACAGAACACTAAGCAGTTTCTCAGAAAGCTTCTTTCCAGATTTCATCTGAGGATATTTCCTTTTTCACCATAGCCCTCTATGGGCTTCCAAATATCACTTTACCTATTCCACAAGAACTGTCTTAGCGAAAGGCATCTTGAGGGGAAAGCTGTAACTCTGTGAGATGATTTCACCGAACAGAAAGAAGTTTCTCAGTAATCTCTCTCTTTGTTATCGGAGGATATTTCCTTTGGCCCCATAATCTTCAAAGGGATCCGAAATATCTGTTCTCAGATTCCACAGAAATAAGGCTAGCAAAGAGATCCACGAAATACAGATGTAACTCTGTGAGATGAATTAACAGAACACTAAGCAGTTTCTCAGAAAGCTTCTATCCAGATTTCATCTGAGGATATTTCCTTTTTCACCATAGCCCTCTATGGGCTTCCAAATGTCACTTTGCCAATTGCACAAAAACTGTCTTAGTGAAAGGCTTCTTGAGGGGAAAGCTGTAACTCTGTGAGATGATTTCAGAGAACACAAAGAAGTTTGTCAGAAAGCTTCTTTCTCTTTGTTATCGGAGAATATTACCTTTGGCCCTGTAGTCTTCAAAGGGATCCGAAATATCTGTTCTCAGATTCCACAGAAATAAGGCTAGCAAAGAGATCCACGAAATGCAGATGTAACTCTGTTAGATGAATTAGCAGAACACTAAGCAGTTTCTCAGAAAGTTTCTTTCCAGATTTCATCTGAGGATATTTCCTTTCTCACCATAGCCCTCTATGGGCTTCCAAATAACACTTTGCCAATTCCACAAGAACTGTCTTAGCGAAAGGCTTCTTGAGGGGAAAGCTGTAACTCTGTGAGATGATTTCACAGAACACAAAGAAGTTTCTCAGAAAGCTTCTTTCTCTTTGTTATCGGAGGATATTTCCTTTGGCCCTGTAGTCTTCAAAGGGATCCGAAATATCTGTTCTCAGAATCCACAGAAATAAGGCTATCAAAGAGATCCACGAAATACAGATACAATTCTGTGAGAAGAATTAACAGAACACTAAGCAGTTTCTCAGAAAGCTTCTTTCCAGATTTCATCTGAGGATATTTCCTTTTTCACCATAGCCCTCTATGGGCTTCCAAATATCACTTTTCCAATTGCACAAGAACTGTCTTAGCGAAAGGCTTCTTGAGGGGAAAGCTGTAACTCTGTGAGATGATTTCACAGAACACAAAGAAGTTTCTCAGAAAGCTTCTTTCTCTTTGTTATCAGAGGATATTTCCTTTGGCCCCATAGTCTTCAAAGGGATCCGAAATATCTGTTCTCATTTCCACAGAAATAAGGCTAGCAAAGAGATCCACGAAATTCAGATGTAACTCTGTCAGTGGAAGTCACACATCACAGAGCAGTTTCTCAGAAAGCTTCTTTCCAGATTTCATCTGAGGATATTTCCTTTTTCACCATAGCCCTCTATGGGCTTCCAAATATCACTTTGCCATTTCCACAAGAACTGTCTTAGCGAAAGGCTTCTTGAGGGGAAAGCTGTAACTCTGTGAGATGATTTCACAGAACACAAAGAAGTTCCTCATAAAGCTTCTTTCTCTTTGTTATCGGAGGATATTTCCTTTGGCCCTATAGTCTTCAAAGGGATCCGAAATATCTGTTCTCAGATTCCACAGAAATAAGGCTAGCAAAGAGATCGACGAAATACAGATGTAACTCTGTGAGATGAATTAACAGAACACTAAGCAGTTTCTCAGAAAGCTTCTATCCAGATTTCATCTGAGGATATTTCCTTTTTCACCATAGCCCTGTATGGGCTTCCAAATGTCACTTTGCCAATTGCACAAAAACTGTCTTAGCGAAAGGCTTCTTGAGGGGAAAGTTGTAACTCTGTGAGATGATTTCACAGAACACAAAGAAGTTTCTCAGTAAGCTTCTTTCTCTTTGTTTTCGGAGGATATTTCCTTTGGCCCTATAGTCTTCAAAGGGATCCGAAATATCTGTTCTCAGATTCCACAGAAATAAGGCTAGCAAAGAGATCCACGAAATACAGATGTAACTCTGTGAGATGAATTAACAGAACACTAAGCAGTTTCTCAGAAAGCTTCTTTCCAGATTTCATCTGATGATATTTCCTTTTTCACCATAGCCCTCTATGGGCTTCCAAATATCACTTTACCTATTCCACAAGAACTGTCTTAGCGAAAGGCTTCTTGAGAGGAAAGCTGTAACTCTGTGAGATGATTTCACCGAACACAAAGAAGTTTCTCAGTAAGCTTCTCTCTCTTTGTTATCGGAGGATATTTCCTTTGGCCCCATAGTCTTCAAAGGGATCCGAAATATCTGTTCTCAGATTCCACAGAAATAAGGCTAGCAAAGAGATCCATCAAACACAGATGTAACTCTGTGAGATGAATTAACAGAACACTAAGCAGTTTCTCACAAAGCTTCTTTCCAGATTTCATTTGAGGATATTTCCTTTTTCACCATAGCCCTCTATGGGCTTCCAAATATCTCTTTGCCATTTCCACAAGAACTGTCTTAGCGAAAGGTTTCTTGAGGGGAAAGCTGTAACTCTGTGAGATGATTTCACAGAACACAAAGAAGTTTCTCAGAAAGCTTCTTTCTCTTTGTTATCGGAGGATATTTCCTTTGGCCCTATAGTCTTCAAAGGGATCCGAAATATCTGTTCTCAGATTCCACAGAAATAAGGCTAGCAAAGAGATCCACGAAATACAGATGTAACTCTGTGAGATGAATTAACAGAACACTAAGCAGTTTCTCAGAAAGCTTCTATCCAGATTTCATCTGAGGATATTTCCTTTTTCACCATAGCCCTCTATGGGCTTCCAAATGTCACTTTGCCAATTGCACAAAAACTGTCTTAGTGAAAGGCTTCTTGAGGGGAAAGCTGTAACTCTGTGAGATGATTTCAGAGAACACAAAGAAGTTTGTCAGAAAGCTTCTTTCTCTTTGTTATCGGAGAATATTACCTTTGGCCCTGTAGTCTTCAAAGGGATCCGAAATATCTGTTCTCAGATTCCACAGAAATAAGGCTAGCAAAGAGATCCACGAAATGCAGATGTAACTCTGTGAGATGAATTAGCAGAACACTAAGCAGTTTCTCAGAAAGTTTCTTTCCAGATTTCATCTGAGGATATTTCCTTTCTCACCATAGCCCTCTATGGGCTTCCAAATAACACTTTGCCAATTCCACAAGAACTGTCTTAGCGAAAGGTTTCTTGAGGGGAAAGCTGTAACTCTGTGAGATGATTTCACAGAACACAAAGAAGTTTCTCAGAAAGCTTCTTTCTCTTTGTTATCGGAGGATATTTCCTTTGGCCCTGTAGTCTTCAAAGGGATCCGAAATATCTGTTCTCAGAATCCACAGAAATAAGGCTATCAAAGAGATCCACGAAATACAGATACAATTCTGTGAGAAGAATTAACAGAACACTAAGCAGTTTCTCAGAAAGCTTCTTTCCAGATTTCATCTGAGGATATTTCCTTTTTCACCATAGCCCTCTATGGGCTTCCAAATATCACTTTTCCAATTGCACAAGAACTGTCTTAGCGAAAGGCTTCTTGAGGGGAAAGCTGTAACTCTGTGAGATGATTTCACAGAACACAAAGAAGTTTCTCAGAAAGCTTCTTTCTCTTTGTTATCAGAGGATATTTCCTTTGGCCCCATAGTCTTCAAAGGGATCCGAAATATCTGTTCTCATTTCCACAGAAATAAGGCTAGCAAAGAGATCCACGAAATTCAGATGTAACTCTGTCAGTGGAAGTCACACATCACAGAGCAGTTTCTCAGAAAGCTTCTTTCCAGATTTCATCTGAGGATATTTCCTTTTTCACCATAGCCCTCTATGGGCTTCCAAATATCACTTTGCCATTTCCACAAGAACTGTCTTAGCGAAAGGCTTCTTGAGGGGAAAGCTGTAACTCTGTGAGATGATTTCACAGAACACAAAGAAGTTCCTCATAAAGCTTCTTTCTCTTTGTTATCGGAGGATATTTCCTTTGGCCCTATAGTCTTCAAAGGGATCCGAAATATCTGTTCTCAGATTCCACAGAAATAAGGCTAGCAAAGAGATCGACGAAATACAGATGTAACTCTGTGAGATGAATTAACAGAACACTAAGCAGTTTCTCAGAAAGCTTCTATCCAGATTTCATCTGAGGATATTTCCTTTTTCACCATAGCCCTGTATGGGCTTCCAAATGTCACTTTGCCAATTGCACAAAAACTGTCTTAGCGAAAGGCTTCTTGAGGGGAAAGTTGTAACTCTGTGAGATGATTTCACAGAACACAAAGAAGTTTCTCAGTAAGCTTCTTTCTCTTTGTTTTCGGAGGATATTTCCTTTGGCCCTATAGTCTTCAAAGGGATCCGAAATATCTGTTCTCAGATTCCACAGAAATAAGGCTAGCAAAGAGATCCACGAAATACAGATGTAACTCTGTGAGATGAATTAACAGAACACTAAGCAGTTTCTCAGAAAGCTTCTTTCCAGATTTCATCTGATGATATTTCCTTTTTCACCATAGCCCTCTATGGGCTTCCAAATATCACTTTGCCTATTCCACAAGAACTGTCTTAGCGAAAGGCTTCTTGAGAGGAAAGCTGTAACTCTGTGAGATGATTTCACCGAACACAAAGAAGTTTCTCAGTAAGCTTCTCTCTCTTTGTTATCGGAGGATATTTCCTTTGGCCCCATAGTCTTCAAAGGGATCCGAAATATCTGTTCTCAGATTCCACAGAAATAAGGCTAGCAAAGAGATCCATCAAACACAGATGTAACTCTGTGAGATGAATTAACAGAACACTAAGCAGTTTCTCAGAAAGCTTCTTTCCAGATTTCATTTGAGGATATTTCCTTTTTCACCATAGCCCTCTATGGGCTTCCAAATATCTCTTTGCCATTTCCACAAGAACTGTCTTAGCGAAAGGTTTCTTGAGGGGAAAGCTGTAACTCTGTGAGATGATTTCACAGAACACAAAGAAGTTTCTCAGAAAGCTTCTTTCTCTTTGTTATCGGAGGATATTTCCTTTGGCCCTATAGTCTTCAAAGGGATCCGAAATATCTGTTCTCAGATTCCACAGAAATAAGGATAGCAAAGAGATCCACGAAATACAGATGTAACTCTGTGAGATGAATTAACAGAACACTAAGCAGTTTCTCAGAAAGCTTCTTTCCAGATTTCATCTGAGGATATTTCCTTTTTCACCATAGCCCTCTATGGGCTTCCAAATATCACTTTGCCTATTCCACAAAAACTGTCTTAGCGAAAGGCTTCTTGAGGGGAAGCTGTAATTCTGTGAGATGATTTCACCGAACACAAAGAAGTTTCTCAGTAAGCTTCTTTCTCTTTCTTATCGGAGGATATTTCCATTGGCACTATAGTCTTCAATGGGATCCGAAATATCTGTTCTCAGATTCCACAGAAATAAGGCTAGCAAAGAGATCCACGAAATACAAATGTAACTCTGTGAGTGGAAGTCACACATCACAGAGGAGTTTCTCAGAAAGCTTCTTTCCAGATTTCATCTGAGGATATTTCCTTTTTCACCATAGCCCACTATGGGCTTACAAATATCACTTTGCCTATTCACAAGAACTCTCTTAGCGAAAGGCTTCTTGAGGGTAAAGCTGTAACTCTGTGAGATGATTTCACCGAACACAAAGAAGTTTCTCAGAAAGCCTCTTTCTCTTTGTTATCGGAGGATATTTCCTTTGGCCCTATAGTCTTCAAAGGAATCCGAAATATCTGTTTTCAGATTCCACAGAAATAAGGCTAGCAAAGAGATCCACGAAATACAGATGTAACTCTGTGAGATGAATTAACAGAACAGTAAGCAGTTTCTCAGAAAGCTTCTTTCCAGATTTCCTCTGAGGATATTTCCTTTTTCACCATAGCCCTCTATGGGCTTCCAAATATCACTTTGCCAATTCCACAAGAACTGTCTTAGCGAAAGGCTTCTTGAGGGGAAAGCTGTAACTCTGTGAGATGATTTCACAGAACACAAAGAAGTTCCTCAGAAAGCTTCTTTCTCTTTGTTATCGGAGGATATTTCCTTTGGCCCTATAGTCTTCAAAGGGATCCGAAATATCTGTTCTCAGATTCGACAGAAATAAGGCTAGCAAAGAGATCCACGAAATACAGATGTAACTCTGTGAGATGAATTAACAGAACACTAAGCAGTTTCTCAGAAATCTTCTATCCAGATTTCATCTGAGGATATTTCCTTTTTCACCATAGCCCTCTATAGGCTTCCAAATATCACTTTGCCAATTCCACAAGAACTGTCTTAGCGAAAGGTTTCTTGAGGGGAAAGCTGTAACTCTGTGAGATGATTTCACAGAACACAAAGAAGTTCCTCAGAAAGCTTCTTTCTCTTTGTTATCGGAGGATATTTGCTTTGGCCCTATAGTCTTCAAAGGGATCCGAAATCTCTGTTCTCAGATTCCACAGAAATAAGGCTAGCAAAGAGATCCACGAAATACAGATGTAACTCTGTGAGATGAATTAACAGAACACTAAGCAGTTTCTCAGAAAGACTCTTTCCAGATTACATCTGAGGATATTTCCTTTTTCACCATAGCCCTCTATGGGCTTCCAAATATCACTTTGCCTATTCCACAAGAACTGTCTTAGCGAAAGGCTTCTTGAGGGGAAAGCTGTAACTCTGTGAGATGATTTCACCGAACGCAAAACAGTTTCTCAGAAAGCTTCTTTCTCTTTGTTATCGGAGGATATTTCCTTTGGCCCTATAGTCTTCAAAGGGATCCGAAATATCTGTTCTCAGATTCCACAGAAATAAGGCTAGCAAAGAGATCCACGAAATACAGATGTAACTCTGTGAGTGGAAGTCACACATCACAGAGCAGTTTCTCAGAAAGCTTCTTTCCAAATTTCATTTCAGGTTATTTCCTTTTTCACCATAGCCCTCTATGGGCTTCCAAATATCACTTTGCATATTCCACAAGAACTGTCTTAGCGAAAGGCTTCTTTAGGGGAAAGCTGTAACTCTGTGAGATGATTTCACCGAACACAAAGAAGTTTCTCAGTAAGCTTCTTTCTCTTTGTTATCGGAGGATATTTCCTTTGGCCCTATAGTCTTCAAAGGGATCCGAAATATCTGTTCTCAGATTCCACACAAATAAGGATAGCAAAGAGATCCCCGAAATACAGATGTAACTCTGTGAGATGAATTAACAGAACACTAAGCAGTTTCTCAGAAAGCTTCTTTCCAGATTTCATCTGAGGATATTTCCTTTTTCCCCATAGCCCTCTATGGGCTTCCAAATATCACTTTGCCTATTCCACAAAAACTGTCTGAGCGAAAGGCTTCTTGAGGGGAAAGCTGTAATTCTGTGAGATGATTTCACCGAACACAAAGAAGTTTCTCAGTAAGCTTCTTTCTCTTTGTTATCGGAGGATATTTACATTGGCCGTATAGTCTTCAATGGGATCCCAAATATCTGTTCTCAGATTCCACAGAAATAAGGCTAGCAAAGAGATCCACGAAATACATATGTAACTCTGAGAGTGTAAGTCACACATCACAGAGCAGTTTCTCGGAAAACTTCTTTCCAGATTTCATCTGAGGATATTTCCTTTTTCACCATAGCCCACTATGGGCTTCCAAATATCACTTTGCCTATTCACAAGAACTCCCTTAGCGAAAGACTTCTTGAGGGGAAAGCTGTAACTCTGTGAGATGATTTCACCGAACACAAAGAAGTTTCTAAGAAAGCTTCTTTCTCTTTGTTATCGGAGGATGTTTCCTTTGGCCCTATAGTCTTCAAAGGGATCCGAAATATCTGTTCTCAGATTCCACAGAAAGAAGGCTAGCAAAGAGATCCACGAAATACAGATGTAACTCTGTGAGTGGAAGTCACACATCACAGAGCAGTTTCTCAGAAAGCTTCTTTCCAGATTTCATCTGAGGATATTTCCTTTTTCACCATAGCCCTCTATGGGCTTACAAATGTCACTTTGCCAATTCCACAAGAACTGTCTTAGCGAAAGGCTTCTTGAGGGGAAAGCTGTAACTCTGTGAGATGATTTCACAGAACACAAAGAAGTTTCTCAGAAAGCTTCTTTCTCTTTGTTATCGGAGGATATTTCCTTTGGCCCTATAGTCTTCAAAGGGATCCGAAATATCTGTTCTCAGATTCCACAGAAATAAGGCTAGCAAAGAGATCCACGAAATACTGATGTAACTCTGTGAGATGAATTAACAGAACACTAAGCAGTTTCTAAGAAAACTTCTTTCCAGATTTCAACTGAGGATATTTCCTTTTTCACCATAGCCCTCTATGGGCTTCCAAATATCGCTTTGCCAATACCACAAGAATTATCTTAGTGAAAGTCTTCTTGAAGGGAAAGCTGTAACTCTGTGAGATGATTTCACAGAACACAAAGAAGTTTCTCAGAAAGATGCTTTATCTTTGTTATCGGAGTATATTTCCTTTGGCCCTATAGTCTTCAAAGGGTTCCGAAATATCTGTTCTCAGATTCCACAGAAATAAGGCTAGCAAAGATATCCACGAAATACAGATGTAACTCTGTGAGTGGAAGTCACACATCACAGAGCAGTTTCTCAGAAAGCTTCTTTCCAGATTTCATCTGAGGATCTTTCCTTTTTCACCATAGCCCTCTATGGGCTTCCAAATATCACTTTGCCATTTCCACAAGAACTGTCTTAGCGAAAGGCTTCTTGAGGGGAAAGCTGTAACTCTACGAGATGATTTCACAGAACACAAAGAAGTTTCTCAGAAAGCTTCTTTCTCTTTGTTATCGGAGGATATTTCCTTTGGCCCTAGAGTCTTCAAAGGGATCCGAAATATCTGTTCTCAGATTCCACAGAAATAAGGCTAGCAAAGAGATCCACGAAATACAGATGTAACCCTGTGAGTGGAAGACACACATCACAGAGCAGTTTCTCAGAAAGCTTCTTTCCAGATTTCATCTGAGGATATTTCCTTTTTCACCAGAGCCCTCTATAGGCTTCCAAATATCACTTTGCCAATTCCACAAGAACTGTCTTAGCGAAAGGCTTCTTGAGGGGAAAGCTGTAACTCTGTGAGATGATTTCACAGAACACAAAGAAGTTTCTCAGCAAGCTTCTTTCTCTTTGTTATCGGAGGATATTACCTTTGGCCCTGTAGTCTTCAAAGGGATCCGAAATATCTGTTCTCAGATTCCACAGAAAGAAGGCTAGCAAAGAGATCCACGAAATACAGATGTAACTCTGTGAGATGAATTAACAGAACACTAAGCAGTTTCTAAGAAAGCTTCTTTCCAGATTTCATTTGAGTATATTTCCTTTTTTACCATAGCCCTCTATGGGCTTCCAAATATCACTTTGCCGTTTCCACAAGAACTGTCTTAGCGAAAGGCTTCTTGAGGTGAAAGCTGTATCTCTTTGAGATGATTTCACAGAACACAAAGAAGTTCCTCATAAAGCTTCTTTCTCTTTGTTATCGGAGTATATTTCCTTTGGCCCTATAGTCTTCAAAGGGATCCGAAATATGTGTTCTCAGATTCCACAGAAATAAGGCTAGCAAAGAGATCCACGAAATACAGATGTAACTCTGTGAGTGGAAGTCACACATCACAGAGCAGTTTCTCAGAAAGTTGCTTTCCAGATTTCATCTGAGGATATTTCCTTTTTCACGATAGCCCTCTATGGCCTTCCAAATATCACTTTGCCAATTCCACAAGAACTGTCTTAGCGAAAGGCTTCTTGAGGGGAAAGCTGTAACTCTGTGAGATGATTTCACAGAACACAAAGAAGTTTCTCAGTAAGCTTCTTTCTCTTTGTTTTCGGAGGATATTTCCTTTGGCCCTATATTCTTCAAAGGGATCAGAAATATCTGTTCTCAGATTCCACAGAAATAAGGCTAGCAAAGAGATCCACGAAATACAGATGTAACTCTATGAGTGGTAGTCACTCATCACAGAGCAGTATCTCAGAAAGCTTCTTTCCAGATTTCATCTGATGATATTTCCTTTTTCACCATAGCCCTCTATGGGCTTCCAAATATCACTTTGCCAATTCCACAAGAACTGTCTTAGCGAAAGGCTTCTTGAGGGGAAAGCTGTAACTCTGTGAGATGATTTCACAGAACACAAAGAAGTTTCTCAGTAAGCTTCTTTCTCTTTGTTTTCGGAGGATATTTCCTTTGGCCCTATAGTCTTCAAAGGGATCCGAAATATCTGTTCTCAGATTCCACAGAAATAAGGCTAGCAAAGAGATCCAAGAAATACAGATGTAACTCTGTGAGATGAATTAACAGAACACTAAGCAGTTTCTCAGAAAGCTTCTTTCCAGATTTCATCTGAGGATATTTCCTTTTTCACCATAGCCCTCTATGGGCTTCCAAATATCACTTTACCTATTCCACAAGAACTGTCTTAGCGAAAGGCATCTTGAGGGGAAAGCTGTAACTCTGTGAGATGATTTCACCGAACAGAAAGAAGTTTCTCAGTAATCTCTCTCTTTGTTATCGGAGGATATTTCCTTTGGCCCCATAATCTTCAAAGGGATCCGAAATATCTGTTCTCAGATTCCACAGAAATAAGGCTAGCAAAGAGATCCACGAAATACAGATGTAACTCTGTGAGATGAATTAACAGAACACTAAGCAGTTTCTCAGAAAGCTTCTATCCAGATTTCATCTGAGGATATTTCCTTTTTCACCATAGCCCTCTATGGGCTTCCAAATGTCACTTTGCCAATTGCACAAAAACTGTCTTAGTGAAAGGCTTCTTGAGGGGAAAGCTGTAACTCTGTGAGATGATTTCAGAGAACACAAAGAAGTTTCTCAGAAAGCTTCTTTCTCTTTGTTATCGGAGAATATTACCTTTGGCCCTGTAGTCTTCAAAGGGATCCGAAATATCTGTTCTCAGATTCCACAGAAATAAGGCTAGCAAAGAGATCCACGAAATGCAGATGTAACTCTGTGAGATGAATTAGCAGAACACTAAGCAGTTTCTCAGAAAGTTTCTTTCCAGATTTCATCTGAGGATATTTCCTTTCTCACCATAGCCCTCTATGGGCTTCCAAATAACACTTTGCCAATTCCACAAGAATTGTCTTAGCGAAAGGCTTCTTGAGGGGAAAGCTGTAACTCTGTGAGATGATTTCACAGAACACAAAGAAGTTTCTCAGAAAGCTTCTTTCTCTTTGTTATCGGAGGATATTTCCTTTGGCCCTGTAGTCTTCAAAGGGATCCGAAATATCTGTTCTCAGAATCCACAGAAATAAGGCTAGCAAAGAGATCCACGAAATACAGATACAATTCTGTGAGAAGAATTAACAGAACACTAAGCAGTTTCTCAGAAAGCTTCTTTCCAGATTTCATCTGAGGATATTTCCTTTTTCACCATAGCCCTCTATGGGCTTCCAAATATCACTTTTCCAATTGCACAAGAACTGTCTTAGCGAAAGGCTTCTTGAGGGGAAAGCTGTAACTCTGTGAGATGATTTCACAGAACACAAAGAAGTTTCTCAGAAAGCTTCTTTCTCTTTGTTATCAGAGGATATTTCCTTTGGCCCCATAGTCTTCAAAGGGATCCGAAATATCTGTTCTCATTTCCACAGAAATAAGGCTAGCAAAGAGATCCACGAAATTCAGATGTAACTCTGTCAGTGGAAGTCACACATCACAGAGCAGTTTCTCAGAAAGCTTCTTTCCAGATTTCATCTGAGGATATTTCCTTTTTCACCATAGCCCTCTATGGGCTTCCAAATATCACTTTGCCATTTCCACAAGAACTGTCTTAGCGAAAGGCTTCTTGAGGGGAAAGCTGTAACTCTGTGAGATGATTTCACAGAACACAAAGAAGTTCCTCATAAAGCTTCTTTCTCTTTGTTATCGGAGGATATTTCCTTTGGCCCTATAGTCTTCAAAGGGATCCGAAATATCTGTTCTCAGATTCCACAGAAATAAGGCTAGCAAAGAGATCGACGAAATACAGATGTAACTCTGTGAGATGAATTAACAGAACACTAAGCAGTTTCTCAGAAAGCTTCTATCCAGATTTCATCTGAGGATATTTCCTTTTTCACCATAGCCCTCTATGGGCTTCCAAATGTCACTTTGCCAATTGCACAAAAACTGTCTTAGCGAAAGGCTTCTTGAGGGGAAAGCTGTAACTCTGTGAGATGATTTCACAGAACACAAAGAAGTTTCTCAGTAAGCTTCTTTCTCTTTGTTTTCGGAGGATATTTCCTTTGGCCCTATAGTCTTCAAAGGGATCCGAAATATCTGTTCTCAGATTCCACAGAAATAAGGCTAGCAAAGAGATCCACGAAATACAGATGTAACTCTGTGAGATGAATTAACAGAACACTAAGCAGTTTCTCAGAAAGCTTCTTTCCAGATTTCATCTGAGGATATTTCCTTTTTCACCATAGCCCTCTATGGGCTTCCAAATATCACTTTACCTATTCCACAAGAACTGTCTTAGCGAAAGGCTTCTTGAGAGGAAAGCTGTAACTCTGTGAGATGATTTCACCGAACAAAAAGAAGTTTCTCAGTAAGCTTCTCTCTCTTTGTTATCGGAGGATATTTCCTTTGGCCCCATAGTCTTCAAAGGGATCCGAAATATCTGTTCTCAGATTCCACAGAAATAAGGCTAGCAAAGAGATCCATCAAACACAGATGTAACTCTGTGAGATGAATTAACAGAACACTAAGCAGTTTCTCAGAAAGCTTCTTTCCAGATTTCATTTGAGGATATTTCCTTTTTCACCATAGCCCTCTATGGGCTTCCAAATATCTCTTTGCCATTTCCACAAGAACTGTCTTAGCGAAAGGCTTCTTGAGGGGAAAGCTGTAACTCTGTGAGATGATTTCACAGAACACAAAGAAGTTTCTCAGAAAGCTTCTTTCTCTTTGTTATCGGAGGATATTCCCTTTGGTCCTGTAGTCTTCAAAGGGATCCGAAATATCTGTTCTCAGAATCCACAGAAATAAGGCTAGCAAAGAGATCCACGAAATACAGATGTAACTCTGTCAGTGGAAGTCACACATCACAGAGCAGTTTCTCAGAAAGCTTCTTTCCAGATTTCATCTGAGGATATTTCCTTTTTCACCATAGCCCTCTATGGGCTTCCAAATATCACTTTGCCAATTCCACAAGAACTGTCTTAGCGAAAGGCTTCTTGAGGGGAAAGCTGTAACTCTGTGAGATGATTTCACAGAACACAAAGAAGTTTCTCAGTAAGCTTCTTTCTCTTTGTTTTCGGAGGATATTTCCTTGGCCCTATAGTCTTCAAAGGGATCCGAAATATCTGTTCTCAGATTCCACAGAAATAAGGCTAGCAAAGAGATCCAGGAAATACAGATGTAACTCTGTGAGATGAATTAACAGAACACTAAGCAGTTTCTCAGAAAGCTTCTTTCCAGATTTCATCTGAGGATATTTCCTTTTTCACCATAGCCCTCTATGGGCTTCCAAATATCACTTTACCTATTCCACAAGAACTGTCTAAGCGAAAGGCTTCTTGAGAGGAAAGCTGTAACTCTGTGAGATGATTTCACCGAACACAAAGAAGTTTCTCAGTAAGCTTCTCTCTCTTTGTTATCGGAGGATATTTCCTTTGGCCCCATAGTCTTCAAAGGTATCCGAAATATCTGTTCTCAGATTCCACAGAAATAAGGCTAGCAAAGAGATCCATCAAATACAGATGTAACTCTGTGAGATGAATTAACAGAACACTAAGCAGTTTCTCAGAAAGCTTCTTTCCAGATTTCATTTGAGGATATTTCCTTTTTCACCATAGCCCTCTATGGGCTTCCAAATATCTCTTTGCCATTTCCACAAGAACTGTCTTAGCGAAAGGCTTCTTGAGGGGAAAGCTGTAACTCTGTGAGATGATTTCACAGAACACAAAGTAGTTCCTCATAAAGCTTCTTTCTCTTTGTTATCGGAGGATATTTCCTTTGGCCCTATAGTCTTCAAAGGGATCCGAAATATCTGTTCTCAGATTCCACAGAAATAAGGCTAGCAAAGAGATCAACGAAATACAGATGTAACTCTATGAGTGGAAGTCACTCATCACAGAGCAGTATCTCAGAAAGCTTCTTTCCAGATTTCATCTGAGGATATTTCCTTTTTCACCATAGCCCTCTATGGGCTTCCAAATATCACTTTGCCAATTCCACAAGAACTGTCTTAGCGAAAGGCTTCTTGAGGGGCAAGCTGTAACTCTGTGAGATGATTTCACAGAACACAAAGAAGTTTCTCAGTAAGCTTCTTTCTCTTTGTTATCGGAGGACATTTCCTTTGGCCCCATAGTCTTCAAAGGGATCCGAAATATCTGTTCTCAGATTCCACAGAAATAAGGCTAGCAAAGAGATCCACGAAATACAGATGTAACCCTGTGAGATGAATTAACAGAACACTAAGCAGTTTCTCAGAAAGCTTCTTTCCAGATTTCATCTGAGGATATTTCCTTTTTCATCATAGCCCTCTATGGGCTTCCAAATGTCACTTTGCCAATTGCACAAAAACTGTCTTAGTGAAAGGCTTCTTGAGGGGAAAGCTGTAACTCTGTGAGATGATTTCACAGAACACAAAGAAGTTTGTCAGAAAGCTTCTTTCTCTTTGTTATCAGAGAATATTTCCTTTGGCCCTATAGTCTTCAAAGGGATCCGAAATATCTGTTCTCAGATTCCACAGAAATAAGGCTAGCAAAGAGATCCACGAAATGCAGATGTAACTCTGTGAGACGAATTAACAGAACACTAAGCAGTTTCTCAAAAAGTTTCTTTCCAGATTTCATCTGAGGATATTTCCTTTCCCACCACAGCCCTCTATGGGCTTCCAAATATCACTTTGCCAATTCCACAAGAACTGTCTTAGCGAAAGGCTTCTTGAGGGGAAAGCTGTAACTCTGTGAGATGATTTCACAGAACACAAAGTAGTTTCTCAGAAAGCTTCTTTCTCTTTGTTATCGGAGGATATTTCCTTTGGCCCTATAGTCTTCAAAGGGATCCGAAATATCTGTTCTCAGATTCCACAGAAAGAAGGCTAGCAAAGAGATCCAAGAAATACAGATGTAACTCTGTGAGATGAATTAACAGAACACTAAGCAGTTTCTCAGAAATCTTCTTTCCAGATTTCATCTGAGGATATTTCCTTTTTCACCATAGCCCTCTAAGGGCTTCCAAATATCACTTTGCCAATTCCACAAGAACTGTCTTAGCGAAAGGCTTCTTGAGGGGAAAGCTGTAACTCTGTGCGATGATTTCCCAGAACACAAAGAAGTTTCTCAGAAAGCTTCTTTCTCTTTGTTATCGGAGGATATTTCCTTTGGCCCTATAGTCTTCAAAGGGATTCGAAATATCTGTTCTCAGTTTACACAGAAATACGGCTAGCAAAGAGATCCACGAAATACAGATGTAACTCTATGAGTGGAAGTCACACATCACAGAGCAGTTTCTCAGAAAGCTTCTTTCCAGATTTCATCTGAGGATATTTCCTTTTTCACCGTAGCCCTCTATGGGCTTCCAAATATCCCTTTGTCAATTCCACAAGAACTGTCTTAGCGAAAGGCTTCTTGAGGGGAAAGCTGTAACTCTGTGAGATGATTTCACAGAACACAAAGAAGTTTGTCAGAAAGCTTCTTTTTCTTTGTTATCGGAGGATATTTCCTTTGGCCCTATCGTCTTCAAAGGGATCCGAAATATCTGTTCTCAGATTCCTCAGAAATAAGGCTAGCAAAGAGATCCACGAAATACAGATGTAACTCTGTGAGATGAATTAACAGAACACTATGCAGTTTCTCAGAAAGCTTCTTTCCAGATTTCATCTGAGGATATTTCCTTTTTCACCATAGCCCACTATGGGCTTCCAAATATCACTTTGCCAATATCACAAGAACTGTCTTAGTGAAAGGCTTCCTGAGGGGAAAGCTGTAACTCTGTGAGATGATTTCACAGAAAAAAAAGGAGTTTCTCAGAAAGCTTCTTTCTCTTTGTTATCGGAGGATATTTCCTTTGGCCCTATAGTCTTCAAAGGGATCCGAAATATCTGTTATCAGATCCCACAGAAATAAGGCTGCAAAGAGATCCACGAAATACAGATGTACCTCTGTGAGTGGAAGTCACACACCACAGAGCAGTTTCTCAGAAAGCTTCTTTCCAGATTTCATCTGAGGATATTTCCTTTTTCACCATAGTCCTCTATGGGTTTCCAAATATCACTTTGCCAATTCCACAAGAACTGTCTTAGCGAAAGGCTTCTTGAGGGGAAAGCTGTAACTCTGTGAGATGATTTCACAGAACACAAAGAAGTTTCTCAGAAAGCTTCTTTCTCGTTGTTATCGGAGGATATTTCCTTTTGCCCTGTAGTCCTCAAAGGGATCCGAAATATCTGTTCTCAGATTCCACAGAAATAAGACTAGCAAAGATATCCACGAAATAGAGACGTAACTGTGTGAATGGAATTCACACATCACAGAGCAGTTTCTCAGAAAATTTCTTTCCAGATTTCATCTGAGGATATTTCCTTTTTCACCATAGCCCTCTATGGGCTTCCAAATATCACTTTTCCAATTCCACAAGAACTGTCTTAGCGAAAGGCTTCTTGAGGGGAAAGCTGTAACTCTGTGAGATGATTTCACAGAACACAAAGAAGTTTCTCAGAAAGCTACTTTCTTTTTGTTGTCGGAGGATATTTCCTTTGGCCCTATAGTCTTCAAAGGGATCCGAAATATCTGTTCTCAGATTCCACAGAAATAAGGCTAGCAAAGAGATCCACGAAATACAGACGTAACTCTGTGAGATGAATTAACAGAACACTAAGCAGTTTCTCAGAGAGCTTCTTTCCATATTTCATCCGGGGATATATCCTTTTTCAACCTAGCCCTCTATGGGCTTCCAAATATCACTTTGCCAGTTCTACAAGAACTGTCTTACCGAAAGGCTTCTTGAGGGGACAGCTGTAACTCTGTGAGATGATTTCACAGAAAACAAAGAAGTTTCTCAGAAAGCTTCTTTCTCTTTGTTATCGGAGGATATTTCCTTTGGCCCTATAGTCTTCAAAGGATCCGAAATCTCTGTTCTCAGATTCCACAGAAATAAGGCTAGCAAAGAGATCCACGAAATACAGATGTAACTCTGTGAGATGAATTAACAGAACACTAAGCAGTTTCTTAGAAAGCTTCTTTCCAGATTTCATCTGAGGATATTTCCTTTTTCAACATAGCCCTCTATGGGCTTCCAAATATCACTTTGCCTATTCCACAAGAACTGTCTTAGCGAAAGGCTTCTTTAGGGGAAAGCTGTAACTCTGTGAGATGATTTCACCGAACACAAAGAAGTTTCTCAGAAAGCTTCTTTCTCTTTGTTATCGGAGGATATTTCCTTTGGCCCTATAGTCTTCAAAGGGATCCGAAATATCTGTTCTCAGATTCCACAGAAATAAGGCTAGCAAAGAGATCCACGAAATACAGATGTAACTCTGTGAGTGGAAGTCACACATCACAGAGCAGTTTCTCAGAAAGCTTCTTTCCAGATTTCATCTGAGGATATTTCCTTTTTCACCATAGCCCACTATGGGCTTACAAATATCACTTTGCCTATTCACAAGAACTCTCTTAGCGAAAGGCTTCTTGAGGGTAAAGCTGTAACTCTGTGAGATGATTTCACCGAACACAAAGAAGTTTCTCAGAAAGCTTCTTTCTCTTTGTTATCGGAGGATATTTCCTTTGGCCCTATAGTCTTCAAAGGAATGCGAAATATCTGTTTTCAGATTCCACAGAAATAAGGCTAGCAAAGAGATCCACGAAATACAGATGTAACTCTGTGAGATGAATTAACAGAACAGTAAACAGTTTCTCAGAAAGCTTCTTTCCAGATTTCTTCTGAGGATATTTCCTTTTTCAACATAGCCCTCTATGGGCTTCCAAATATCACTTTGCCAATTCCACAAGAACTGTCTTAGCGAAAGGCTTCTTGAGGGGAAAGCTGTAACTCTGTGAGATGATTTCACAGAACACAAAGAAGTTCCTCAGAAAGCTTCTTTCTCTTTGTTATCGGAGGATATTTCCTTTGGCCCTATAGTCTTCAAAGGGATCCGAAATATCTGTTCTCAGATTCGACAGAAATAAGGCTAGCAAAGAGATCCACGAAATACAGATGTAACTCTGTGAGATGAATTAACAGAACACTAAGCAGTTTCTCAGAAATCTTCTATCCAGATTTCATCTGAGGATATTTCCTTTTTCACCATAGCCCTCTATAGGCTTCCAAATATCACTTTGCCAATTCCACAAGAACTGTCTTAGCGAAAGGTTTCTTGAGGGGAAAGCTGTAACTCTGTGAGATGATTTCACAGAACACAAAGAAGTTCCTCAGAAAGCTTCTTTCTCTTTGTTATCAGAGGATATTTGCTTTGGCCCTATAGTCTTCAAAGGGATCCGAAATCTCTGTTCTCAGATTCCACAAAAATAAGGCTAGCAAAGAGATCCACGAAATACAGATGTAACTCTGTGAGATGAATTAACAGAACACTAAGCAGTTTCTCAGAAAGCCTCTTTCCAGATTACATCTGAGGATATTTCCTTTTTCACCATAGCCCTCTATGGGCTTCCAAATATCACTTTGCCTATTCCACAAGAACTGTCTTAGCGAAAGGCTTCTTGAGGGGAAAGCTGTAACTCTGTGAGATGATTTCACCGAACACAAAGAATTTTCTCAGTAAGCTTCTTTTTGTTTGTTATCGGAGGATATTTCCTTTGGCCCTATAGTCTTCAAAGGGATCCGAAATATCTGTTCTCAGATTCCACAGAAATAAGGCTAGCAAAGAGATCCCCGAAATACAGATGTAACTCTGTGAGATGAATTAACAGAACACTAAGCAGTTTCTCAGAAAGCTTCTTTCCAGATTTCATCTGAGGATATTTCCTTTTTCACCATAGCCCTCTATGGGCTTCCAAATATCACTTTGCCTATTCCACAAAAACTGTCTGAGCGAAAGGCTTCATGAGGGGAAAGCTGTAATTCTGTGAGATGATTTCACCGAACACAAAGAAGTTTCTCAGTAAGCTTCTTTCTCTTTGTTATCGGAGGATATTTACATTGGCCGTATAGTCTTCAATGGGATCTGAAATATCTGTTCTCAGATTCCACAGAAATAAGGCTAGCAAAGAGATCCACGAAATACATATGTAACTCTGGGAGTGTAAGTCACACATCACAGAGCAGTTTCTCAGAAAGCTTCTTTCCAGATTTCATCTGAGGATATTTCCTTTTTCACCATAGCCCACTATGGGCTTCCAAATATCACTTTGCCTATTCACAAGAACTCCCTTAGCGAAAGGCTTCTTGAGGGGAAAGCTGTAACTCTGTGAGATGATTTCACCGAACACAAAGAAGTTTCTAAGAAAGCTTCTTTCTCTTTGTTATCGGAGGATATTTCCTTTGGCCCTATAGTCTTCAAAGGGATCCGAAATATCTGTTCTCAGATTCCACAGAAATAAGGCTAGCAAAGAGATGCACGAAATACTGATGTAACTCTGTGAGATGAATTAACAGAACACTAAGCAGTTTCTCAGAAAGCTTCTTTCCAGATTTCATCTGAGGATATTTCCTTTTTCACCATAGCCCTCTATGGGCTTCCAAATATCGCTTTGCCAATTGCACAAGAACTGTCTTAGCGAAAGGCTCCTTGAGGGGAAAGCTGTAACTCAGTGAGATGATTTCACAGAACACAAAGAACTTTCTCAGAAAGCTTCTTTCTCTTTGTTATCAGAGGATATTTCCTTTGGCCCTATAGTCTTCAAAGGGATCCGAAATATCTGTTCTCAGATTCCACAGAAATAAGGCTAGCAAAGAGATCCACGAAATACAGATGTAACTCTGTGAGTGGAAGTCACACATCACAGAGCAGTTTCTCAGAAAGCTTCTTTCCAGATTTCATCTGAGGATATTTCCTTTTTCACCATAGCCCTCTATGGGCTTCCAAATATCACTTTGCCAATTCCACAAGAACTGTCTTAGCGAAAGGCTTCTTGAGGGGAAAGCTGTAACTCTGTGAGATGATTTCACAGAACACAAAGAAGTTTCTCAGAAAGCTTCTTTCTCTTTGTCATCAGAGGACATTTCCTTTGTTCCTATAGTCTTCAAAGGGATCCGAAATATCTGTTCTCAGATTCCACAGAAATAAGGCTAGCAAAGAGATCCACGAAATACAGATGTAACTCTGTGAGTGGAAGTCACACATCACAGAGCATTTTCTCAGAAAGCTTCTTTCCAGATTTCATCTGAGGATATTTCCTTTTTCACCATAGCCCTCTATGGGCTTCCAAATATCACTTTGCCTATTCCACAAGAACGGTCTTATCGAAAGGCTTCTTGAGGGGAAAGCTGTAACTCTGTTAGATGATTTCACCGAACACAAAGAAGTTTCTCAGAAAGCTTCTTTCTCTTTGTTATCGGAGGATATTTCCTTTGGCCCTATAGTCTTCAAAGGGATGGGAAATATCTGTTCTCAGATTCCACAGAAATAAGGCTAGCAAAGAGATCCACGAAATACAGATGTAACTCTGTGAGTGGAAGTCACACATCACAGAGCAGTTTCTCAGAAAGCTTCTTTCCAAATTTCATTTCAGGATATTTCCTTTTTCACCATAGCCCTCTATGGGCTTCCAAATATCACTTTGCCTATTCCACAAGAACTGTCTTAGCGAAAGGCTTCTTGAGGGGAAAGCTGTAACTCTGTGAGATGATTTCACAGACACCAAGAAGTTTCTCAGAAAGCTTCTTTCTCTTTGTTATCGGAGGATATTTCCTTTGGCCCTATAGTCTTCAAAGGGATCCGAAATATCTGTTCTCAGATTCCACAGAAATAAGGATAGCAAAGAGATCCACGAAACACAGATGTAACTCTGTGAGATGAATTATCAGAACACTAAGCAGTTTCTCAGAAAGCTTCTATGCAGATTTCATCTGAGGATATTTCCTTTTTCACCATAGCCCTCTATGGGCTTCCAAATATCACTTTGCCAATTCCACAAGAACTGTCTTAGCGAAAGGCTTCTTGAGGGGAAAGCTGTAACTCTGTGAGATGATTTCACAGAACACAAAGAAGTTTCTCAGAAAGCTACTTTCTTTTTGTTGTCGGAGGATATTTCCTTTGGCCCTATAGTCTTCAAAGGGATCCGAAATATCTGTTCTCAGATTCCACAGAAATAAGGCTAGCAAAGAGATCCACGAAATACAGACGTAACTCTGTGAGATGAATTAACAGAACACTAAGCAGTTTCTCAGAGAGCTTCTTTCCATATTTCATCCGGGGATATATCCTTTTTCAACCTAGCCCTCTATGGGCTTCCAAATATCACTTTGCCAGTTCCACAAGAACTGTCTTAGCGAAAGGCTTCTTGAGGGGAAAGCTGTAACTCTGTGAGATGATTTCACAGAAAACAAAGAAGTTTCTCAGAAAGCTTCTTTCTCTTTGTTATCGGAGGATATTTCCTTTGGCCCTATAGTCTTCAAAGGATCCGAAATCTCTGTTCTCAGATTCCACAGAAATAAGGCTAGCAAAGAGATCCACGAAATACAGATGTAACTCTGTGAGATGAATTAACAGAACACTAAGCAGTTTCTTAGAAAGCTTCTTTCCAGATTTCATCTGAGGATATTTCCTTTTTCAACATAGCCCTCTATGGGCTTCCAAATATCACTTTGCCTATTCCACAAGAACTGTCTTAGCGAAAGGCTTCTTTAGGGGAAAGCTGTAACTCTGTGAGATGATTTCACCGAACACAAAGAAGTTTCTCAGAAAGCTTCTTTCTCTTTGTTATCGGAGGATATTTCCTTTGGCCCTATAGTCTTCAAAGGGATCCGAAATATCTGTTCTCAGATTCCACAGAAATAAGGCTAGCAAAGAGATCCACGAAATACAGATGTAACTCTGTGAGTGGAAGTCACACATCACAGAGCAGTTTCTCAGAAAGCTTCTTTCCAAATTTCATTTCAGGATATTTCCTTTTTCACCATAGCCATCTATGGGCTTCCAAATATCACTTTGTCTATTCCACAAGAACTGTCTTAACGAAAGGCTTCTTGAGGGGAAAGCTGTAACTCTGTGAGATGATTTCACCGAACACAAAGAAGTTTCTCAGTAAGCTTCTTTCTCTTTGTTATCGGAGGATATTTCCTTTGGCCCTATAGTCTTCAAAGGGATCCGAAATATCTGTTCTCAGATTCCACAGAAATAAGGCTAGCAAAGAGATCCACGAAATACAGACGTAACTCGGTGAGATGAATTAACAGAACACTAAGCAGTTTCTCAGAAAGCTTCTTTCCAGATTTCATCTGAGGATATTTCCTTTTTCACCATAGCCCTCTATGGGCTTCCAAATATCACTTTGCCAATTGCACAAGAACTGTCTTAGCGAAAGGTTTCTTGAGGGGAAAGCTGTAACTCTGTGAGATGATTTCACAGAACACAAAGAAGTTTCTCAGAAAGCTTCTTTCTCTTTGTTATCGGAGGATATTTCCTTTGGCCCTATAGTCTTCAAAGGGATCCGAAATATCTGTTCTCAGATTCCACAGAAATAAGGATAGCAAAGAGATCCACGAAATACAGATGTAACTCTGTGAGATGAATTAACAGAACTCTAAGCAGTTTCTCAGAAAGCTTCTTTCCAGATTTCATCTGAGGATATTTCCTTTTTCACCATAGCCCTCTATGGGCTTCCAAATATCACTTTGCCTATTCCACAAAAACTGTCTTAGCGAAAGGCTTCTTGAGGGGAAGCTGTAATTCTGTGAGATGATTTCACAGAACACAAAGAAGTTTCTCAGTAAGCTTCTTTCTCTTTCTTATCGGAGGATATTTCCATTGGCACTATAGTCTTCAATGGGATCCGAAATATCTGTTCTCAGATTCCACAGAAATAAGGCTAGCAAAGAGATCCACGAAATACATATGTAACTCTGTGAGTGGAAGGCACACATCACAGAGCAGTTTCTCAGAAAGCTTCTTTCCAGATTTCATCTGAGGATATTTCCTTTTTCACCATAGCCCACTATGGGCTTACAAATATCACTTTGCCTATTCACAAGAACTCTCTTAGCGAAAGGCTTCTTGAGGGTAAAGCTGTAACTCTGTGAGATGATTTCACCGAACACAAAGAAGTTTCTCAGAAAGCTTCTTTCTCTTTGTTATCGGAGGATATTTCCTTTGGCCCTATAGTCTTCAAAGGAATCCGAAATATCTGTTTTCAGATTCCACAGAAATAAGGCTAGCAAAGAGATCCACGAAATACAGATGTAACTCTGTGAGATGAATTAACAGAACAGTAAGCAGTTTCTCAGAAAGCTTCTTTCCAGATTTCATCTGAGGATATTTCCTTTTTCACCATAGCCCTCTATGGGCTTCCAAATATCACTTTGCCAATTCCACAAGAACTGTCTTAGCGAAAGGCTTCTTGAGGAGAAAGCTGTAACTCTGTGAGATGATTTCACAGAACACAAAGAAGTTCCTCAGAAAGCTTCTTTCTCTTTGTTATCGGAGGATATTTCCTTTGGCCCTATAGTCTTCAAAGGGATCCGAAATATCTGTTCTCAGATTCGACAGAAATAAGGCTAGCAAAGAGATCCACGAAATACAGATGTAACTCTGTGAGATGAATTAACAGAACACTAAGCAGTTTCTCAGAAATCTTCTATCCAGATTTCATCTGAGGATATTTCCTTTTTCACCATAGCCCTCTATAGGCTTCCAAATATCACTTTGCCAATTCCACAAGAACTGTCTTAGCGAAAGGTTTCTTGAGGGGAAAGCTGTAACTCTGTGAGATGATTTCACAGAACACAAAGAAGTTCCTCAGAAAGCTTCTTTCTCTTTGTTATCGGAGGATATTTGCGTTGGCCCTATAGTCTTCAAAGGGATCCGAAATCTCTGTTCTCAGATTCCACAGAAATAAGGCTAGCAAAGAGATCCACGAAATACAGATGTAACTCTGTGAGATGAATTAACAGAACACTAAGCAGTTTCTCAGAAAGCCTCTTTCCAGATTACATCTGAGGATATTTCCTTTTTCACCATAGCCCTCTATGGGCTTCCAAATATCACTTTGCCTATTCCACAAGAACTGTCTTAGCGAAAGGCTTCTTGAGGGGAAAGCTGTAACTCTGTGAGATGATTTCACCGAACGCAAAGCAGTTTCTCAGAAAGCTTCTTTCTCTTTGTTATCGGAGGATATTTCCTTTGGCCCTATAGTCTTCAAAGGGATCCGAAATATCTGTTCTCAGATTCCACAGAAATAAGGCTAGCAAAGAGATCCACGAAATACAGATGTAACTCTGTGAGTGGAAGTCACACATCACAGAGCAGTTTCTCAGAAAGCTTCTTTCCAAATTTCATTTCAGGATATTTCCTTTTTCACCATAGCCCTCTATGGGCTTCCAAATATCACTTTTCATATTCCACAAGAACTGTCTTAGCGAAAGGCTTCTTTAGGGGAAAGCTGTAACTCTGTGAGATGATTTCACCGAACACAAAGAAGTTTCTCAGTAAGCTTCTTTCTCTTTGTTATCGGAGGATATTTCCTTTGGCCCTATAGTCTTCAAAGGGATCCGAAATATCTGTTCTCAGATTCCACAGAAATAAGGATAGCAAAGAGATCCCCGAAATACAGATGTAACTCTGTGAGATGAATTAACAGAACACTAAGCAGTTTCTCAGAAAGCTTCTTTCCAGATTTCATCTGAGGATATTTCCTTTTTCACCATAGCCCTCTATGGGCTTCCAAATATCACTTTGCCTATTCCACAAAAACTGTCTGAGCGAAAGGCTTCTTGAGGGGAAAGCTGTAATTCTGTGAGATGATTTCACCGAACACAAAGAAGTTTCTCAGTAAGCTTCTTTCTCTTTGTTATCGGAGGATATTTACATTGGCCGTATAGTCTTCAATGGGATCCGAAATATCTGTTCTCAGATTCCACAGAAATAAGGCTAGCAAAGAGATCCACGAAATACATATGTAACTCTGAGAGTGTAAGTCACACATCACAGAGCAGTTTCTCAGATAGCTTCTTTCCAGATTTCATCTGAGGATATTTCCTTTTTCACCATAGCCCACTATGGGCTTCCAAATATCACTTTGCCTATTCACAAGAACTCCCTTAGCGAAAGGCTTCTTGAGGGGAAAGCTGTAACTCTGTGAGATGATTTCACCGAACACAAAGAAGTTTCTAAAAAAGCTTCTTTCTCTTTGTTATCGGAGGATATTTCCTTTGGCCCTATAGTCTTCAAAGGGATCCGAAATATCTGTTCTCAGATTCCACAGAAATAAGGCTAGCAAAGAGATATACGAAATACTGATGTAACTCTGTGAGATGAATTAACAGAACACTAAGCAGTTTCTCAGAAAGCTTCTTTCCAGATTTCATCTGAGGATATTTTCTTTTTCACCATAGCCCTCTATGGGCTTCCAAATATCACTTTGCCAATTCCACAAGAACTGTCTTAGCGAAAGGCTTCTTGAGGGGAAAGCTGTAACTCTGGGAGATGATTTCACAGAACACAAAAAAGTTTCTCAGAAAGCTTCTTTCTCTTCGTCATCGGAGGATATTTCCTTTGGCCCTATAGTCTTCAAAGGGATCCAAAATATCTGTTCTCAGATTCCACAGAAAGAAGGCTAGCAAAGAGATCCACGAAATACAGATGTAACTCTGTGAGTGGAAGTCACACATCACAGAGCAGTTTCTCAGAAAGCTTCTTTCCAGATTTCATATGAGGATATTTCCTTTTTCACCATAGCCCTCTATGGGCTTCC
Source organism: Macaca nemestrina (assembly GCF_043159975.1). NCBI lineage: Eukaryota > Metazoa > Chordata > Mammalia > Primates > Cercopithecidae > Macaca > Macaca nemestrina. Next base: position 94,715,775 of record NC_092145.1, on the reverse strand, counting down.
AAATATCACTTTGCCAATTCCACAAGAACTGTCTTAGCGAAAGGCTTCCTGAGGGGAAAGCTGTAACTCTACGAGATGATTTCACAGAACACAAAGAAGTTTCTCAGAAAGCTTCTTTCTCTTTGTTATCGGAGGATATTTCCTTTGGCCCTAGAGTCTTCAAAGGGATCCGAAATATCTGTTCTCAGATTCCACAGAAATAAGGCTAGCAAAGAGATCCACGAAATACAGATGTAACCCTGTGAGTGGAAGACACACATCACAGAGCAGTTTCTCAGAAAGCTTCTTTCCAGATTTCATCTGAGGATATTTCCTTTTTCACCTTAGCCCTCTATAGGCTTCCAAATATCACTTTGCCAATTCCACAAGAACTGTCTTAGCGAAAGGCTTCTTGAGGGGAAAGCTGTAACTCTGTGAGATGATTTCACAGAACACAAAGAAGTTTCTCAGCAAGCTTCTTTCTCTTTGTTATCGGAGGATATTTCCTTTGGCCCTATAGTCTTCAAAGGGATAAGAAATATCTGTTCTCAGATTCCACAGAAAGAAGGCTAGCAAAGAGATCCACGAAATACAGATGTAACTCTGTGAGATGAATTAACAGAACACTAAGCAGTTTCTAAGAAAGCTTCTTTCCAGATTTCATTTGAGTATATTTCCTTTTTCACCATAGCCCTCTATGGGCTTCCAAATATCACTTTGCCGTTTCCACAAGAACTGTCTTAGCGAAAGGCTTCTTGAGGTGAAAGCTGTAACTCTTTGAGATGATTTCACAGAACACGAAGAAGTTCCTCATAAAGCTTCTTTCTCTTTGTTATCGGAGGATATTTCCTTTGGCCCTATAGTCTTCAAAGGGATCCGAAATATCTGTTCTCAGATTCCACAGAAATAAGGCTAGCAAAGAGATCCACGAAATACAGATGTAACTCTGTGAGTGGAAGTCACACATCACAGAGCAGTTTCTCAGAAAGTTGCTTTCCAGATTTCATCTGAGGATATTTCCTTTTTCACGATAGCCCTCTATGGGCTTCCAAATATCACTTTGCCAATTCCACAAGAACTGTCTTAGCGAAAGGCTTCTTGAGGGGAAAGCTGTAACTCTGTGAGATGATTTCACAGAACACAAAGAAGTTTCTCAGTAAGCTTCTTTCTCTTTGTTTTCGGAGGATATTTCCCTTGGCCCTATAGTCTTCAAAGGGATCAGAAATATCTGTTCTCAGATTCCACAGAAATAAGGCTAGCAAAGAGATCCACGAAATACAGATGTAACTCTGTGAGATGAATTAACAGAACACTAAGCAGTTTCTAAGAAAGCTTCTTTCCAGATTTCATCTGAGGATATTTCCTTTTTCACCATAGCCCTCTATGGGCTTCCAAATATCACTTTACCTATTCCACAAGAACTGTCTTAGCGAAAGGCTTCTTGAGAGGAAAGCTGTAACTCTGTGAGATGATTTCACCGAACACAAAGAAGTTTCTCAGTAAGCTTCTCTCTCTTTGTTATCGGAGGATATTTCCTTTGGCCCCATAGTCTTCAAAGGGATCCGAAATATCTGTTCTCAGATTCCACAGAAATAAGGCTAGCAAAGAGATCCATCAAATACAGATGTAACTCTGTGAGATGAATTAACAGAACACTAAGCAGTTTCTCAGAAAGCTTCTTTCCAGATTTCATTTGAGGATATTTCCTTTTTCACCATAGCCCTCTATGGGCTTCCAAATGTCACTTTGCCAATTGCACAAAAACTGTCTTAGTGAAAGGCTTCTTGAGGGGAAAGCTGTAACTCTGTGAGATGATTTCACAGAACACAAAGAAGTTTCTCAGAAAGCTTCTTTCTCTTTGTTATCGGAGAATATTTCCTTTGGCCCTATAGTCTTCAAAGGGATCCGAAATATCTGTTCTCAGATTCCACAGAAATAAGGCTAGCAAAGAGATCCACGAAATGCAGATGTAACTCTGTGAGATGAATTAACAGAACACTAAGCAGTTTCTCAGAAAGTTTCTTTCCAGATTTCATCTGAGGATATTTCCTTTCTCACCATAGCCCTCTATGGGCTTCCAAATAGCACTTTGCCAATTCCACAAGAACTGTCTTAGCGAAAGTCTTCTTGAGGGGAAAGCTGTAACTCTGTGAGATGATTTCACAGAACACAAAGAAGTTCCTCATAAAGCTTCTTTCTCTTTGTTATCGGAGGATATTTCCTTTGGCCCTATAGTCTTCAAAGGGATCCGAAATATCTGTTCTCAGATTCCACAGAAATAAGGCTAGCAAAGAGATACACGAAATACAGATGTAACTCTATGAGTGGAAGTCACACATCACAGAGCAGTTTCTCAGAAAGCTTCTTTCCAGATTTCATCTGAGGATATTTTCTTTTTCACCCTAGCCCTCTATGGGCTTCCAAATATCACTTTGCCAATTCCACAAGAACTGTCTTAGCGAAAGGCTTCTTGAGGGGAAAGCTGTAACTCTGTGAGATGATTTCACAGAACACAAAGAAGTTTCTCAGTAAGCTTCTTTCTCTTTGTTTTCGGAGGATATTTCCTTTGGCCCTATAGTCTTCAAAGGGATCCGAAATATCTGTTCTCAGATTCCACAGAAATAAGGCTAGCAAAGAGATCCAAGAAATACAGATGTAACTCTGTGAGATGAATTAACAGAACACTAAGCAGTTTCTCAGAAAGCTTCTTTCCAGATTTCATCTGAGGATATTTCCTTTTTCACCATAGCCCTCTATGGGCTTCCAAATATCACTTTACCTATTCCACAAGAACTGTCTTAGCGAAAGGCATCTTGAGGGGAAAGCTGTAACTCTGTGAGATGATTTCACCGAACAGAAAGAAGTTTCTCAGTAATCTTCTCTCTCTTTGTTATCGGAGGATATTTCCTTTGGCCCCATAATCTTCAAAGGGATCCGAAATATCTGTTCTCAGATTCCACAGAAATAAGGCTAGCAAAGAGATCCACGAAATACAGATGTAACTCTGTGAGATGAATTAACAGAACACTAAGCAGTTTCTCAGAAAGCTTCTATCCAGATTTCATCTGAGGATATTTCCTTTTTCACCATAGCCCTCTATGGGCTTCCAAATGTCACTTTGCCAATTGCACAAAAACTGTCTTAGTGAAAGGCTTCTTGAGGGGAAAGCTGTAACTCTGTGAGATGATTTCGGAGAACACAAAGAAGTTTGTCAGAAAGCTTCTTTCTCTTTGTTATCGGAGAATATTACCTTTGGCCCTGTAGTCTTCAAAGGGATCCGAAATATCTGTTCTCAGATTCCACAGAAATAAGGCTAGCAAAGAGATCCACGAAATGCAGATGTAACTCTGTGAGATGAATTAACAGAACACTAAGCAGTTTCTCAGAAAGTTTCTTTCCAGATTTCATCTGAGGATATTTCCTTTCTCATCATAGCCCTCTATGGGCTTCCAAATAACACTTTGCCAATTCCACAAGAACTGTTTTAGCGAAAGGCTTCTTGAGGGGAAAGCTGTAACTCTGTGAGATGATTTCACAGACCACAAAGAAGTTTCTCAGAAAGCTTCTTTCTCTTTGTTATCGGAGGATATTTCCTTTGGCCCTGTAGTCTTCAAAGGGATCCGAAATATCTGTTCTCAGAATCCACAGAAATAAGGCTAGCAAAGAGATCCACGAAATACAGATACAATTCTGTGAGAAGAATTAACAGAACACTAAGCAGTTTCTCAGAAAGCTTCTTTCCAGATTTCATCTGAGGATATTTCCTTTTTCACCATAGCCCTCTATGGGCTTCCAAATATCACTTTTCCAATTGCACAAGAACTGTCTTAGCGAAAGGCTTCTTGAGGGGAAAGCTGTAACTCTGTGAGATGATTTCACAGAACACAAAGAAGTTTCTCAGAAAGCTTCTTTCTCTTTGTTATCAGAGGATATTTCCTTTGGCCCCACAGTCTTCAAAGGGATCCGAAATATCTGTTCTCATTTCCACAGAAATAAGGCTAGCAAAGAGATCCACGAAATACAGATGTAACTCTGTCAGTGGAAGTCACACATCACAGAGCAGTTTCTCAGAAAGCTTCTTTCCAGATTTCATCTGAGGATATTTCCTTTTTCACCATAGCCCTCTATGGGCTTCCAAATATCACTTTGCCAATTCCACAAGAACTGTCTTAGCGAAAGGCTTCTTGAAGGGAAAGCTGTAACTCTGTGAGATGATTTCACAGAACACAAAAAAGTTTCTCAGTAAGCTTCTTTCTCTTTGTTTTCGGAGGATATTTCCTTTGGCCCTATAGTCTTCAAAGATATCCGAAATAACTGTTCTCAGATTCCACAGAAATAAGGCTAGCAAAGAGATCCAGGAAATACAGATGTAACTCTGAGAGATGAATTAACAGAACACTAAGCAGTTTCTCAGAAAGCTTCTTTCCAGATTTCATCTGAGGATATTTCCTTTTTCACCATAGCCCTCTATGGGCTTCCAAATATCACTTTACCCATTCCACAAGAACTGTCTTAGCGAAAGGCTTCTTGAGGGGAAAGCTGTAACTCTGTGAGATGATTTCACCGAACACAAAGAAGTTTCTCAGTAAGCTTCTCTCTCTTTGTTATCGGAGGATATTTCCTTTGGCCCCATAGTCTTCAAAGGGATCCGAAATATCTGTTCTCAGATTCCACAGAAATAAGGCTAGCAAAGAGATCCATCAAATACAGATGTAACTCTGTGAGATGAATTAACAGAACACTAAGCAGTTTCTCAGAAAGCTTCTTTCCAGTTTTCATTTGAGGATATTTCCTTTTTCACCATAGCCCTCTAAGGGCTTCCAAATATCTCTTTGCCATTTCCACAAGAACTGTCTTAGCGAAAGGCTTCTTGAGGGGAAAGCTGTAACTCTGTGAGATGATTTCACAGAACACAAAGTAGTTCCTCATAAAGCTTCTTTCTCTTTGTTATCGGAGGATATTTCCTTTGGCCCTATAGTCTTCAAAGGGATCCGAAATATCTGTTCTCAGATTTCACAGAAATAAGGCTAGCAAAGAGATCCACGAAATACAGATGTAACTCTGTCAGTGGAAGTCACACATCACAGAGCAGTTTCTCAGAAAGCTTCTTTCCAGATTTCATCTGAGGATATTTCCTTTTTCACCATAGCCCTCTATGGGCTTCCAAATGTCACTTTGCCAATTGCACAAAAACTGTCTTAGTGAAAGGCTTCTTGAGGGGAAAGCTGTAACTCTGTGAGATGATTTCAGAGAACACAAAGAAGTTTGTCAGAAAGCTTCTTTCTCTTTGTTATCGGAGAATATTACCTTTGGCCCTGTAGTCTTCAAAGGGATCCGAAATATCTGTTCTCAGATTCCACAGAAATAAGGCTAGCAAAGAGATCCACGAAATGCAGATGTAACTCTGTGAGATGAATTAACAGAACACTAAGCAGATTCTCAGAAAGTTTCTTTCCAGATTTCATCTGAGGATATTTCCTTTCTCACCATAGCCCTCTATGGGCTTCCAAATAACACTTTGCCAATTCCACAAGAACTGTCTTAGCGAAAGGCTTCTTGAGGGGAAAGCTGTATCTCTGTGAGATGATTTCACAGAACACAAAGAAGTTTCTCAGAAAGCTTCTTTCTCTTTGTTATCGGAGGATATTTCCTTTGGCCCTGTAGTCTTCAAAGGGATCCGAAATATCTGTTCTCAGAATCCACAGAAATAAGGCTAGCAAAGAGATCCACGAAATACAGATACAATTCTGTGAGAAGAATTAACAGAACACTAAGCAGTTTCTCAGAAAGCTTCTTTCCAGTTTTCATCTGAGGATATTTCCTTTTTCACCATAGCCCTCTATGGGCTTTCAAATATCACTTTTCCAATTGCACAAGAACGGTCTTAGCGAAAGGCTTCTTGAGGGGAAAGCTGTAACTCTGTGAGATGATTTCACAGAACACAAAGAAGTTTCTCAGAAAGCTTCTTTCTCTTTGTTATCAGAGGATATTTCCTTTGGCCCCATAGTCTTCAAAGGGATCCGAAATATCTGTTCTCATTTCCACAGAAATAAGGCTAGCAAAGAGATCCACGAAATACAGATGTAACTCTGTCAGTGGAAGTCACACATCACAGAGCAGTTTCTCAGAAAGCTTCTTTCCAGATTTCATCTGAGGATATTTCCTTTTTCACCATAGTCCTCTATGGGCTTCAAAATATCACTTTGCCAATTCCACAAGAACTGTCTTAGCGAAAGGCTTCTTGAAGGGAAAGCTGTAACTCTGTGAGATGATTTCACAGAACACAAAGAAGTTTCTCAGTAAGCTTCTTTCTCTTTGTTTTCGGAGGATAATTCCTTTGGCCCTATAGTCTTCAAAGATATCCGAAATAACTGTTCTCAGATTCCACAGAAATAAGGCTAGCAAAGAGATCCAGGAAATACAGATGTAACTCTGTGAGATGAATTAACAGAACACTAAGCAGTTTCTCAGAAAGCTTCTTTCCAGATTTCATCTGAGGATATTTCCTTTTTCACCATAGCCCTCTATGGGCTTCCAAATATCACTTTACACATTCCACAAGAACTGTCTTAGCGAAAGGCTTCTTGAGAGGAAAGCTGTAACTCTGTGAGATGATTTCACCGAACACAAAGAAGTTTCTCAGTAAGCTTCTCTCTCTTTGTTATCGGAGGATATTTCCTTTGGCCCCATAGTCTTCAAAGGGATCCGAAATATCTGTTCTCAGATTCCACAGAAATAAGGCTAGCAAAGAGATCCATCAAATACAGATGTAACTCTGTGAGATGAATTAACAGAACACTAGGCAGTTTCTCAGAAAGCTTCTTTACAGTTTTCATTTGAGGATATTTCCTTTTTCACCATAGCCCTCTATGGGCTTCCAAATATCTCTTTGCCATTTCCACAAGAACTGTCTTAGCGAAAGGCTTCTTGAGGGGAAAGCTGTAACTCTGTGAGATGATTTCACAGAACACAAAGTAGTTCCTCATAAAGCTTCTTTCTCTTTGTTATCGGAGGATATTTCCTTTGGCCCTATAGTCTTCAAAGGGATCCGAAATATCTGTTCTCAGATTCCACAGAAATAAGGCTAGCAAAGAGATCAACGAAATACAGATGTAACTCTATGAGTGGAAGGCACTCATCACAGAGCAGTATCTCAGAAAGCTTCTTTCCAGATTTCATCTGAGGATATTTCCTTTTTCCCCATAGCCCTCTATGGGCTTCCAAATGTCACTTTGCCAATTGCACAAAAACTGTCTTAGCGAAAGGCTTCTTGAGGGGAAAGCTGTAACTCTGTGAGATGATTTCACAGAACACAAAGAAGTTTCACAGTAAGCTTCTTTCTCTTTGTTTTCGGAGGATATTTCCTTTGGCCCTATAGTCTTCAAAGGGATCAGAAATATCTGTTCTCAGATTCCACAGAAATAAGTCTAGCAAAGAGATCCACGAAATACAGATGTAACTCTGTGAGATGAATTAACAGAACACTAAGCAGTTTCTCAGAAAGCTTCTTTCCAGATTTCATCTGAGGATATTTCCTTTTTCACCATAGCCCTCTATGGGCTTCCAAATATCACTTTACCTATTCCAAAAGAACTGTCTTAGCGAAAGGCATCTTGAGGGGAAAGCTGTAACTCTGTGAGATGATTTCACCGAACACAAAGAAGTTTCTCAGTAAGCTTCTCTCTCTTTGTTATTGGAGGATATTTCCTTTGGTCCCATAATCTTCAAAGGGATCCGAAATATCTGTTCTCAGATTCCACAGAAATAAGGCTAGCAAAGAGATCCAAGAAATACAGATGTAACTCTGTGAGATGAATTAACAGAACACTAAGCAGTTTCTCAGAAAGCTTCTATCCAGATTTCATCTGAGGATATTTCCTTTTTCACCATAGCCCTCTATGGGCTTCCAAATGTCACTTTGCCAATTGCACAAAAACTGTCTTAGTGAAAGGCCTCTTGAGGGGAAAGCTGTAACTCTGTGAGATGATTTCAGAGAACACAAAGAAGTTTGCAGAAAGCTTCTTTCTCTTTGTTATCGGAGAATATTACCTTTGGCCCTGTAGTCTTTAAAGGGATCCGAAATATCTGTTCTCAGATTTCACAGAAATAAGGCTAGCAAAGAGATCCACGAAATGCAGATGTAACTCTGTGAGATGAATTAACAGAACACTAAGCAGTTTCTCAGAAAGTTTCTTTCCAGATTTCATCTGAGGATATTTCCTTTCTCACCATAGCCCTCTATGGGCTTCCAAATAACACTTTGCCAATTCCACAAGAACTGTCTTAGCGAAAGGCTTCTTGAGGGGAAAGCTGTAACTCTGTGAGATGATTTCACAGAACACAAAGAAGTTACTCAGAAAGCTTCTTTCTCTTTGTTATTGGAGGATATTTCCTTTGGCCCTGTAGTCTTCAAAGGGATCCGAAATATCTGTTCTCAGAATCCACAGAAATAAGGCTAGCAAAGAGATCCACGAAATACAGATATAATTCTGTGAGAAGAATTAACAGAACACTAAGCAGTTTCTCAGAAAGCTTCTTTCCAGATTTCATCTGAGGATATTTCCTTTTTCACCATAGCCCTCTATGGGCTTCCAAATATCACTTTTCCAATTGCACAAGAATTGTCTTAGCGAAAGGCTTCTTGAGGGGAAAGCTGTAACTCTGTGAGATGATTTCAGAGAACACAAAGAAGTTTCTCAGAAAGCTTCTTTCTCTTTGTTATCAGAGGATATTTCCTTTGGCCCCATAGTCTTCAAAGGGATCCGAAATATCTGTTCTCAGATTCCACAGAAATAAGGCTAGCAAAGAGATCCACGAAATACAGATGTAACTCTGTCAGTGGAAGTCACACATCACAGAGCAGTTTCTCAGAAAGCTTCTTTCCAGATTTCATCTGAGGATATTTCCTTTTTCACCATAGCCCTCTATGGGCTTCCAAATATCACTTTGCCAATTCCACAAGAACTGTCTTAGCGAATGGCTTCTTGAGGGGAAAGCTGTAACTCTGTGAGATGATTTCACAGAACACAAAGAAGTTTCTCAGAAAGCTTCTTTCTCTTTGTTATCGGAGGATATTTCCTTTGGCCCTATAGTCTTCAAAGGGATCCGAAATATCTGTTCTCAGATTCCACAGAAATAAGGCTAGCAAAGAGATCCACGAAATACAGATGTAACTGTGTCAGTGGAAGTCACACATCACAGAGCAGTTTCTCAGAAAGCTTCTTTCCAGATTTCATCTGAGGATATTTCCTTTTTCATCATAGCCCTCTATGGGCTTCCAAATATCACTTTGCCAATTCCACAAGAACTATCTTAGCGAAAGGCTTCAGGAGGGGAAAGCTGTAACTCTGTGAGATGATTACACAGAACACAAAGAAGTTTGTCAGAAAGCTTCTTTCTCTTTGTTATCGGAGGATATTTCCTTTGGCCCTATAGTCTTCAAAGGGGTCCGAAATATCTGTTCTCAGATTCCACAGAAATAAGGCTAGCAAAGAGATCCACGAAATACAGATGTAACTCTGTGATTGGAAGTCACACATGACAGAGGAGTTTCTCAGAGAGTTTCTTTCCAGATTTCACCGGAGGATATTTCCTTTCTCAACATAGCCCTCTATGGGCTTCCTAATATCACTTTGCCAATTCCACAAGAACTGTCTTAGCGAAAGGCTTCTTGAGGGGAAAGCTGTAACTTTGTGGGATGATTTCACAGAACACAAAGAAGTTTCTCAGAAAGCTTCTTTCTCTTTGTTATCGGAGGATATTTCCTTTGGCCCTATAGTCTTCAAAGGGATCCGAAATATCTGTTCTCAGATTCCACAGAAATAAGGCTAGCAAAGAGATCCACGAAATACAGATGTAACTCTGTGAGAAGAATTAACAGAACACTAAGCAGTTTCTCAGAAAGCTTCTTTCCAGATTTCATCTGAGGATATTTCCTTTTTCACCATAGCCCTCTATGGGCTTCCAAATATCACTTTGCCAATTCCACAAGAACTGTCTTAGCGAAAGGCTTCTTGAGGGGAAAGCTCTAACTCTGTGAGATGATTTCACAGAACTCAAAGAAGTTTCTCAGAAAGCTTCTTTCTCTTTGTCATCAGAGGATATTTCCTTTGTACCTATAGTCTTCAAAGGGATCCGAAATATCTGTTCTCAGATTCCACAGAAATAAGGCTAGCAAAGAGATCCACGAAATACAGATGTAACTCTGTGAGTGGGAGTCACACATCACAGAGCAGTTTCTCAGAAAGCTTCTTTCCAGATTTCATCTGAGGATATTTCCTTTTTCATCATAGCCCTCTTTGGGCTTCCAAATATCACTTTTCCTATACACAAGAACTCTCTTAGCGAAAGTCTTCTTCAGGGGAATGCTGTAACTCTGTGAGATGATTTCACCGCACACAAAGAAGTTTCTCAGATAGCTTCTTTCTCTTTGTTATCGGAGGATATTTCCTTTGGCCCTATAGTCTTCAAAGGGATCCGAAATATCTGTTCTCAGATTCCACAGAAATAAGGCTAGCAAAGAGATCCACGAAATACAGATGTAACTCTGTGAGATGAATTAACAGAACACTAAGCAGTTTCTCAGAAAGCTTCTTTCCAGATTTCATCTGAGGATATTTCCTTTTTCACCATAGCCCTCTATGGGCTTCCAAATATCACTTTGCCAATTCCACAAGAACTGTCTTAGCGAAAGGCTTCTTGAGGGGAAAGCTGTAACTCTGTGAGATGATTTCACAGAACACAAAGAAGTTTCTCAGAAAGCTTCTTTCTCTTTGTTATCGGAGGATATTTCCTTTGGACCTATAGTCTTCAACGGGATACGAAATATCTGTTCTCAGATTCCACAGAAATAAGGCTAGCAAAGAGATCCACGAAATATAGATGTAACTCTGTGAGATGAATTAACAGAACACTAAGAAGTTTCTCAGAAAGCTTCTTTCCAGATTTCATCTGAGGATATTTCCTTTTTCACCATAGCCCTCTATGGGCTTCCAAATATCACTTTGCCTATTCCACAAGAACTGTCTTATCGAAAGGCTTCTTGAGGGGAAAGCTGTAACTCTGTTAGATGATTTCACCGAACACAAAGAAGTTTCTCAGAAAGCTTCTTTCTCTTTGTTATCGGAGGATATTTCCTTTGGCCCTATAGTCTTCAAAGGGATGGGAAATATCTGTTCTCAGATTCCACAGAAATAAGGCTAGCAAAGAGATCCATGAAATACAGATGTAACTCTGTGAGTGGAAGTCACACATCACAGAGCAGTTTCTCAGAAAGCTTCTTTCCAAATTTCATTTCAGGATATTTCCTTCTTCACCATAGCCCTCTATGGGCTTCCAAATATCACTTTGCCTATTCCACAAGAACTGTCTTAGCGAAAGGCTTCTTGAGGGGAAAGCTGTAACTCTGTGAGATGATTTCACAGACACAAAGAAGTTTCTCAGAAAGCTTCTTTCTCTTTGTTATCGGAGGATATTTCCTTTGGCCCTATAGTCTTCAAAGGGATCCGAAATATCTGTTCTCAGATTCCACAGAAATAAGGCTAGCAAAGAGATCCACGAAATACAGATGTAACTCTGTGAGATGAATTAACAGAACACTAAGCAGTTTCTCAGAAAGCTTCTTTCCATATTTCATTTCAGGATATTTCCTTTTTCACCATATCCCTCTATGGGCTTCCAAATATCACTTTGCCTATTCCACAAAAACTGTCTTAGCGAAAGGCTTCTTGAGGGGAAGCTGTAATTCTGTGAGATGATTTCACCGAAAACAAAGAAGTTTCTCAGTAAGCTTCTTTCTCTTCCTTATCGGAGGATATTTCCATTGGCACTATAGTCTTCAATGGGATCCGAAATATCTGTTCTCAGATTCCACAGAAATAAGGCTAGCAAAGAGATCCACGAAATACAGATGTAACTCTGTGAGTGGAAGTCACACATCACAGAGCAGTTTCTCAGAAAGCTTCTTTCCAAATTTCATTTCAGGATATTTCCTTTTTCACCATAGCCCTCTATGGGCTTCCAAATATCACTTTGCCTATTCCACAAGAACTGTCTTAGCGAAAGGCTTCTTGAGGGGAAAGCTGTAACTCTGTGAGATGATTTCACAGACACCAAGAAGTTCCTCAGAAAGCTTCTTTCTCTTTGTTATCGGAGGATATTTCCTTTGGCCCTATAGTCTTCAAAGGGATCCGAAATATCTGTTCTCAGATTCCACAGAAATAAGGCTAGCAAAGAGATCCACGAAATACAGATGTAACTCTGTGAGTGGAAGTCACAAATCACAGAGCAGTTTCTCAGAAAGCTTCTTTCCAAATTTCATTTCAGGATATTCCCTTTTTCACCATAGCCCTCTATGGGCTTCCAAATATCACTTTGCATATTCCACAAGAACTGTCTTAGCGAAAGGCTTCTTGAGGGGAAAGCTGTAACTCTGTGAGATGATTTCACCGAACACAAAGAAGTTTCTCAGTAAGCTTCTTTCTCTTTGTTATCGGAGGATATTTCCTTTGGCCCTATAGTCTTCAAAGGGATCCGAAATATCTGTTCTCAGATTCCACAGAAATAAGGCTAGCAAAGAGATCCACGAAATACAGATGTAACTCTGTGAGATGAATTAACAGAACACTAAGCAGTTTCTCAGAAAGCTTCTTTCCAGATTTCATCTGAGGATATTTCCTTTTTCACCATAGCCCTCTATGGGCTTCCAAATATCACTTTGCCAATTCCACAAGAACTGTCTTAGCGAAAGGCTTCTTGAGGGGAAAGCTGTAACTCTGTGAGATGATTTCACAGAACACAAAGAAGTTTCTCAGAAAGCTTCTTTCTCTTTGTTATCGGAGGATATTTCCTTTGGACCTATAGTCTTCAACGGGATCCGAAATATCTGTTCTCAGATTCCACAGAAATAAGGCTAGCAAAGAGATCCACGAAATATAGATGTAACTCTGTGAGATGAATTAACAGAACACTAAGAAGTTTCTCAGAAAGCTTCTTTCCAGATTTCATCTGAGGATATTTCCTTTTTCACCATAGCCCTCTATGGGCTTCCAAATATCACTTTGCATATTCCACTAGAACTGTCTTATCGAAAGGCTTCTTGAGGGGAAAGCTGTAACTCTGTTAGATGATTTCACCGAACACAAAGAAGTTTCTCAGAAAGCTTCTTTCTCTTTGTTATCGGAGGATATTTCCTTTGGCCCTATAGTGTTCAAAGGGATCCGAAATATCTGTTCTCAGATTCCACAGAAATAAGGCTAGCAAAGAGATGCACGAAATACAGATGTAACTCTGTGAGATGAATTAACAGAACACTAAGCAGTTTCTCAGAAAGCTTCTTTCCAGATTTCATCTGAGGATATTTTCTTTTTCACCATAGCCCTCTATGGGCTTCCAAATATCACTTTGCCAATTCCACAAGAACTGTCTTAGCGAAAGGCTTCTTGAGGGGAAAGCTGTAACTCTGTGAGATGATTTCACAGAACACAAAGAAGTTTCTCAGAAAGCTTCTTTCTCTTTGTCATCGGAAGATATTTCCTTTGGCCCTATAGTCTTCAAAGGGATCCAAAATATCTGTTCTCAGATTCCACACAAAGAAGGCTAGCAAAGAGATCCACGAAATACAGATGTAACTCTGTGAGTGGAAGTCACACATCACAGAGCAGTTTCTCAGAAAGCTTCTTTCCAGATTTCATCTGAGGATATTTCCTTTTTCACCATAGCCCTCTATGGGCTTCCAAATATCACTTTGCCAATTCCACAAGAACTGTCTTAGCGAAAGGATTCTTGAGGGGAAAGCTGTAACTCTGTGAGATGATTTCACAGAACACAAAGAAGTTTCTCAGAAATCTTCTTTCTCTTTGTTATCGGAGGATATTTCCTTTGGCCCCATAGTCTTCAAAGGGATCCGAAATATCTGTTCTCAGATTCCACAGAAATAAGGCTAGCAAAGAGATCCACGAAATACAGATGTAACTCTGTGAGATGAATTAACAGAACACTAAGCAGTTTCTAAGAAAGCTTCTTTCCAGATTTCATCTGAGGATATTTCCTTTTTCACCATAGCCCTCTATAGGCTTCCAAATATCACTTTGCCAATTCCACAAGAACTGTCTTAGCGAAAGGCTTCTTGAGGGGAAAGCTGTAACTCTGTGAGATGATTTCACAGAACACAAAGAAGTTTCTCAGCAAGCTTCTTTCTCTTTGTTATCGGAGGATATTTCCTTTGGCCCTATAATCTTCAAAGGGATCCGAAATATCTGTTCTCAGATTCCACAGAAAGAAAGCTAGCAAAGACATCCACGAAATACAGATGTAACTCTGTGAGATGAATTAACAGAACACTAAGCAGTTTCTAAGAAAGCTTCTTTCCAGATTTCATTTGAGTATATTTCCTTTTTCACCATAGCCCTCTATGGGCTTCCAAATATCACTTTGCCATTTCCACAAGAACTGTCTTAGCGAAAGGCTTCTTGAGGTGAAAGCTGTAACTCTGTGAGATGATTTCACAGAACACAAAGAAGTTCCTCATAAAGCTTCTTTCTCTTTGTTATCGGAGGATATTTCCTTTGGCCCTATAGTCTTCAAAGGGATCCGAAATATCTGTTCTCAGATTCCACAGAAATAAGGCTAGCAAAGAGATCCACGAAATACAGATGTAACTCTGTGAGTGGAAGTCACACATCACAGAGCAGTTTCTCAGAAAGCTTCTTTCCAGATTTCATCTGAGGATATTTCCTTTTTCACCATAGCCCTCTATGGGCTTCCAAATATCACTTTACCTATTCCACAAGAACTGTCTTAGGGAAAGGATTCTTGAGGGGAAAGCTGTAACTCTGTGAGATGATTTCACAGAACACAAAGAAGTTTCTCAGAAATCTTCTTTCTCTTTGTTATCGGAGGATATTTCCTTTGGCCCCATAGTCTTCAAAGGGATCCGAAATATCTGTTCTCAGATTCCACAGAAATAAGGCTAGCAAAGAGATCCACGAAATACAGATGTAACTCTGTGAGATGAATTAACAGAACACTAAGCAGTTTCTAAGAAAGCTTCTTTCCAGATTTCATCTGAGGATATTTCCTTTTTCACCATAGCCCTCTATGGGCTTCCAAATATCGCATTGCCAATACCAAAAGAATTATCTTAGTGAAAGTCTTCTTGAAGGGAAAGCTGTAACTCTGTGAGATGATTTCAGAGAACACAAAGAAGTTTCTCAGAAAGCATCTTTCTCTTTGTTATCGGAGGATATTTCCTTTGGCCCTATAGTTTTCCAAGGGTTCCGAAATATCTGTTCTCAGATTCCACAGAAATAAGGCTAGCAAGGAGATCCACGAAATACAGATGTAACTCTGTGAGTGGAAGTCACACATCACAGAGCAGTTTCTCAGAAAGCTTCTTTCCAGATTTCATATGAGGATATTTCCTTTTTCACCATAGCCCTCTATGGGCTTCCAAATATCACTTTGCCAATTCCACAAGAACTGTCTTAGCGAAAGGCTTCTTGAGGGGAAAGCTGTAACTCTACGAGATGATTTCACAGAACACAAAGAAGTTTCTCAGAAAGCTTCTTTCTCTTTGTTATCGGAGGATATTTCCTTTGGCCCTATAGTCTTCAAAGGGATCCGAAATATCTGTTCTCAGATTCCACAGAAATAAGGCTAGCAAAGAGATCCACGAAATACAGATGTAACCCTGTGAGTGGAAGACACACATCACAGAGCAGTTTCTCAGAAAGCTTCTTTCCAGATTTCATCTGAGGATATTTCCTTTTTCACCATAGCCCTCTATAGGCTTCCAAATATCACGTTGCCAATTCCACAAGAACTGTCTTAGCGAAAGGCTTCTTGAGGGGAAAGCTGTAACTCTGTGAGATGATTTCACAGAACACAAAGAAGTTTCTCAGCAAGCTTCTTTCTCTTTGTTATCGGAGGATATTTCCTTTGGCCCTATAGTCTTCAAAGGGATCCGAAATATCTGTTCTCAGATTCCACAGAAATAAGGCTAGCAAAGAGATCCACGAAATGCAGATGTAACTCTGTGAGATGAATTAACAAAACACTAAGCAGTTTCTCAGAAAGTTTCTTTCCAGATTTCATCTGAGGATATTTCCTTTCTCACCATAGCCCTCTATGGGCTTCCAAATAGCACTTTGCCAATTCCACAAGAACTGTCTTAGCGAAAGGCTTCTTGAGGGGAAAGCTGTAACTCTGTGAGATGATTTCACAGAACACAAAGAAGTTCCTCATAAAGCTTCTTTCTCTTTGTTATCGGAGGATATTTCCTTTGGCCCTATAGTCTTCAAAGGGATCCGAAATATCTGTTCTCAGATTCCACAGAAATAAGGCTAGCAAAGAGATACACGAAATACAGATGTAACTCTATGAGTGGAAGTCACACATCACAGAGCAGTTTCTCAGAAAGCTTCTTTCCAGATTTCATCTGAGGATATTTCCTTTTTCACCATAGCCCTCTATGGGCTTCCAAATATCACTTTGCCAATTCCACAAGAACTGTCTTAGCGAAAGGCTTCTTGAGGGGAAAGCTGTAACTCTGTGAGATGATTTCACCGAACACAAAGAAGTTTCTCAGTAAGCTTCTTTCTCTTTGTTTTCGGAGGATATTTCCTTTGGCCCTATAGTCTTCAAAGGGATCAGAAATATCTGTTCTCAGATTCCACAGAAATAAGGCTAGCAAAGAGATCCACGAAATACAGATGTAACTCTGTGAGATGAATTAACAGAACACTAAGCAGTTTCTCAGAAAGCTTCTTTCCAGATTTCATCTGAGGATATTTTCTTTTTCACCATAGCCCTCTATGGGCTTCCCAGTATCATATTACCTATTCCACAAGAACTGTCTTAGCGAAAAGATTCTTGAGGGGAAAGCTGTAACTCTGTGAGATGATTTCACCGAACACAAAGAAGTTTCTCAGTAAGCTTCTCTCTCTTTTTTATCGGAGGATATTTCCTTTGGCCCCATAGTCTTCAAAGGGATCTGAAATATCTGTTCTCAGATTCCACAGAAATAAGGCTAGCAAAGAGATCCACCAAATACAGATGTAACTCTGTGAGATGAATTAACAGAACACTAAGCAGTTTCTCAGAAAGCTTCTTTCCAGATTTCATTTGAGGTTATTTCCTTTTTCACCATAGCCCTCTATGGGCTTCCAAATATCACTTTGCCATCTCCACAAGAACTGTCTTAGCGAAAGGCTTCTTGAGGGGAAAGCTGTAACTCTGTGAGATGATTTCACAGAACACAAAGAAGTTCCTCATAAAGCTTCTTTCTCTTTGTGATCGGAGGATATTTCCTTTGGCCCTATAGTCTTCAAAGGGATCCGAAATATCTGTTCTCAGATTCCACAGAAATAAGGCTAGCAAAGAGATCCACGAAAGACAGATGTAACTCTATGAGTGGAAGTCACACATCACAGAGCAGTTTGTCAGAAAGCTTCTTTCCAGATTTCATCTGAGGATATTTCCTTTTTCACCATAGCCCTCTATGGGCTTCCAAATATCACTTTGCCAATTTCACAAGAACTGTCTTAGCGAAAGGCTTCTTGAGGGGAAAGCTGTAACTCTGTGAGATGATTTCACAGAACACAAAGAAGTTTCTCAGTAAGCTTCTTTCCCTTTGTTTTCGGAGGATATTTCCTTTGGCCCTATAGTCTTCAAAGGGATCCGAAATATCTGTTCTCAGATTCCACAGAAATAAGGCTAGCAAAGAGATCCACGAAATACAGATGTAACTCTGTGAGATGAATTAACAGAACACTAAGCAGTTTCTCAGAAAGCTTCTTTCCAGATTTCATCTGAGGATATTTCCTTTTTCACCATAGCCCTCTATGGGCTTCCAAATATCACTTTACCTATTCCACAAGAACTGTCTTAGCGAAAGGCTTCTTGAGAGGGAAGCTGTAACTCTCTGAGATGATTTCACCGAACACAAAGAAGTTTCTCAGTAAGCTTCTCTCTCTTTTTTATCGGAGGATATTTCCTTTGGCCCCATAGTCTTCAACGGGATCCGAAATATCTGTTCTCAGATTCCACAAAAATAAGGCTAGCAAAGAGATCCATCAAATACAGAAGTAACTCTGTGAGATGAATTAACAGAACACTAAGCAGTTTCTCAGAAATCTTCTTTCCAGATTTCATTTGAGGATATTTACTTTTTCACCATAGCCCTCTATGGGCTTCCAAATATCTCTTTGCCATTTCCACAAGAACTGTCTTAGCGAAAGGCTTCTTGAGGGGAAAGCTGTAACTCTGTGAGATGATTTCACAGAACACAAAGTAGTTCCTCATAAAGCTTCTTTCTCTTTGTTATCGGAGGATATTTCCTTTGGCCCTATAGTCTTCAAAGGGATCCGAAATATCTGTTCTCAGATTCCACAGAAATAAGGCTAGCAAAGAGATCAACGAAATACAGATGTAACTCTATGAGTGGAAGTCACTCATCACAGAGCAGTATCTCAGAAAGCTTCCTTCCAGATTTCATCTGAGGATATTTCCTTTTTCACCGTAGCCCTCTATGGGCTTCCAAATATCACTTTGCCAATTCCACAAGAACTGTCTTAGCGAAAGGCTTCTTGAGGGGAAAGCTGTAACTCTGTGAAATGATTTCACAGAACACAAAGAAGTTTGTCAGAAAGCTTCTTTCTCTTAGTTATCGGAGGATATTTCCTTTGGCCCTATAGTCTTCAAAGGGATCCGAAATATCTCTTCTCAGATTCCACAGAAATAAGGCTAGCAAAGAGATCCACGAAATGCAGATGTAACTCTGTGAGATGAATTAACAGAACACTAAGCAGTTTCTCAGAAAGTTTCTTTCCAGATTTCATGTGAGGATATTTCCTTTCCCACCACAGCCCTCTATGGGCTTCCAAATATCACTTTGCCAATTCCACAAGAACTGTCTTAGCGAAAGGCTTCTTGAGGGGAAAGCTGTAACTCTGTGAGATGATTTCACAGAACACAAAGTAGTTTCTCAGAAAGCTTCTTTCTCTTAGTTATCGGAGGATATTTCCTTTGGCCCTATAGTCTTCAAAGGGATCCGAAATATCTGTTCTCAGATTCCACAGAAACAAGGATAGCAAAGAGATCCAAGAAATACAGATGTAACTCTGTGAGATGAATTAACAGAACACTAAGCAGTTTCTCAGAAAGCTTCTTTCCAGATTTCATCTGAGGATATTTCCTTTTTCACCATAGCCCTCTATGGGCTTCCAAATATCACTTTGACAATTCCACAAGAACTGTCTTAGCGAAAGGCTTCTTGAGGGGAAAGCTGTAACTCTGTGAGATGATTTCACAGAACACAAAGAAGTTTCTCAGAAAGCTTCTTTCTCTCTGTTATCGGAGGATATTTCCTTCGGCCCTTTATTCTTCAAAGGGATCCGAAATATCTGTTCTCAGATTCCACAGAAATAAGGCTAGCAAAGAGATCCACGAAATACAGATGTAACTCTTTGAGATGAATTAACAGAACACTAAGCAGTTTCTCAGAAAGCTTCTTTCCAGATTTCATCTGAGGATATTTCCTTTTACACCATAGCCCATTATGGGCTTCCAAATATCACTTTGCCAATTCCACAAGAACTGTCTTAGCGAAAGGCTTCTTGAGGGGAAAGCTGTAACTCTGTGAGATGATTTCACAGAACACAAAGAAGTTCCTCATAAAGCTTCTTTCTCTTTGTTATCGGAGGATATTTCCTTTGGCCCTATAGTCTTCAAAGGGATCCGAAATATCTGTTCTCAGATTCCACAGAAATAAGGCTAGCAAAGAGATCCACGAAATACAGATGTAACTCTATGAGTGGAAGTCACACATCACAGAGCAGTTCCTCAGAAAGCTTCTTTCCAGATTTCATCTGAGGATATTTCCTTTTTCACCATAGCCCTCTATGGGCTTCCAAATATCACTTTGCCAATTCCACAAGAACTGTCTTAGCGAAAGGCTTCTTGAGGGGAAAGCTGTAACTCTGTGAGATGATTTCACAGAACACAAAGAAGTTTCTCAGTAAGCTTCTTTCTCTTTGTTTTCGGAGGATATTTCCTTTGGCCCTATAGTCTTCAAAGGGATCCGAAATATCTGTTCTCAGATTCCACAGAAATAGGGCTAGCAAAGAGATCCACGAAATACAGATGTAACTCTGTGAGATGAATTAACAGAACACTAAGCAGTTTCTCAGAAAGCTTCTTTCCAGATTTCATCTGAGGATATTTCCTTTTTCACCATAGCCCTCTATGGGCTTCCAAATATCACTTTGCCAATTCCACAAGAACTGTCTTAGCGAAAGGCTTCTTGAGGGGAAAGCAGTAACTCTGTGAGATGATTTCACAGAACACAAAGAAGTTTCTCAGTAAGCTTCTTTCTCTTTGTTTTCGGAGGATATTTCCTTTGGCCCTATAGTCTTCAAAGGGATCAGAAATATCTGTTCTCAGATTCCACAGAAATAAGGCTAGCAAAGGGATCCACGAAATACAGATGTAACTCTGTGAGATGAATTAACAGAACACTAAGCAGTTTCTCAGAAAGCTTCTTTCCAGATTTCATCTGAGGATATTTCCTTTTTCACCATAGCCCTCTATGGGCTTCCAAATATCACTTTACCTATTCCACAAGAACTGTCTTAGCGAAAGGCATCTTGAGAGGAAAGCTGTAACTCTTTGAGATGATTTCACCGAACACAAAGAAGTTTCTCAGTAAGCTTCTTTCTCTTTGTTATCGGAGAATATTACCTTTGGCCCTATAGTCTTCAAAGGGATCCGAAATATCTGTTCTCAGATTCCACAGAAATAAGGCTAGCAAAGAGATCCACGAAATGCAGATGTAACTCTGTGAGATGAATTAACAGAACACTAAGCAGTTTCTCAGAAAGTTTCTTTCCAGATTTCATCTGAGGATATTTCCTTTCTCACCATAGCCCTCTATGGGCTTCCAAATAACACTTTGCCAATTCCACAAGAACTGTCTTAGCGAAAGGCTTCTTGAGGGGAAAGCTGTAACTCTGTGAGATGCTTTCACAGAACACAAAGAAGTTTCTCAGAAAGCTTCTTTCTCTTTGTTATCGGAGGATATTTCCTTTGGCCCTGTAGTCTTCAAAGGGATCCGAAATATCTGTTCTCAGAAACCACAGAAATAAGGCTAGCAAAGAGATCCACGAAATACAGATATAATTCTGTGAGAAGAATTAACAGAACACTAAGCAGTTTCTCAGAAAGCTTCTTTCCAGATTTCATCTGAGGATATTTCCTTTTTCACCATAGCCCTCTATGGGCTTCCAAATATCACTTTTCCAATTGCACAAGAACTGTCTTAGCGAAAGGCTTCTTGTGGGGAAAGCTGTAACTCTGTGAGATGATTTCACAGAACACAAAGAAGTTTCTCAGAAAGCTTCTTTCTCTTTGTTATCAGAGGATATTTCCTTTGGCCCCATAGTCTTCAAAGGGATCCGAAATATCTGTTCTCAGATTCCACAGAAATAAGGCTAGCAAAGAGATCCACGAAATACAGATGTAACTCTGTCAGTGGAAGTCACACATCACAGAGCAGTTTCTCAGAAAGCTTCTTTCCAGATTTCATCTGAGAATATTTCCGTTTTCACCATAGCCCTCTAAGGGCTTCCAAATATCACTTTGCCAATTCCACAAGAACTGTCTTAGCGAAAGGCTTCTTGAGGGGAAAGCTGTAACTCTGTGAGATGATTTCACAGAACACAAAGAAGTTTCTCAGTAAGCTTCTTTCTCTTTGTTTTCGGAGGATATTTCCTTTGGCCCTATAGTCTTCAAAGGGATCCGAAATATCTGTTCTCAGATTCCACAGAAATAAGGCTAGCAAAGAGATCCACGAAATACAGATGTAACTCTGTGAGATGAATTAACAGAACACTAAGCAGTTTCTCAGAAAGCTTCTTTCCAGATTTCATCTGAGGATATTTCCTTTTTCACCATAGCCCTCTATGGGCTTCCAAATATCACATTATCTATTCCACAAGAACTGTCTTAGCGAAAGACTTCTTGAGGGGAAAGCTGTAACTCTGTGAGATGATTTCACCGAACACAAAGAAGTTTCTCAGTAAGCTTCTGTCTCTTTTTTATCGGAGGATATTTCCTTTGGCCCCATAGTCTTCAAAGGGATCCGAAATATCTGTTCTCAGATTCCACAGAAATAAGGCTAGCAAAGAGATCCACCAAATACAGATGTAACTCTGTGAGATGAATTAACAGAACACTAAGCAGTTTCTCAGAAAGCTTCTTTCCAGATTTCATCTGAGGATATTTCCTTTTTCACCATAGCCCTCTATGGGCTTCCAAATATCACTTTGCCATTTCCACAAGAACTGTCTTAGCGAAAGGCTTCTTGAGGGGAAAGATGTAACTCTGTGAGATGATTTCACAGAACACAAAGAAGTTCCTTATAAAGCTTCTTTCTCTTTGTTATCGGAGTATATTTCCTTTGGCCCTATAGTCTTCAAAGGGATCCGAAATATCTGTTCTCAGATTCCACAAAATAAGGCTAGCAAAGAGATCCACGAAATACAGATGTAACTCTATGAGTGGAAGTCACACATCACAAAGCAGTTTCTCAGAAAGCTTCTTTCCAGATTTCATCTGAGGATATTTCCTTTTTCACCATAGCCCTCTATGGGCTTCCAAATATCACTTTGCCAATTCCACAAGAACTGTCTTAGCGAAAGGCTTCTTGAGGGGAAAGCTGTAACTCTGTGAGAAGATGTCACAGAACACAAAGAAGTTTATCAGTAAGCTTCTTTCTCTTTGTTTTCGGAGGATATTTCCTTTGGCCCTATAGTCTTCAAAGGGATCAGAAATATCTGTTCTCAGATTCCACAGAAATAAGGCTAGCAAAGAGATCCACGAAATACAGATGTAACTCTGTGAGATGAATTAACAGAACACTAAGCAGTTTCTCAGAAATCTTCTTTCCAGATTTCATCTGAGGATATTTCCTTTTTCACCATAGCCCTCTATGGGCTTCCAAATGTCACTTTACCTATTCCACAAGAACTGTCTTAGTGAAAGGCTTCTTGAGGGGAAAGCTGTAACTCTGTGAGATGATTTCACAGAACACAAAGAAGTTTGTCAGAAAGCTTCTTTCTCTTTGTTATCGGAGAATATTTCCTTTGGCCCTATAGTCTTCAAAGGGATCCGAAATATCTGTTCTCAGATTCCACAGAAATAAGGCTAGCAAAGAGATCCACGAAATACAGATGTAACTCTGTGAGATGAATTAACAGAACACTAAGCAGTTTCTCAGAAAGTTTCTTTCCAGATTTCATCTGTGGATATTTCCTTTCTCACCATAGCCCTCTATGGGCTTCCAAATAACACTTTGCCAATTACACAAGAACTGTCTTAGTGAAAGGCTTCTTGAGGAGAAAGCTGTAACTCTGTGAGATGATTTCACAGAACACAAAGAAGTTTGTCAGAAAGCTTCTTTCTCTTTGTTATCGGAGAATATTTCCTTTGGCCCTATAGTCTTCAAAGGGATCCGAAATATCTGTTCTCAGATTCCACAGAAATAAGGCTAGCAAAGAGATACACGAAATACAGATGTAACTCTATGAGTGGAAGTCACACATCACAGAGCAGTTTCTCAGAAAGCTTCTTTCCAGATTTCATCTGAGGATATTTCCTTTTTCACCATAGCCCTCTATGGGCTTCCAAATATCACTTTGCCAATTCCACAAGAACTGTCTTAGCGAAAGGCTTCTTGAGGGGAAAGCTGTAACTCTGTGAGATGATTTCACCGAACACAAAGAAGTTTCTCAGTAAGCTTCTTTCTCTTTGTTTTCGGAGGATATTTCCTTTGGCCCTATAGTCTTCAAAGGGATCAGAAATATCTGTTCTCAGATTCCACAGAAATAAGGCTAGCAAAGAGATCCACGAAATACAGATGTAACTCTATGAGTGGAAGTCACACATCACAAAGCAGTTTCTCAGAAAGCTTCTTTCCAGATTTCATCTGAGGATATTTCCTTTTTCACCATAGCCCTCTATGGGCTTCCAAATATCACTTTACCTATTCCACAAGAACTGTCTTAGCGAAAGGCTTCTTGAGGGGAAAGCTGTAACTCTGTGAGATGATTTCACCGAACACAAAGAAGTTTCTCAGTAAGCTTCTCTCTCTTTGTTATCGGAGGATATTTCCTTTGGCCCCATAATCTTCAAAGGGATCCGAAATATCTGTTCTCAGATTCCACAGAAATAAGGCTAGCAAAGAGATCCACGAAATACAGATGTAACTCTGTGAGATGAATTAACAGAACACTAAGCAGTTTCTCAGAAAGCTTCTTTCCAGATTTCATCTGAGGATATTTCCTTTTTCACCATAGCCCTCTATGGGCTTCCAAATGTCACTTTGCCAATTGCACAAAAACTGTCTTAGTGAAAGGCTTCTTGAGGGGAAAGCTGTAACTCTGTGAGATGATTTCACAGAACACAAAGAAGTTTGTCAGAAAGCTTCTTTCTCTTTGTTATCGGAGAATATTTCCTTTGGCCCTATAGTCTTCAAAGGGATCCGAAATATCTGTTCTCAGATTCCACAGAAATAAGGCTAGCAAAGAGATCCACGAAATGCAGATGTAACTCTGTGAGATGAATTAACAGAACACTAAGCAGTTTCTCAGAAAGTTTCTTTCCAGATTTCATCTGAGGATATTTCCTTTCTCACCATAGCCCTCTATGGGCTTCCAAATAACACTTTGCCAATTCCACAAGAACTGTCTTAGCGAAAGGCTTCTTGAGGGGAAAGCTGTAACTCTGTGAGATGCTTTCACAGAACACAAAGAAGTTTCTCAGAAAGCTTCTTTCTCTTTGTTATCGGAGGATATTTCCTTTGGCCCTGTAGTCTTCAAAGGGATCCGAAATATCTGTTCTCAGAAACCACAGAAATAAGGCTAGCAAAGAGATCCACGAAATACAGATATAATTCTGTGAGAAGAATTAACAGAACACTAAGCAGTTTCTCAGAAAGCTTCTTTCCAGATTTCATCTGAGGATATTTCCTTTTTCACCATAGCCCTCTATGGGCTTCCAAATATCACTTTTCCAATTGCACAAGAACTGTCTTAGCGAAAGGCTTCTTGTGGGGAAAGCTGTAACTCTGTGAGATGATTTCACAGAACACAAAGAAGTTTCTCAGAAAGCTTCTTTCTCTTTGTTATCAGAGGATATTTCCTTTGGCCCCATAGTCTTCAAAGGGATCCGAAATATCTGTTCTCAGATTCCACAGAAATAAGGCTAGCAAAGAGATCCACGAAATACAGATGTAACTCTGTCAGTGGAAGTCACACATCACAGAGCAGTTTCTCAGAAAGCTTCTTTCCAGATTTCATCTGAGAATATTTCCGTTTTCACCATAGCCCTCTAAGGGCTTCCAAATATCACTTTGCCAATTCCACAAGAACTGTCTTAGCGAAAGGCTTCTTGAGGGGAAAGCTGTAACTCTGTGAGATGATTTCACAGAACACAAAGAAGTTTCTCAGTAAGCTTCTTTCTCTTTGTTTTCGGAGGATATTTCCTTTGGCCCTATAGTCTTCAAAGGGATCCGAAATATCTGTTCTCAGATTCCACAGAAATAAGGCTAGCAAAGAGATCCACGAAATACAGATGTAACTCTGTGAGATGAATTAACAGAACACTAAGCAGTTTCTCAGAAAGCTTCTTTCCAGATTTCATCTGAGGATATTTCCTTTTTCACCATAGCCCTCTATGGGCTTCCAAATATCACATTATCTATTCCACAAGAACTGTCTTAGCGAAAGACTTCTTGAGGGGAAAGCTGTAACTCTGTGAGATGATTTCACCGAACACAAAGAAGTTTCTCAGTAAGCTTCTGTCTCTTTTTTATCGGAGGATATTTCCTTTGGCCCCATAGTCTTCAAAGGGATCCGAAATATCTGTTCTCAGATTCCACAGAAATAAGGCTAGCAAAGAGATCCACCAAATACAGATGTAACTCTGTGAGATGAATTAACAGAACACTAAGCAGTTTCTCAGAAAGCTTCTTTCCAGATTTCATCTGAGGATATTTCCTTTTTCACCATAGCCCTCTATGGGCTTCCAAATATCACTTTGCCATTTCCACAAGAACTGTCTTAGCGAAAGGCTTCTTGAGGGGAAAGATGTAACTCTGTGAGATGATTTCACAGAACACAAAGAAGTTCCTTATAAAGCTTCTTTCTCTTTGTTATCGGAGTATATTTCCTTTGGCCCTATAGTCTTCAAAGGGATCCGAAATATCTGTTCTCAGATTCCACAAAATAAGGCTAGCAAAGAGATCCACGAAATACAGATGTAACTCTATGAGTGGAAGTCACACATCACAAAGCAGTTTCTCAGAAAGCTTCTTTCCAGATTTCATCTGAGGATATTTCCTTTTTCACCATAGCCCTCTATGGGCTTCCAAATATCACTTTGCCAATTCCACAAGAACTGTCTTAGCGAAAGGCTTCTTGAGGGGAAAGCTGTAACTCTGTGAGAAGATGTCACAGAACACAAAGAAGTTTATCAGTAAGCTTCTTTCTCTTTGTTTTCGGAGGATATTTCCTTTGGCCCTATAGTCTTCAAAGGGATCAGAAATATCTGTTCTCAGATTCCACAGAAATAAGGCTAGCAAAGAGATCCACGAAATACAGATGTAACTCTGTGAGATGAATTAACAGAACACTAAGCAGTTTCTCAGAAATCTTCTTTCCAGATTTCATCTGAGGATATTTCCTTTTTCACCATAGCCCTCTATGGGCTTCCAAATGTCACTTTACCTATTCCACAAGAACTGTCTTAGTGAAAGGCTTCTTGAGGGGAAAGCTGTAACTCTGTGAGATGATTTCACAGAACACAAAGAAGTTTGTCAGAAAGCTTCTTTCTCTTTGTTATCGGAGAATATTTCCTTTGGCCCTATAGTCTTCAAAGGGATCCGAAATATCTGTTCTCAGATTCCACAGAAATAAGGCTAGCAAAGAGATCCACGAAATACAGATGTAACTCTGTGAGATGAATTAACAGAACACTAAGCAGTTTCTCAGAAAGTTTCTTTCCAGATTTCATCTGTGGATATTTCCTTTCTCACCATAGCCCTCTATGGGCTTCCAAATAACACTTTGCCAATTACACAAGAACTGTCTTAGTGAAAGGCTTCTTGAGGAGAAAGCTGTAACTCTGTGAGATGATTTCACAGAACACAAAGAAGTTTGTCAGAAAGCTTCTTTCTCTTTGTTATCGGAGAATATTTCCTTTGGCCCTATAGTCTTCAAAGGGATCCGAAATATCTGTTCTCAGATTCCACAGAAATAAGGCTAGCAAAGAGATACACGAAATACAGATGTAACTCTATGAGTGGAAGTCACACATCACAGAGCAGTTTCTCAGAAAGCTTCTTTCCAGATTTCATCTGAGGATATTTCCTTTTTCACCATAGCCCTCTATGGGCTTCCAAATATCACTTTGCCAATTCCACAAGAACTGTCTTAGCGAAAGGCTTCTTGAGGGGAAAGCTGTAACTCTGTGAGATGATTTCACCGAACACAAAGAAGTTTCTCAGTAAGCTTCTTTCTCTTTGTTTTCGGAGGATATTTCCTTTGGCCCTATAGTCTTCAAAGGGATCAGAAATATCTGTTCTCAGATTCCACAGAAATAAGGCTAGCAAAGAGATCCACGAAATACAGATGTAACTCTATGAGTGGAAGTCACACATCACAAAGCAGTTTCTCAGAAAGCTTCTTTCCAGATTTCATCTGAGGATATTTCCTTTTTCACCATAGCCCTCTATGGGCTTCCAAATATCACTTTACCTATTCCACAAGAACTGTCTTAGCGAAAGGCTTCTTGAGGGGAAAGCTGTAACTCTGTGAGATGATTTCACCGAACACAAAGAAGTTTCTCAGTAAGCTTCTCTCTCTTTGTTATCGGAGGATATTTCCTTTGGCCCCATAATCTTCAAAGGGATCCGAAATATCTGTTCTCAGATTCCACAGAAATAAGGCTAGCAAAGAGATCCACGAAATACAGATGTAACTCTGTGAGATGAATTAACAGAACACTAAGCAGTTTCTCAGAAAGCTTCTTTCCAGATTTCATCTGAGGATATTTCCTTTTTCACCATAGCCCTCTATGGGCTTCCAAATGTCACTTTGCCAATTGCACAAAAACTGTCTTAGTGAAAGGCTTCTTGAGGGGAAAGCTGTAACTCTGTGAGATGATTTCACAGAACACAAAGAAGTTTGTCAGAAAGCTTCTTTCTCTTTGTTATCGGAGAATATTTCCTTTGGCCCTATAGTCTTCAAAGGGATCCGAAATATCTGTTCTCAGATTCCACAGAAATAAGGCTAGCAAAGAGATCCACGAAATGCAGATGTAACTCTGTGAGATGAATTAACAGAACACTAAGCAGTTTCTCAGAAAGTTTCTTTCCAGATTTCATCTGAGGATATTTCCTTTCTCACCATAGCCCTCTATGGGCTTCCAAATAACACTTTGCCAATTACACAAGAACTGTCTTAGTGAAAGGCTTCTTGAGGAGAAAGCTGTAACTCTGTGAGATGATTTCACAGAACACAAAGAAGTTTGTCAGAAAGCTTCTTTCTCTTTGTTATCGGAGAATATTTCCTTTGGCCCTATAGTCTTCAAAGGGATCCGAAATATCTGTTCTCAGATTCCACAGAAATAAGGCTAGCAAAGAGATCCACGAAATGCAGATGTAACTCTGTGAGATGAATTAACAGAACACTAAGCAGTTTCTCAGAAAGTTTCTTTCCAGATTTCATCTGAGGATATTTCCTTTCTCACCATCGCCCTCTAAGGGCTTCCAAATAGCACTTTGCCAATTCCACAAGAACTGTCTTAGCGAAAGGCTTCTTGAGGGGAAAGCTGTAACTCTGTGAGATGATTTGACAGAACACAAAGAAGTTCCTCATAAAGCTTCTTTCTCTTTGTTATCGGAGGATATTTCCTTTGGCCCTATAGTCTTCAAAGGGATCCGAAATATCTGTTCTCAGATTCCACAGAAATAAGGCTAGCAAAGAGATCCACGAAATACAGATGTAACTCTATGAGTGGAAGTCACACATCACAGAGCAGTTTCTCAGAAAGCTTCTTTCCAGATTTCATCTGAGGATATTTCCTTTTTCACCATAGCCCTCTATGGGCTTCCAAATATCACTTTGCCAATTCCACAAGAACTGTCTTAGCGAAAGGCTTCTTGAGGGGAAAGCTGTAACTCTGTGAGATGATTTCACCGAACACAAAGAAGTTTCTCAGTTAGCTTCTTTCTCTTTGTTTTCGGAGGATATTTCCTTTGGCCCTATAGTCTTCAAAGGGATCCGAAATATCTGTTCTGAGATTCCACAGAAATAGGGCTAGCAAAGAGATCCACGAAATACAGATGTAACTCTGTGAGATGAATTAACAGAACACTAAGCAGTTTCTCAGAAAGCTTCTTTCCAGATTTCATCTGAGGATATTTCCTTTTTCACCATAGCCCTCTATGGGCTTCCAAATATCACTTTGCCAATTCCACAAGAACTGTCTTAGCGAAAGGCTTCTTGAGGGGAAAGCAGTAACTCTGTGAGATGATTTCACAGAACACAAAGAAGTTTCTCAGTAAGCTTCTTTCTCTTTGTTTTCGGAGGATATTTCCTTTGGCCCTATAGTCTTCAAAGGGATCAGAAATATCTGTTCTCAGATTCCACAGAAATAAGGCTAGCAAAGAGATCCACGAAATACAGATGTAACTCTGTGAGATGAATTAACAGAACACTAAGCAGTTTCTCAGAAAGCTTCTTTCCAGATTTCATCTGAGGATATTTCCTTTTTCACCATAGCCCTCTATGGGCTTCCAAATATCACTTTAACTATTCCACAAGAACTGTCTTAGCGAAAGGCATCTTGAGGGGAAAGCTGTAACTCTGTGAGATGATTTCACCGAACACAAAGAAGTTTCTCAGTAAGCTTCTCTCTCTTTGTTATCGGAGGATGTTTCCTTTGGCCCCATAATCTTCAAAGGGATCCGAAATATCTGTTCTCAGATTCCACAGAAATAAGGCTAGCAAAGAGATCCACGAAATGCAGATGTAACTCTGTGAGATGAATTAACAGAACACTAAGCAGTTTCTCAGAAAGTTTCATTCCAGATTTCATCTGAGGATATTTCCTTTCTCACCATAGCCCTCTATGGGCTTCCAAATAACACTTTGCCAATTCCACAAGAACTGTCTTAGCGAAAGGCTTCTTGAGGGGAAAGCTGTAACTCTGTGAGATGCTTTCACAGAACACAAAGAAGTTTCTCAGAAAGCTTCTTTCTCTTTGTTATCGGAGGATATTTACTTTGGCCCTGTAGTCTTCAAAGGGATCCGAAATATCTGTTCTCAGAATCCACAGAAATAAGGCTAGCAAAGAGATCCACGAAATACAGATATAATTCTGTGAGAAGAATTAACAGAACACTAAGCAGTTTCTCAGAAAGCTTCTTTCCAGATTTCATCTGAGGATATTTCCTTTTTCACCATAGCCCTCTATGGGCTTCCAAATATCACTTTTCCAATTGCACAAGAACTGTCTTAGCGAAAGGCTTCTTGAGGGGAAAGCTGTAACTCTGTGAGATGATTTCACAGAACACAAAGAAGTTTCTCAGAAAGCTTCTTTCTCTTTGTTATCAGAGGATATTTCCTTTGGCCCCATAGTCTTCAAAGGGATCCGAAATATCTGTTCTCAGATTCCACAGAAATAAGGCTAGCAAAGAGATCCACGAAATACAGATGTAACTCTGTCAGTGGAAGTCACACATCACAGAGCAGTTTCTCAGAAAGCTTCTTTCCAGATTTCATCTGAGAATATTTCCGTTTTCACCATAGCCCTCTAAGGGCTTCCAAATATCACTTTGCCAATTCCACAAGAACTGTCTTAGCGAAAGGCTTCCTGAGGGGAAAGCTGTAACTCTGTGAGATGATTTCACAGAACACAAAGAAGTTTCTCAGTAAGCTTCTTTCTCTTTGTTTTCGGAGGATATTTCCTTTGGCCCTATAGTCTTCAAAGGGATCCGAAATATCTGTTCTCAGATTCCACAGAAATAAGGCTAGCAATGAGATCCACGAAATACAGATGTAACTCTGTGAGATGAATTAACAGAACACTAAGCAGTTTCTCAGAAAGCTTCTTTCCAGATTTCATCTGAGGATATTTCCTTTTTCACCATAGCCCTCTATGGGCTTCCAAATATCACATTATCTATTCCACAAGAACTGTCTTAGCGAAAGACTTCTTGAGGGGCAAGCTGTAACTCTGTGAGATGATTTCACCGAACACAAAGAAGTTTCTCAGTAAGCTTCTGTCTCTTTTTTATCGGAGGATATTTCCTTTGGCCCCATAGTCTTCAAAGGGATCCGAAATATCTGTTCTCAGATTCCACAGAAATAAGGCTAGCAAAGAGATCCACCAAATACAGATGTAACTCTGTGAGATGAATTAACAGAACACTAAGCAGTTTCTCAGAAAGCTTCTTTCCAGATTTCATCTGAGGATATTTCCTTTTTCACCATAGCCCTCTATGGGCTTCCAAATATCACTTTGCCATTTCCACAAGAACTGTCTTAGCGAAAGGCTTCTTGAGGGGAAAGCTGTAACTCTGTGAGATGATTTCACAGAACACAAAGAAGTTCCTTATAAAGCTTCTTTCTCTTTGTTATCGGAGTATATTTCCTTTGGCCCTATAGTCTTCAAAGGGATCCGAAATATCTGTTCTCAGATTCCACAAAATAAGGCTAGCAAAGAGATCCACGAAATACAGATGTAACTCTATGAGTGGAAGTCACACATCACAAAGCAGTTTCTCAGAAAGCTTCTTTCCAGATTTCATCTGAGGATATTTCCTTTTTCACCATAGCCCTCTATGGGCTTCCAAATATCACTTTGCCAATTCCACAAGAACTGTCTTAGCGAAAGGCTTCTTGAGGGGAAAGCTGTAACTCTGTGAGAAGATGTCACAGAACACAAAGAAGTTTCTCAGTAAGCTTCTTTCTCTTTGTTTTCGGAGGATATTTCCTTTGGCCCTATAGTCTTCAAAGGGATCAGAAATATCTGTTCTCAGATTCCACAGAAATAAGGCTAGCAAAGAGATCCACGAAATACAGATGTAACTCTGTGAGATGAATTAACAGAACACTAAGCAGTTTCTCAGAAATCTTCTTTCCAGATTTCATCTGAGGATATTTCCTTTTTCACCATAGCCCTCTATGGGCTTCCAAATATCACTTTACCTATTCCACAAGAACTGTCTTAGCGAAAGACTTCTTCAGGGGAAAGCTGTAACTCTGTGAGATGATTTCACCGAACACAAAGAAGTTTCTCAGTAAGCTTCTCTCTCTTTGTTATCGGAGGATATTTCCTTTGGCCCCATAATCTTCAAAGGGATCCGAAATATCTGTTCTCAGATTCCACAGAAATAAGGCTAGCAAAGAGATCCACGAAATACAGATGTAACTCTGTGAGATGAATTAACAGAACACTAAGCAGTTTCTCAGAAAGCTTCTTTCCAGATTTCATCTGAGGATATTTCCTTTTTCACCATAGCCCTCTATGGGCTTCCAAATGTCACTTTGCCAATTGCACAAAAACTGTCTTAGTGAAAGGCTTCTTGAGGGGAAAGCTGTAACTCTGTGAGATGATTTCACAGAACACAAAGAAGTTTGTCAGAAAGCTTCTTTCTCTTTGTTATCGGAGAATATTTCCTTTGGCCCTATAGTCTTCAAAGGGATCCGAAATATCTGTTCTCAGATTCCACAGAAATAAGGCTAGCAAAGAGATCCACGAAATGCAGATGTAACTCTGTGAGATGAATTAACAGAACACTAAGCAGTTTCTCAGAAAGTTTCTTTCCAGATTTCATCTGAGGATATTTCCTTTCTCACCATAGCCCTCTATGGGCTTCCAAATAACACTTTGCCAATTACACAAGAACTGTCTTAGTGAAAGGCTTCTTGAGGAGAAAGCTGTAACTCTGTGAGATGATTTCACAGAACACAAAGAAGTTTGTCAGAAAGCTTCTTTCTCTTTGTTATCGGAGAATATTTCCTTTGGCCCTATAGTCTTCAAAGGGATCCGAAATATCTGTTCTCAGATTCCACAGAAATAAGTCTAGCAAAGAGATCCACGAAATGCAGATGTAACTCTGTGAGATGAATTAACAGAACACTAAGCAGTTTCTCAGAAAGTTTCTTTCCAGATTTCATCTGAGGATATTTCCTTTCTCACCATAGCCCTCAAAGGGCTTCCAAATAGCACTTTGCCAATTCCACAAGAACTGTCTTAGCGAAAGGCTTCTTGAGGGGAAAGCTGTAACTCTGTGAGATGATTTCACAGAACACAAAGAAGTTCCTCATAAAGCTTCTTTCTCTTTGTTATCGGAGGATATTTCCTTTGGCCCTATAGTCTTCAAAGGGATCCGAAATATCTGTTCTCAGATTCCACAGAAATAAGGCTAGCAAAGAGATCCACGAAATGCAGATGTAACTCTGTGAGATGAATTAACAGAACACTAAGCAGTTTCTCAGAAAGTTTCTTTCCAGATTTCATCTGAGGATATTTCCTTTCTCACCATCGCCCTCTAAGGGCTTCCAAATAGCACTTTGCCAATTCCACAAGAACTGTCTTAGCGAAAGGCTTCTTGAGGGGAAAGCTGTAACTCTGTGAGATGATTTCACAGAACACAAAGAAGTTCCTCATAAAGCTTCTTTCTCTTTGTTATCGGAGGATATTTCCTTTGGCCCTATAGTCTTCAAAGGGATCCGAAATATCTGTTCTCAGATTCCACAGAAATAAGGCTAGCAAAGAGATCCACGAAATACAGATGTAACTCTATGAGTGGAAGTCACACATCACAGAGCAGTTTCTCAGAAAGCTTCTTTCCAGATTTCATCTGAGGATATTTCCTTTTTCACCATAGCCCTCTATGGGCTTCCAAATATCACTTTGCCAATTCCACAAGAACTGTCTTAGCGAAAGGCTTCTTGAGGGGAAAGCTGTAACTCTGTGAGATGATTTCACCGAACACAAAGAAGTTTCTCAGTTAGCTTCTTTCTCTTTGTTTTCGGAGGATATTTCCTTTGGCCCTATAGTCTTCAAAGGGATCCGAAATATCTGTTCTGAGATTCCACAGAAATAGGGCTAGCAAGAGATCCACGAAATACAGATGTAACTCTGTGAGATGAATTAACAGAACACTAAGCAGTTTCTCAGAAAGCTTCTTTCCAGATTTCATCTGAGGATATTTCCTTTTTCACCATAGCCCTCTATGGGCTTCCAAATATCACTTTGCCAATTCCACAAGAACTGTCTTAGCGAAAGGCTTCTTGAGGGGAAAGCAGTAACTCTGTGAGATGATTTCACAGAACACAAAGAAGTTTCTCAGTAAGCTTCTTTCTCTTTGTTTTCGGAGGATATTTCCTTTGGCCCTATAGTCTTCAAAGGGATCAGAAATATCTGTTCTCAGATTCCACAGAAATAAGGCTAGCAAAGAGATCCACGAAATACAGATGTAACTCTGTGAGATGAATTAACAGAACACTAAGCAGTTTCTCAGAAAGCTTCTTTCCAGATTTCATCTGAGGATATTTCCTTTTTCACCATAGCCCTCTATGGGCTTCCAAATATCACTTTTCCAATTGCACAAGAACTGTCTTAGCGAAAGGCTTCTTGAGGGGAAAGCTGTAACTCTGTGAGATGATTTCACAGAACACAAAGAAGTTTCTCAGAAAGCTTCTTTCTCTTTGTTATCAAAGGATATTTCCTTTGGCCCCATAGTCTTCAAAGGGATCCGAAATATCTGTTCTCAGATTCCACAGAAATAAGGCTAGCAAAGAGATCCACGAAATACAGATGTAACTCTGTCAGTGGAAGTCACACATCACAGAGCAGTTTCTCAGAAAGCTTCTTTCCAGATTTCATCTGAGAATATTTCCGTTTTCACCATAGCCCTCTAAGGGCTTCCAAATATCACTTTGCCAATTCCACAAGAACTGTCTTAGCGAAAGGCTTCCTGAGGGGAAAGCTGTAACTCTGTGAGATGATTTCACAGAACACAAAGAAGTTTCTCAGTAAGCTTCTTTCTCTTTGTTTTCGGAGGATATTTCCTTTGGCCCTATAGTCTTCAAAGGGATCCGAAATATCTGTTCTCAGATTCCACAGAAATAAGGCTAGCAAAGAGATCCACGAAATACAGATGTAACTCTGTGAGATGAATTAACAGAACACTAAGCAGTTTCTCAGAAAGCTTCTTTCCAGATTTCATCTGAGGATATTTCCTTTTTCACCATAGCCCTCTATGGGCTTCCAAATATCACATTATCTATTCCACAAGAACTGTCTTAGCGAAAGACTTCTTGAGGGGCAAGCTGTAACTCTGTGAGATGATTTCACAGAACACAAAGAAGTTCCTTATAAAGCTTCTTTCTCTTTGTTATCGGAGTATATTTCCTTTGGCCCTATAGTCTTCAAAGGGATCCGAAATATCTGTTCTCAGATTCCACAGAAATAAGGCTAGCAAAGAGATCCACGAAATACAGATGTAACTCTATGAGTGGAAGTCACACATCACAAAGCAGTTTCTCAGAAAGCTTCTTTCCAGATTTCATCTGAGGATATTTCCTTTTTCACCATAGCCCTCTATGGGCTTCCAAATATCACTTTTCCAATTGCACAAGAACTGTCTTAGCGAAAGGCTTCTTGAGGGGAAAGCTGTAACTCTGTGAGATGATTTCACAGAACACAAAGAAGTTTCTCAGAAAGCTTCTTTCTCTTTGTTATCAGAGGATATTTCCTTTGGCCCCATAGTCTTCAAAGGGATCCGAAATATCTGTTCTCAGATTCCACAGAAATAAGGCTAGCAAAGAGATCCACGAAATACAGATGTAACTCTGTCAGTGGAAGTCACACATCACAGAGCAGTTTCTCAGAAAGCTTCTTTCCAGATTTCATCTGAGAATATTTCCGTTTTCACCATAGCCCTCTAAGGGCTTCCAAATATCACTTTGCCAATTCCACAAGAACTGTCTTAGCGAAAGGCTTCTTGAGGGGAAAGCTGTAACTCTGTGAGATGATTTCACCGAACACAAAGAAGTTTCTCAGTAAGCTTCTTTCTCTTTGTTTTCGGAGGATATTTCCTTTGGCCCTATAGTCTTCAAAGGGATCAGAAATATCTGTTCTCAGATTCCACAGAAATAAGGCTAGCAAAGAGATCCACGAAATACAGATGTAACTCTATGAGTGGAAGTCACACATCACAAAGCAGTTTCTCAGAAAGCTTCTTTCCAGATTTCATCTGAGGATATTTCCTTTTTCACCATAGCCCTCTATGGGCTTCCAAATATCACTTTGCCAATTCCACAAGAACTGTCTTAGCGAAAGGCTTCTTGAGGGGAAAGCTGTAACTCTGTGAGAAGATGTCACAGAACACAAAGAAGTTTCTCAGTAAGCTTCTTTCTCTTTGTTTTCGGAGGATATTTCCTTTGGCCCTATAGTCTTCAAAGGGATCAGAAATATCTGTTCTCAGATTCCACAGAAATAAGGCTAGCAAAGAGATCCACGAAATACAGATGTAACTCTGTGAGATGAATTAACAGAACACTAAGCAGTTTCTCAGAAAGCTTCTTTCCAGATTTCATCTGAGGATATTTCCTTTTTCACCATAGCCCTCTATGGGCTTCCAAATATCACTTTGCCAATTCCACAAGAACTGTCTTAGCGAAAGGCTTCTTGAGGGGAAAGCAGTAACTCTGTGAGATGATTTCACAGAACACAAAGAAGTTTCTCAGTAAGCTTCTTTCTCTTTGTTTTCGGAGGATATTTCCTTTGGCCCTATAGTCTTCAAAGGGATCAGAAATATCTGTTCTCAGATTCCACAGAAATAAGGCTAGCAAAGAGATCCACGAAATACAGATGTAACTCTGTGAGATGAATTAACAGAACACTAAGCAGTTTCTCAGAAAACTTCTTTCCAGATTTCATCTGAGGATATTTCCTTTTTCACCATAGCCCTCTATGGGCTTCCAAATATCACTTTAACTATTCCACAAGAACTGTCTTAGCGAAAGGCATCTTGAGGGGAAAGCTGTAACTCTGTGAGATGATTTCACCGAACACAAAGAAGTTTCTCAGTAAGCTTCTCTCTCTTTGTTATCAGAGGATGTTTCCTTTGGCCCCATAATCTTCAAAGGGATCCGAAATATCTGTTCTCAGATTCCACAGAAATAAGGCTAGCAAAGAGATCCACGAAATGCAGATGTAACTCTGTGAGATGAATTAACAGAACACTAAGCAGTTTCTCAGAAAGTTTCATTCCAGATTTCATCTGAGGATATTTCCTTTCTCACCATAGCCCTCTATGGGCTTCCAAATAACACTTTGCCAATTCCACAAGAACTGTCTTAGCCAAAGGCTTCTTGAGGGGAAAGCTGTAACTCTGTGAGATGCTTTCACAGAACACAAAGAAGTTTCTCAGAGAGCTTCTTTCTCTTTGTTATCGGAGGATATTTCCTTTGGCCCTGTAGTCTTCAAAGGGATCCGAAATATCTGTTCTCAGAATCCACAGAAATAAGGCTAGCAAAGAGATCCACGAAATACAGATATAATTCTGTGAGAAGAATTAACAGAACACTAAGCAGTTTCTCAGAAAGCTTCTTTCCAGATTTCATCTGAGGATATTTCCTTTTTCACCATAGCCCTCTATGGGCTTCCAAATATCACTTTTCCAATTGCACAAGAACTGTCTTAGCGAAAGGCTTCTTGAGGGGAAAGCTGTAACTCTGTGAGATGATTTCACAGAACACAAAGAAGTTTCTCAGAAAGCTTCTTTCTCTTTGTTATCAGAGGATATTTCCTTTGGCCCCATAGTCTTCAAAGGGATCCGAAATATCTGTTCTCAGATTCCACAGAAATAAGGCTAGCAAAGAGATCCACGAAATACAGATGTAACTCTGTCAGTGGAAGTCACACATCACAGAGCAGTTTCTCAGAAAGCTTCTTTCCAGATTTCATCTGAGAATATTTCCGTTTTCACCATAGCCCTCTAAGGGCTTCCAAATATCACTTTGCCAATTCCACAAGAACTGTCTTAGCGAAAGGCTTCCTGAGGGGAAAGCTGTAACTCTGTGAGATGATTTCACAGAACACAAAGAAGTTTCTCAGTAAGCTTCTTTCTCTTTGTTTTCGGAGGATATTTCCTTTGGCCCTATAGTCTTCAAAGGGATCCGAAATATCTGTTCTCAGATTCCACAGAAATAAGGCTAGCAATGAGATCCACGAAATACAGATGTAACTCTGTGAGATGAATTAACAGAACACTAAGCAGTTTCTCAGAAAGCTTCTTTCCAGATTTCATCTGAGGATATTTCCTTTTTCACCATAGCCCTCTATGGGCTTCCAAATATCACATTATCTATTCCACAAGAACTGTCTTAGCGAAAGACTTCTTGAGGGGCAAGCTGTAACTCTGTGAGATGATTTCACCGAACACAAAGAAGTTTCTCAGTAAGCTTCTGTCTCTTTTTTATCGGAGGATATTTCCTTTGGCCCCATAGTCTTCAAAGGGATCCGAAATATCTGTTCTCAGATTCCACAGAAATAAGGCTAGCAAAGAGATCCACCAAATACAGATGTAACTCTGTGAGATGAATTAACAGAACACTAAGCAGTTTCTCAGAAAGCTTCTTTCCAGATTTCATCTGAGGATATTTCCTTTTTCACCATAGCCCTCTATGGGCTTCCAAATATCACTTTGCCATTTCCACAAGAACTGTCTTAGCGAAAGGCTTCTTGAGGGGAAAGCTGTAACTCTGTGAG
This sequence comes from Macaca nemestrina, assembly GCF_043159975.1. NCBI lineage: Eukaryota > Metazoa > Chordata > Mammalia > Primates > Cercopithecidae > Macaca > Macaca nemestrina. The sequence continues at coordinate 94,676,952 of NC_092145.1, read as the reverse complement.
ATGATTTCACAGAACACAAAGAAGTTCCTTATAAAGCTTCTTTCTCTTTGTTATCGGAGTATATTTCCTTTGGCCCTATAGTCTTCAAAGGGATCCGAAATATCTGTTCTCAGATTCCACAAAATAAGGCTAGCAAAGAGATCCACGAAATACAGATGTAACTCTATGAGTGGAAGTCACACATCACAAAGCAGTTTCTCAGAAAGCTTCTTTCCAGATTTCATCTGAGGATATTTCCTTTTTCACCATAGCCCTCTATGGGCTTCCAAATATCACTTTGCCAATTCCACAAGAACTGTCTTAGCGAAAGGCTTCTTGAGGGGAAAGCTGTAACTCTGTGAGAAGATGTCACAGAACACAAAGAAGTTTCTCAGTAAGCTTCTTTCTCTTTGTTTTCGGAGGATATTTCCTTTGGCCCTATAGTCTTCAAAGGGATCAGAAATATCTGTTCTCAGATTCCACAGAAATAAGGCTAGCAAAGAGATCCACGAAATACAGATGTAACTCTGTGAGATGAATTAACAGAACACTAAGCAGTTTCTCAGAAATCTTCTTTCCAGATTTCATCTGAGGATATTTCCTTTTTCACCATAGCCCTCTATGGGCTTCCAAATATCACTTTACCTATTCCACAAGAACTGTCTTAGCGAAAGACTTCTTCAGGGGAAAGCTGTAACTCTGTGAGATGATTTCACCGAACACAAAGAAGTTTCTCAGTAAGCTTCTCTCTCTTTGTTATCGGAGGATATTTCCTTTGGCCCCATAATCTTCAAAGGGATCCGAAATATCTGTTCTCAGATTCCACAGAAATAAGGCTAGCAAAGAGATCCACGAAATACAGATGTAACTCTGTGAGATGAATTAACAGAACACTAAGCAGTTTCTCAGAAAGCTTCTTTCCAGATTTCATCTGAGGATATTTCCTTTTTCACCATAGCCCTCTATGGGCTTCCAAATGTCACTTTGCCAATTGCACAAAAACTGTCTTAGTGAAAGGCTTCTTGAGGGGAAAGCTGTAACTCTGTGAGATGATTTCACAGAACACAAAGAAGTTTGTCAGAAAGCTTCTTTCTCTTTGTTATCGGAGAATATTTCCTTTGGCCCTATAGTCTTCAAAGGGATCCGAAATATCTGTTCTCAGATTCCACAGAAATAAGGCTAGCAAAGAGATCCACGAAATGCAGATGTAACTCTGTGAGATGAATTAACAGAACACTAAGCAGTTTCTCAGAAAGTTTCTTTCCAGATTTCATCTGAGGATATTTCCTTTCTCACCATAGCCCTCTATGGGCTTCCAAATAACACTTTGCCAATTACACAAGAACTGTCTTAGTGAAAGGCTTCTTGAGGAGAAAGCTGTAACTCTGTGAGATGATTTCACAGAACACAAAGAAGTTTGTCAGAAAGCTTCTTTCTCTTTGTTATCGGAGAATATTTCCTTTGGCCCTATAGTCTTCAAAGGGATCCGAAATATCTGTTCTCAGATTCCACAGAAATAAGTCTAGCAAAGAGATCCACGAAATGCAGATATAACTCTGTGAGATGAATTAACAGAACACTAAGCAGTTTCTCAGAAAGTTTCTTTCCAGATTTCATCTGAGGATATTTCCTTTCTCACCATAGCCCTCAAAGGGCTTCCAAATAGCACTTTGCCAATTCCACAAGAACTGTCTTAGCGAAAGGCTTCTTGAGGGGAAAGCTGTAACTCTGTGAGATGATTTCACAGAACACAAAGAAGTTCCTCATAAAGCTTCTTTCTCTTTGTTATCGGAGGATATTTCCTTTGGCCCTATAGTCTTCAAAGGGATCCGAAATATCTGTTCTCAGATTCCACAGAAATAAGGCTAGCAAAGAGATCCACGAAATGCAGATGTAACTCTGTGAGATGAATTAACAGAACACTAAGCAGTTTCTCAGAAAGTTTCTTTCCAGATTTCATCTGAGGATATTTCCTTTCTCACCATCGCCCTCTAAGGGCTTCCAAATAGCACTTTGCCAATTCCACAAGAACTGTCTTAGCGAAAGGCTTCTTGAGGGGAAAGCTGTAACTCTGTGAGATGATTTCACAGAACACAAAGAAGTTCCTCATAAAGCTTCTTTCTCTTTGTTATCGGAGGATATTTCCTTTGGCCCTATAGTCTTCAAAGGGATCCGAAATATCTGTTCTCAGATTCCACAGAAATAAGGCTAGCAAAGAGATCCACGAAATACAGATGTAACTCTATGAGTGGAAGTCACACATCACAGAGCAGTTTCTCAGAAAGCTTCTTTCCAGATTTCATCTGAGGATATTTCCTTTTTCACCATAGCCCTCTATGGGCTTCCAAATATCACTTTGCCAATTCCACAAGAACTGTCTTAGCGAAAGGCTTCTTGAGGGGAAAGCTGTAACTCTGTGAGATGATTTCACCGAACACAAAGAAGTTTCTCAGTTAGCTTCTTTCTCTTTGTTTTCGGAGGATATTTCCTTTGGCCCTATAGTCTTCAAAGGGATCCGAAATATCTGTTCTGAGATTCCACAGAAATAGGGCTAGCAAGAGATCCACGAAATACAGATGTAACTCTGTGAGATGAATTAACAGAACACTAAGCAGTTTCTCAGAAAGCTTCTTTCCAGATTTCATCTGAGGATATTTCCTTTTTCACCATAGCCCTCTATGGGCTTCCAAATATCACTTTGCCAATTCCACAAGAACTGTCTTAGCGAAAGGCTTCTTGAGGGGAAAGCAGTAACTCTGTGAGATGATTTCACAGAACACAAAGAAGTTTCTCAGTAAGCTTCTTTCTCTTTGTTTTCGGAGGATATTTCCTTTGGCCCTATAGTCTTCAAAGGGATCAGAAATATCTGTTCTCAGAATCCACAGAAATAAGGCTAGCAAAGACATCCACGAAATACAGATGTAACTCTGTGAGATGAATTAACAGAACACTAAGCAGTTTCTCAGAAAGCTTCTTTCCAGATTTCATCTGAGGATATTTCCTTTTTCACCATAGCCCTCTATGGGCTTCCAAATATCACTTTTCCAATTGCACAAGAACTGTCTTAGCGAAAGGCTTCTTGAGGGGAAAGCTGTAACTCTGTGAGATGATTTCACAGAACACAAAGAAGTTTCTCAGAAAGCTTCTTTCTCTTTGTTATCAGAGGATATTTCCTTTGGCCCCATAGTCTTCAAAGGGATCCGAAATATCTGTTCTCAGATTCCACAGAAATAAGGCTAGCAAAGAGATCCACGAAATACAGATGTAACTCTGTCAGTGGAAGTCACACATCACAGAGCAGTTTCTCAGAAAGCTTCTTTCCAGATTTCATCTGAGAATATTTCCGTTTTCACCATAGCCCTCTAAGGGCTTCCAAATATCACTTTGCCAATTCCACAAGAACTGTCTTAGCGAAAGGCTTCCTGAGGGGAAAGCTGTAACTCTGTGAGATGATTTCACAGAACACAAAGAAGTTTCTCAGTAAGCTTCTTTCTCTTTGTTTTCGGAGGATATTTCCTTTGGCCCTATAGTCTTCAAAGGGATCCGAAATATCTGTTCTCAGATTCCACAGAAATAAGGCTAGCAAAGAGATCCACGAAATACAGATGTAACTCTGTGAGATGAATTAACAGAACACTAAGCAGTTTCTCAGAAAGCTTCTTTCCAGATTTCATCTGAGGATATTTCCTTTTTCACCATAGCCCTCTATGGGCTTCCAAATATCACATTATCTATTCCACAAGAACTGTCTTAGCGAAAGACTTCTTGAGGGGCAAGCTGTAACTCTGTGAGATGATTTCACAGAACACAAAGAAGTTCCTTATAAAGCTTCTTTCTCTTTGTTATCGGAGTATATTTCCTTTGGCCCTATAGTCTTCAAAGGGATCCGAAATATCTGTTCTCAGATTCCACAGAAATAAGGCTAGCAAAGAGATCCACGAAATACAGATGTAACTCTATGAGTGGAAGTCACACATCACAAAGCAGTTTCTCAGAAAGCTTCTTTCCAGATTTCATCTGAGGATATTTCCTTTTTCACCATAGCCCTCTATGGGCTTCCAAATATCACTTTGCCAATTTCACAAGAACTGTCTTAGCGAAAGGCTTCTTGAGGGGAAAGCTGTAACTCTGTGAGAAGATGTCACAGAACACAAAGAAGTTTCTCAGTAAGCTTCTTTCTCTTTGTTTTCGGAGGATATTTCCTTTGGCCCTATAGTCTTCAAAGGGATCAGAAATATCTGTTCTCAGATTCCACAGAAATAAGGCTAGCAAAGAGATCCACGAAATACAGATGTAACTCTGTGAGATGAATTAACAGAACACTAAGCAGTTTCTCAGAAATCTTCTTTCCAGATTTCATCTGAGGATATTTCCTTTTTCACCATAGCCCTCTATGGGCTTCCAAATATCACTTTACCTATTCCACAAGAACTGTCTTAGCGAAAGGCTTCTTCAGGGGAAAGCTGTAACTCTGTGAGATGATTTCACCGAACACAAAGAAGTTTCTCAGTAAGCTTCTCTCTCTTTGTTATCGGAGGATATTTCCTTTGGCCCCATAATCTTCAAAGGGATCCGAAATATCTGTTCTCAGATTCCACAGAAATAAGGCTAGCAAAGAGATCCACGAAATACAGATGTAACTCTGTGAGATGAATTAACAGAACACTAAGCAGTTTCTCAGAAAGCTTCTTTCCAGATTTCATCTGAGGATATTTCCTTTTTCACCATAGCCCTCTATGGGCTTCCAAATGTCACTTTGCCAATTGCACAAAAACTGTCTTAGTGAAAGGCTTCTTGAGGGGAAAGCTGTAACTCTGTGAGATGATTTCACAGAACACAAAGAAGTTTGTCAGAAAGCTTCTTTCTCTTTGTTATCGGAGAATATTTCCTTTGGCCCTATAGTCTTCAAAGGGATCCGAAATATCTGTTCTCAGATTCCACAGAAATAAGGCTAGCAAAGAGATCCACGAAATGCAGATGTAACTCTGTGAGATGAATTAACAGAACACTAAGCAGTTTCTCAGAAAGTTTCTTTCCAGATTTCATCTGAGGATATTTCCTTTCTCATCATAGCCCTCTATGGGCTTCCAAATAACACTTTGCCAATTACACAAGAACTGTCTTAGTGAAAGGCTTCTTGAGGAGAAAGCTGTAACTCTGTGAGATGATTTCACAGAACACAAAGAAGTTTGTCAGAAAGCTTCTTTCTCTTTGTTATCGGAGAATATTTCCTTTGGCCCTATAGTCTTCAAAGGGATCCGAAATATCTGTTCTCAGATTCCACAGAAATAAGTCTAGCAAAGAGATCCACGAAATGCAGATGTAACTCTGTGAGATGAATTAACAGAACACTAAGCAGTTTCTCAGAAAGTTTCTTTCCAGATTTCATCTGAGGATATTTCCTTTCTCACCATAGCCCTCAAAGGGCTTCCAAATAGCACTTTGCCAATTCCACAAGAACTGTCTTAGCGAAAGGCTTCTTGAGGGGAAAGCTGTAACTCTGTGAGATGATTTCACAGAACACAAAGAAGTTCCTCATAAAGCTTCTTTCTCTTTGTTATCGGAGGATATTTCCTTTGGCCCTATAGTCTTCAAAGGGATCCGAAATATCTGTTCTCAGATTCCACAGAAATAAGGCTAGCAAAGAGATCCATGAAACGCAGATGTAAATCTGTGAGATGAATTAATAGAACACTAAGCAGTTTCTCAGAAAGTTTCTTTCCAAATTTCATCTGAGGATATTTCCTTTCTCACCATAGCCCTCTATGGGCTTCCAAATAACACTTTGCCAATTCCACAAGAACTGTCTTAGCGAAAGGCTTCTTGAGGGGAAAGCTGTAACTCTGTGAGATGCTTTCACAGAACACAAAGAAGTTTCTCAGAAAGCTTCTTTCTCTTTGTTATCGGAGAATATTTCCTTTGGCCCTGTAGTCTTCAAAGGGATCCGAAATATCTGTTCTCAGAATCCACAGAAATAAGGCTAGCAAAGAGATCCACGAAATACAGATATAATTCTGTGAGAAGAATTAACAGAACACTAAGCAGTTTCTCAGAAAGCTTCTTTCCAGATTTCATCTGAGGATATTTCCTTTTTCACCATAGCCCTCTATGGGCTTCCAAATATCACTTTTCCAATTGCACAAGAACTGTCTTAGCGAAAGGCTTCTTGAGGGGAAAGCTGTAACTCTGTGAGATGATTTCACAGAACACAAAGAAGTTTCTCAGAAAGCTTCTTTCTCTTTGTTATCAGAGGATATTTCCTTTGGCCCCATAGTCTTCAAAGGGATCCGAAATATCTGTTCTCAGATTCCACAGAAATAAGGCTAGCAAAGAGATCCACGAAATACAGATGTAACTCTGTCAGTGGAAGTCACACATCACAGAGCAGTTTCTCAGAAAGCTTCTTTCCAGATTTCATCTGAGGATATTTCCGTTTTCACCATAGCCCTCTAAGGGCTTCCAAATATCACTTTGCCAATTCCACAAGAACTGTCTTAGCGAAAGGCTTCTTGAGGGGAAAGCTGTAACTCTGTGAGATGATTTCACAGAACACAAAGAAGTTTCTCAGTAAGCTTCTTTCTCTTTGTTTTCGGAGGATATTTCCTTTGGCCCTATAGTCTTCAAAGGGATCCGAAATATCTGTTCTCAGATTCCACAGAAATAAGGCTAGCAAAGAGATCCACGAAATACAGATGTAACTCTGTGAGATGAATTAACAGAACACTAAGCAGTTTCTCAGAAAGCTTCTTTCCAGATTTCATCTGAGGATATTTCCTTTTTCACCATAGCCCTCTATGGGCTTCCAAATATCACATTATCTATTCCACAAGAACTGTCTTAGCGAAAGACTTCTTGAGGGGAAAGCTGTAACTCTGTGAGATGATTTCACCGAACACGAAGAAGTTTCTCAGTAAGCTTCTCTCTCTTTTTTATCGGAGGATATTTCCTTTGGCCCCATAGTCTTCAAAGGGATCCGAAATATCTGTTCTCAGATTCCACAGAAATAAGGCTAGCAAAGAGATCCACCAAATACAGATGTATCTCTGTGAGATGAATTAACAGAACACTAAGCAGTTTCTCAGAAAGCTTCTTTCCAGATTTCATCTGAGGATATTTCCTTTTTCACCATAGCCCTCTATGGGCTTCCAAATATCACTTTGCCATTTCCACAAGAACTGTCTTAGCGAAAGGCTTCTTGAGGGGAAAGCTGTAACTCTGTGAGATGATTTCACAGAACACAAAGAAGTTCCTCATAAAGCTTCTTTCTCTTTGTTATCGGAGTATATTTCCTTTGGCCCTATAGTCTTCAAAGGGATTCGAAATATCTGTTCTCAGATTCCACAGAAATAAGGCTAGCAAAGAGATCCACGAAATACAGATGTAACTCTATGAGTGGAAGTCACACATCACAAAGCAGTTTCTCAGAAAGCTTCTTTCCAGATTTCATCTGAGGATATTTCCTTTTTCACCATAGCCCTCTATGGGCTTCCAAATATCACTTTGCCAATTCCACAAGAACTGTCTTAGCGAAAGGCTTCTTGAGGGGAAAGCTGTAACTCTGTGAGATGATTTCACAGAACCCAAAGAAGTTTCTCAGTAAGCTTCTTTCTCTTTGTTTTCGGAGGATATTTCCTTTGGCCCTATAGTCTTCAAAGGGATCCGAAATATCTGTTCTCAGATTCCACAGAAATAAGGCTAGCAAAGAGATCCACGAAATACAGATGTAACTCTGTGAGATGAATTAACAGAACACTAAGCAGTTTCTCAGAAATCTTCTTTCCAGATTTCATCTGAGGATATTTCCTTTTTCACCATAGCCCTCTATGGGCTTCCAAATATCACTTTGCCAATTCCACAAGAACTGTCTTAGCGAAAGTCTTCTTGAGGGGAAAGCTGTAACTCTGTGCGATGATTTCACAGAACACAAAGAAGTTTCTCAGAAAGCTTCTTTCTCTTTGTTATCGGAGGATATTTCCTTTGGCCCTATAGTCTTCAAAGGGATTCGAAATATCTGTTCTCAGATTACACAGAAATACGGCTAGCAAAGAGATCCACGAAATACAGATGTAACTCTGTGAGTGGAAGTCACACATCACAGAGCAGTTTCTCAGAAAGCTTCTTTCCAGATTTCATCTGAGGGTATTTCCTTTTTCACCGTAGCCCTCTATGGGCTTCCAAATATCACTTTGTCAATTCCACAAGAACTGTCTTAGCGAAAGGCTTCTTGAGGGGAAAGCTGTAACTCTGTGAGATGATTTCACAGAACACAAAGAAGTTTGTCAGAAAGCTTCTTTCTCTTTGTTATCGGAGGATATTTCCTTTGGCCCTATCGTCTTCAAAGGGATCCGAATATCTGTTCTCAGATTCCACAGAAATAAGGCCAGCAAAGAGATCCACGAAATACAGACGAAACTCTGTGAGATGAATTAACAGAACACTAAGCCGTTTCTCAGAAAGCTTCCTTCCAGATTTCATCTGAGGATATTTCCTTTTACACCATAGCCCTCTATGGGCTTCCAAATATCACTTTACCAATTCCACAAGAACTGTCTTAGCGAAAGGCTTCTTGAGGGGAAAGCTGTAACTCTGTGAGATGATTTCACAGAACACAAAGAAGTTTGTCAGAAAGCTTCTTTCTCTTTGTTATCGGAGGATATTTCCCTTGGCCCTATAGTCTTCCAAGGGATCCGAAATATCTGCTCTCAGATTCCACAGAAAGAAGGCTAGCAAAGAGATCCACGAAATACAGATGTAACTCTGTGAGATGAATTAACAGAACACTAAGCAGTTTCTCAGAAAGCTTCTTTCCAGATTTCATCTGACGATATTTCCTTTTACACCATAGCCCTCTATGGGCTTCCAAATATCACTTTGCCAATTTCACAAGAACTGTATTAGCAAAAGGCTTCTTGAGGGGAAAGCTGTAACTCTGTGAGATGATTTCACAGAACACAAAGAAGTTTGTCAGAAAGCTTCGTTCTCTTTGTTATCAAAGGATATTTCCTTTGGCCCTATAGTCTTCAAAGGGATCCGAAATATCTGTTCTCAAATTCCACAGAAATAAGGCTAGCAAATAGATACACGAAATACAGATGTAACTCTGTCAGTGGAAGTCACACATCACAGAGCAGTTTCTCAGAAAGCTTCTTTCCAGATTTCATCTGAGGATATTTCCTTTTTCACCATAGCCCTCTATGGGCTTCCAAATATCACTTTGCCAATTCCACAAGAACTGTCTTAGCGAAAGGCTTCTGGAGGGGAAAGCTGTAACTCTGTGAGATGTTTTCACCGAACACCAAGAAGTTTCTCAGAAAGCTTCTTTCTCTTTGTTATCGGAGGATATTTCCTGTGGCCCTATAGTCTTCAAAGGGATCCGAAATATCTGTTCTCAGAATCCACAGAAATAAGGCTAGCAAAGAGATCCACGAAATACAGATGTAACTCTGTGAGATGAATTAACAGAACACTAAGCAGTTTCTCAGAAAGCTTCTTTCCAGATTTCATCTGAGGATATTTCCTTTTTCACCATAGCCCTCTATGGGCTTCCAAATATCACTTTGCCAATTGCACAAGAACTGTCTTATCGAAAGGCTTCTTGAGGGGAAAGTTGTAACTCTGTGAGATGATTTCACAGAACACAAAGAAGTTTCTCAGAAAGCTTCTTTCTCTTTGTTATCAGAGGATATTTCCTTTGGCCCTATAGTCTTCAAAGGGATCCGAAATATCTGTTCTCTGATTCCACAGAAATAAGGCTAGCAAAGAGATCCACGAAATACAGATGTAACTCGGTGAGATGAATTAACAGAACACTAAGCAGTTTCTCAGAAAGCTTCTTTCCAGATTTCATCTGAGGATATTTCCTTTTTCACCATAGCCCTCTATGGGCTTCCAAATATCACTTTGCCAATACCACAAGAACTGTCTTAGTGAAAGGCTTCTTGAGGGGAAAGTTGTAACTCTGTGAGATGATTTAACAGAACACAAAGAAGTTCCTCAGAAAGCTTCTTTCTCTTTGTTATCAGAGGATATTTCCTTTGGCCCTATAGTCTTCAAAGGGATCCGAAATATCTGTTCTCAGATTCCACAGAAATAAGGTTAGCAAAGAGATACACGAAATACAGATGTAACTCTGTGAGTGGAAGTCACACATCACAGAGCAGTTTCTCAGAAAGCTTCTTTCCAGATTTCATCTGAGGATATTTCCTTTTTCACCCTAGCCCTCTATGGGCTTCCAAATATCACTTTGCCAATTCCACAAGAACTATCTTAGCGAAAGGCTTCTTGAGGGGAAAGCTGTAACTCTGTGAGATGATTTCACAGAACACAAAGTAGTTTCTCAGAAAGCTTCTTTCTCTTTGTTATCGGAGGATATTTCCTTTGGCCCTATAGTCTTCAAAGGGATCCGAAATATCTGTTCTCAGATTCCACAGAAATAAGGCTAGCAAAGAGATCCACGAAATACAGATGTAACTCTGTGAGATGAATTAACAGAACACTAAGCAGTTTCTCAGAAAGCTTCTTTCCAGATTTCATCTGAGGATATTTCCTTTTTCACCATAGCCCTCTATGGGCTTCCAAATATCACATTATCTATTCCACAAGAACTGTCTTAGCGAAAGACTTCTTGAGGGGAAAGCTGTAACTCTGTGAGATGATTTCACCGAACACGAAGAAGTTTCTCAGTAAGCTTCTCTCTCTTTTTTATCGGAGGATATTTCCTTTGGCCCCATAGTCTTCAAAGGGATCCGAAATATCTGTTCTCAGATTCCACAGAAATAAGGCTAGCAAAGAGATCCACCAAATACAGATGTATCTCTGTGAGATGAATTAACAGAACACTAAGCAGTTTCTCAGAAAGCTTCTTTCCAGATTTCATCTGAGGATATTTCCTTTTTCACCATAGCCCTCTATGGGCTTCCAAATATCACTTTGCCATTTCCACAAGAACTGTCTTAGCGAAAGGCTTCTTGAGGGGAAAGCTGTAACTCTGTGAGATGATTTCACAGAACACAAAGAAGTTCCTCATAAAGCTTCTTTCTCTTTGTTATCGGAGTATATTTCCTTTGGCCCTATAGTCTTCAAAGGGATTCGAAATATCTGTTCTCAGATTCCACAGAAATAAGGCTAGCAAAGAGATCCACGAAATACAGATGTAACTCTATGAGTGGAAGTCACACATCACAAAGCAGTTTCTCAGAAAGCTTCTTTCCAGATTTCATCTGAGGATATTTCCTTTTTCACCATAGCCCTCTATGGGCTTCCAAATATCACTTTGCCAATTCCACAAGAACTGTCTTAGCGAAAGGCTTCTTGAGGGGAAAGCTGTAACTCTGTGAGATGATTTCACAGAACCCAAAGAAGTTTCTCAGTAAGCTTCTTTCTCTTTGTTTTCGGAGGATATTTCCTTTGGCCCTATAGACTTCAAAGGGATCAGAAATATCTGTTCTCAGATTCCACAGAAATAAGGCTAGCAAAGAGATCCACGAAATACAGATGTAACTCTGTGAGATGAATTAACAGAACACTAAGCAGTTTCTCAGAAATCTTCTTTCCAGATTTCATCTGAGGATATTTCCTTTTTCACCATAGCCCTCTATGGGCTTCCAAATATCACTTTGCCAATTCCACAAGAACTGTCTTAGCGAAAGGCTTCTTGAGGGGAAAGCTGTAACTCTGTGCGATGATTTCACAGAACACAAAGAAGTTTCTCAGAAAGCTTCTTTCTCTTTGTTATCGGAGGATATTTCCTTTGGCCCTATAGTCTTCAAAGGGATTCGAAATATCTGTTCTCAGATTACACAGAAATACGGCTAGCAAAGAGATCCACGAAATACAGATGTAACTCTGTGAGTGGAAGTCACACATCACAGAGCAGTTTCTCAGAAAGCTTCTTTCCAGATTTCATCTGAGGGTATTTCCTTTTTCACCGTAGCCCTCTACGGGCTTCCAAATATCACTTTGTCAATTCCACAAGAACTGTCTTAGCGAAAGGCTTCTTGAGGGGAAAGCTGTAACTCTGTGAGATGATTTCACAGAACACAAAGAAGTTTGTCAGAAAGCTTCTTTCTCTTTGTTATCGGAGGATATTTCCTTTGGCCCTATCGTCTTCAAATGGATCCGAATATCTGTTCTCAGATTCCACAGAAATAAGGCCAGCAAAGAGATCCACGAAATACAGACGTAACTCTGTGAGATGAATTAACAGAACACTAAGCAGTTTCTCAGAAAGCTTCCTTCCAGATTTCATCTGAGGATATTTCCTTTTACACCATAGCCCTCTATGGGCTTCCAAATATCACTTTACCAATTCCACAAGAACTGTCTTAGCGAAAGGCTTCTTGAGGGGAAAGCTGTAACTCTGTGAGATGATTTCACAGAACACAAAGAAGTTTGTCAGAAAGCTTCTTTCTCTTTGTTATCGGAGGATATTTCCCTTGGCCCTATAGTCTTCCAAGGGATCCGAAATATCTGCTCTCAGATTCCACAGAAAGAAGGCTAGCAAAGAGATCCACGAAATACAGATGTAACTCTGTGAGATGAATTAACAGAACACTAAGCAGTTTCTCAGAAAGCTTCTTTCCAGATTTCATCTGACGATATTTCCTTTTACACCATAGCCCTCTATGGGCTTCCAAATATCACTTTGCCAATTTCACAAGAACTGTATTAGCAAAAGGCTTCTTGAGGGTAAAGCTGTAACTCTGTGAGATGATTTCACAGAACACAAAGAAGTTTGTCAGAAAGCTTCGTTCTCTTTGTTATCAAAGGATATTTCCTTTGGCCCTATAGTCTTCAAAGGGATCCGAAATATCTGTTCTCAAATTCCACAGAAATAAGGCTAGCAAATAGATACACGAAATACAGATATAACTCTGTCAGTGGAAGTCACACATCACAGAGCAGTTTCTCAGAAAGCTTCTTTCCAGATTTCATCTGAGGATATTTCCTTTTTCACCATAGCCCTCTATGGGCTTCCAAATATCACTTTGCCAATTCCACAAGAACTGTCTTAGCGAAAGGCTTCTGGAGGGGAAAGCTGTAACTCTGTGAGATGTTTTCACCGAACACCAAGAAGTTTCTCAGAAAGCTTCTTTCTCTTTGTTATCGGAGGATATTTCCTGTGGCCCTATAGTCTTCAAAGGGATCCGAAATATCTGTTCTCAGAATCCACAGAAATAAGGCTAGCAAAGAGATCCACGAAATACAGATATACCTCTGTGAGAAGAATTAACAGAACACTAAGCAGTTTCTCAGAAAGCTTCTTTCCAGATTTCATCTGAGGATATTTCCTTTTTCACCATAGCCCTCTATGGGCTTCCAAATATCACTTTGCCAAAACCACCAGAACTGTCTTAGTGAAAGTCTTCTTGAGGGGAAAGCTATAACTCTGTGAGATGATTTCACAGAACAAAAAGGAGTTTCTCAGAAAGCTTCTTTCTCTTTGTTATCGGAGGATATTTCCTTTGGCACTATAGTCTTCAAAGGGATCCGAAATATCTGTTCTCAGATTCCACAGAAATAAGGCTAGCAAAGAGATGCACGAAATACAGATGTAACTCTGTGAGTGGAAGTCACACATCACAGAGCAGTTTCTCAGAAAGCTTCTTTCCAGATTTCATCTGAGGATATTTCCTTTTTCACCCTAGCCCTCTATGGGCTTCCAAATATCACTTTGCCAATTCCACAAGAACTGTCTTAGCGAAAGGCTTCTTGAGGGGAAAGCTGTAACTCTGTGAGATGATTTCACCGAACACAAAGAAGTTTCTCAGAAAGCTTCTTTCTCTTTGTTATCGGAGGATATTTACTTTGGCCCTATAGTCTTCAAAGGGATCCGAAATATCTGTTCTCAGAATCCACAGAAATAAGGCAGGCAAAGACATCGACGAAATACAGATATAACTCTGTGAGAAGAATTAACAGAACACTTAGCAGTTTCTCAGAAAGCTTCTTTCCAGATTTCATCTGAGGATATTTCCTTTTTCACCATAGCCCTCTATGGGCTTCCAAATATCGCTTTGCCAATTGCACAAGAATTGTCTTAGCGAAAGGCTCCTTGAGGGGAAAGCTGTAACTCTGTGAGATGATTTCACAGAACACAAAGAAGTTTCTCAGAAAGCTTCTTTCTCTTTGTTATCAGAGGATATTTCCTTTGGCCCTATAGTCTTCAAAGGGATCCGAAATATCTGTTCTCAGATTCCACAGAAATAAGGCTAGCAAAGAGATCCACGAAATACAGATGTAACTCTGTCAGTGGAAGTCACACATCACAGAGCAGTTTCTCAGAAAGCTTCTTTCCAGATTTCATCTGAGGATATTTCCTTTTTCACCATAGCCCTCTAAGGGCTTCCAAATATCACTTTGCCAATTCCACAAGAACTGTCTTAGCGAAAGGCTTCTTGAGGGGAAAGCTGTAACTCTGTGAGATGATTTCACAGAACACAAAGTAGTTTCTCAGAAAGCTTCTTTCTCTTTGTTATCGGAGGATATTTCCTTTGGCCCTATAGTCTTCAAAGGGATCCGAAATATCTGTTTTCAGATTCCACAGAAATAAGGCTAGCAAAGAGATCCACGAAATACAGATATAACTCTGTGAGATGAATTAACAGAACACTAAGCAGTTTCTCAGAAAGCTTCTTTCCAGATTTCATCTGAGGATATTTCCTTTTTCACCATAGCCCTCTATGGTCTTCCAAATATCACTTTGCCAAAACCAAAAGAACTGTCTCAGTGAAAGGCTTCTTGAGGGGAAAGCTGTAACTCTGTGAGATGATTTCACAGAACACAAAGAAGTTTCTCAGAAAGCTTCTTTGTCTTTGTCATTGGAGGATATTTCCTTTGGCCCTATAGTCTTCCAAGGGATCCGAAATATCTGTTTTCTGATTCCACAGAAATAAGGCTAGCAAAGAGATCCACGAAATACAGATGTAACTCGGTGAGATTAATTAACAGAACACTAAGCAGTTTCTAAGAAAGCTTCTTTCCAGATTTCATCTGAGGATATTTCCTTTTTCACCATAGCCCTCTATGGGCTTCCAAATATCACTTTGCGAATACCACAAGAACTGTCCAGTGAAAGGCTTCTTGAGGGGAAAGCTGTAACTCTGTGAGATGATTTCACAGAACACAAAGAAGTTTCTCAGAAAGCTTCTTTCTCTTTGTTATCGGAGGATATTTCCTTTGGCCCTATAGTCTTCAAAGGGATCCGAAATATCTGTTCTCAGATTCCACAGAAATAAGGCTAGCAAAGAGATCCAGGAAATACAGATGTAACTCTGTGAGTGGAAGTCACACATCACAGAGCAGTTTCTCAGAAAGCTTCTTTCCAGATTTCATCTGAGGATATTTCCTTTTTCACCATAGCCCTCTATGGGCTTCCAAATATCACTTTGCCAATTCCACAAGAACTGTCTTAGCGAAAGGCTTCTTGAGGGGAAAGCTGTAACTCTGTGAGATGATTTCACAGAACACAAAGTAGTTTCTCAGAAAGCTTCTTTCTCTTTGTTATCGGAGGATATTTCCTTTGGCCCTATAGTCTTCAAAGGGATCCGAAATATCTGTTCTCAGATTCCACAGAAATAAGGCTAGCAAAGAGATCCACGAAATACAGATGTAACTCTGTGAGATGAATTAACAGAACACTAAGCAGTTTCTCAGAAATCTTATTTCCAGATTTCATCTGAGGATATTTCCTTTTTCACCATAGCCCTCTAAGGTCTTCCAAATATCGGTTTGCCAATTCCACAAGAACTGTCTTAGCGAAAGGCTTCTTGAGGGGAAAGCTGTTTCTCTGTGAGATGATTTCACAGAACACAAAGTAGTTTCTCAGAAAGCTTCTTTCTCTTTGTTATCGCAGGATATTTCCTTTGGCCCTATGGTGTTCAAAGGGATCCGAATTATCTGTTCTCAGATTCCACAGAAATAAGGCTAGCAAAGAGATCCACGAAATACAGATGTAACTCCGTGAGATGAATTAACAGAGCACTAAGCAGTTTCTCAGAAAGCTTCCTTCCATATTTCATCTGAGGATATTTCCTTTTTCACCATAGCCCTCTATGAGCTTTCAAATATCACTTTTCCAATTCGACAAGAACTGTCTTATGGAAAGGCTTCTTGAGGGGAAAGCTGTAACTCTGTGAGATGATTTCACAGAACACAAAGAAGTTTCTCAGAAAGCTTCTTTCTCTTTGTTATCGGAGGAAATTTCCTTTGGGCCTATAGTCTTCAAAGGGATTCGAAATATCTGTTCTCAGATTACACAGAAATACGGCTAGCAAAGAGATTGACGAAATACAGATGTAACTCTGTGAGTGGAAGTCACACATCACAGAGCAGTTTCTCAGAAAGCTTCTTTCCAGATTTCATCTGAGGGTATTTCCTTTTTCACCGTAGCCCTCTATGGGCTTCCAAATATCACTTTGTCAATTCCACAAGAACTGTCTTAGCGAAAGGCTTCTTGAGGGGAAAGCTGTAACTCTGTGAGATGATTTCACAGAACAAAAAGGAGTTTCTCAGAAAGCTTCTTTCTCTTTGTTATCGGAGGATATTTCCTTTGGCACTATAGTCTTCAAAGGGATCCGAAATATCTGTTCTCAGATTCCACAGAAATAAGGCTAGCAAAGAGATGCACGAAATACAGATGTAACTCTGGGAATGGAAGTCGCACATCACAGAGCAGTTTCTCAGAAAGCTTCTTTCCAGATTTCATCTGAGGATATTTCCTTTTTCACCATAGCCCTCTATGGGCTTCCAAATATCACTTTGCCAATTCCACAAGAACTGTCTTAGCGAAAGGCTTCTTGAGGGGAAAGCTGTAACTCTGTGAGATGATTTCACCGAACACAAAGAAGTTTCTCAGAAAGCTTCTTTCTCTTTGTTATCGGAGGATATTTCCTTTGGCCCTATGGTCTTCAAAGGGATCCGAATTATCTGTTCTCAGATTCCACAGAAATAAGGCTAGCAAAGAGATCCACGAAATACAGATGTAACTCTGTGAGATGAATTAACAGAACACTAAGCAGTTTCTCAGAAAGCTTCCTTCCAGATTTCATCTGAGGATATTTCCTTTTACACCATAGCCCTCTATGGGCTTCCAAATATCACTTTACCAATTCCACAAGAACTGTCTTAGCGAAAGGCTTCTTGAGGGGAAAGCTGTAACTCTGTGAGATGATTTCACAGAACACAAAGAAGTTTGTCAGAAAGCTTCTTTCTCTTTGTTATCGGAGGATATTTCCCTTGGCCCTATAGTCCTCAAAGGGATCCGAAATATCTGTTCTCAGATTCCACAGAAAGAAGGCTAGCAAAGAGATCCACGAAATACAGATGTAACTCTGTGAGATGAATTAACAGAACACTAAGCAGTTTCTCAGAAAGCTTCTTTCCAGATTTCATCTGACGTTATTTCCTTTTACACCATAGCCCTCTATGGGCTTCCAAATATCACTTTGCCAATTCCACAAGAACTGTCTTAGCAAAAGGCTTCTTGAGGGGAAAGCTGTAACTCTGTGAGATGATTTCACAGAACACAAAGAATTTTGTCAGAAAGCTTCGTTCTCTTTGTTATCAAAGGATATTTCCTTTGGGCCTATAGTCTTCAAAGGGATCCGAAATATCTGTTCTCAGAATCTACAGAAATAAGGCTAGCAAAGAGATCCACGAAATACAGATATAACTCTGTGAGAAGAATTAACAGAGCACTAAGCAGTTTCTCAGAAAGCTTCTTTCCAGATTTCATCTGAGGATATTTCCTTTTTCACCATAGCCCTCTATGGGCTTCCAAATATCACTTTGCCAATTGCAAAAGAACTGTCTTAGCGGAAGGCTTCTTGAGGGGAAAGTTGTAACTCTGTGAGATGATTTCACAGAACACAAAGAAGTTTCTCAGAAAGCTTCTTTGTCTTTGTCATTGGAGGATATTTCCTTTGGCCCTATAGTCTTCCAAGGGATCCGAAATATCTGTTTTCTGATTCCACAGAAATAAGGCTAGCAAAGAGATCCACGAAATACAGATGTAACTCGGTGAGATTAATTAACAGAACACTAAGCAGTTTCTCAGAAAGCTTCTTTCCAGATTTCATCTGAGGATATTTCCTTTTTCACCATAGCCCTCTATGGGCTTCCAAATATCGCTTTGCCAATTGCACAAGAACTGTCTTAGCGAAAGGCTCCTTGAGGGGAAAGCTGTAACTCTGTGAGATGATTTCACAGAACACAAAGAAGTTTCTCAGAAAGCTTCTTTCTCTTTGTTATCAGAGGATATTTCCTTTGGCCCTATAGTCTTCAAAGGGATCCGATATATCTGTTCTCAGATTCCACAGAAATAAGGCTAGCAATGAGATCCAGGAAATACAGATGTAACTCTGTCAGTGGAAGTCACACATCACAGAGCAGTTTCTCAGAAAGCTTCTTTCCAGATTTCATCTGAGGATATTTCCTTTTTCACCATAGCCCTCTAAGGGCTTCCAAATATCACTTTGCCAATTCCACAAGAACTGTCTTAGCGAAAGGCTTCTTGAGGGGAAAGCTGTAACTCTGTGAGATGATTTCACAGAACACAAAGTAGTTTCTCAGAAAGCTTCTTTCTCTTTGTTATCGGAGGATATTTCCTTTGGCCCTATAGTCTTCAAAGGGATCCGAAATATCTGTTCTCTGATTCCACAGAAATAAGGCTAGCAAAGAGATCCACGAAATACAGATGTAACTCGGTGAGATGAATTAACAGAACACTAAGCAGTTTCTCAGAAAGCTTCTTTCCAGATTTCATCTGAGGATATTTCCTTTTTCACCATAGCCCTCTATGGGCTTCCAAATATCACTTTGCCAATACCACAAGAACTGTCTTAGTGAAAGGCTTCTTGAGGGGAAAGCTGTAACTCTGTGAGATGATTTAACAGAACACAAAGAAGTTTCTCAGAAAGCTTCTTTCTCTTTGTTATCGGAGGATATTTCCTTTGGCCCTATAGTCTTCAAAGGGATCCGAAATATCTGTTCTCAGATTCCACAGAAATAAGGCTAGCAAAGAGATCCACGAAATACAGATGTAACTCTGTGAGTGGAAGTCACACATCACAGAGCAGTTTCTCAGAAAGCTTCTTTCCAGATTTCATCTGAGGATATTTCCTTTTTCACCCTAGCCCTCTATGGGCTTCCAAATATCACTTTGCCAATTCCACAAGAACTGTCTTAGCGAAAGGCTTCTTGAGGGGAAAGCTGTAACTCTGTGAGATGATTTCACAGAACACAAAGTAGTTTCTCAGAAAGCTTCTTTCTCTTTGTTATCGGAGGATATTTCCTTTGGCCCTATAGTCTTCAAAGGGATCCGAAATATCTGTTCTCAGATTCCACAGAAATAAGGCTAGCAAAGAGATCCACGAAATACAGATGTAACTCTGTGAGTGGAAGTCACACATCACAGAGCAGTTTCTCAGAAATCTTCTTTCCAGATTTCATCTGAGGATATTTCCTTTTTCACCATAGCCCTCTATGGGCTTCCAAATATCACTTTGCCAATACCACCAGAACTGTCTTAGTGAAAGGCTTCTTGAGGGGAAAGCTATAACTCTGTGAGATGATTTCACAGAACAAAAAGGAGTTTCTCAGAAAGCTTCTTTCTCTTTGTTATCGGAGGATATTTCCTTTGGCACTATAGTCTTCAAAGGGATCCGAAATATCTGTTCTCAGATTCCACAGAAATAAGGCTAGCAAAGAGATGCACGAAATACAGATGTAACTCTGTGAGTGGAAGTCACACATCACAGAGCAGTTTCTCAGAAAGCTTCTTTCCAGATTTCATCTGAGGATATTTCCTTTTTCACCATAGCCCTCTAAGGGCTTCCAAATATCACTTTGCCAATTCCACAAGAACTGTCTTAGCGAAAGGCTTCTTGAGGGGAAAGCTGTAACTCTGTGAGATGATTTCACAGAACACAAAGTAGTTTCTCAGAAAGCTTCTTTCTCTTTGTTATCGGAGGATATTTCCTTTGGCCCTATAGTCTTCAAAGGGATCCGAAATATCTGTTTTCAGATTCCACAGAAATAAGGCTAGCAAAGAGATCCACGAAATACAGATATAACTCTGTGAGATGAATTAACAGAACACTAAGCAGTTTCTCAGAAAGCTTCTTTCCAGATTTCATCTGAGGATATTTCCTTTTTCACCATAGCCCTCTATGGTCTTCCAAATATCACTTTGCCAATACCAAAAGAACTGTCTTAGTGAAAGGCTTCTTGAGGGGAAAGCTGTAACTCTGTGAGATGATTTCACAGAACACAAAGAAGTTTCTCAGAAAGCTTCTTTGTCTTTGTCATTGGAGGATATTTCCTTTGGCCCTATAGTCTTCCAAGGGATCCGAAATATCTGTTTTCTGATTCCACAGAAATAAGGCTAGCAAAGAGATCCACGAAATACAGATGTAACTCGGTGAGATGAATTAACAGAACACTAAGCAGTTTCTCAGAAAGCTTCTTTCCAGATTTCATCTGAGGATATTTCCTTTTTCACCATAGCCCTCTATGGGCTTCCAAATATCACTTTGCGAATACCACAAGAACTGTCTTAGTGAAAGGCTTCTTGAGGGGAAAGCTGTAACTCTGTGAGATGATTTCACAGAACACAAAGAAGTTTCTCAGAAAGCTTCTTTCTCTTTGTTATCGGAGGATATTTCCTTTGGCCCTATAGTCTTCAAAGGGATCCGATATATCTGTTCTCAGATTCCACAGAAATAAGGCTAGCAAAGAGATCCAGGAAATACAGATGTAACTCTGTGAGTGGAAGTCACACATCACAGAGCAGTTTCTCAGAAAGCTTCTTTCCAGATTTCATCTGAGGATATTTCCTTTTTCACCATAGCCCTCTATGGGCTTCCAAATATCACTTTGCCAATTCCACAAGAACTGTCTTAGCGAAAGGCTTCTTGAGGGGAAAGCTGTAACTTTGTGAGATGATTTCACAGAACACAAAGTAGTTTCTCAGAAAGCTTCTTTCTCTTTGTTATCGGAGGATATTTCCTTTGGCCCTATAGTCTTCAAAGGGATCCGAAATATCTGTTCTCAGATTCCACAGAAATAAGGCTAGCAAAGAGATCCACGAAATACAGATGTAACTCTGTGAGATGAATTAACAGAACACTAAGCAGTTTCTCAGAAATCTTCTTTCCAGATTTCATTGAGGATATTTCCTTTTTCACCATAGCCCTCTAAGGTCTTCCAAATATCGGTTTGCCAATTCCACAAGAACTGTCTTAGCGAAAGGCTTCTTGAGGGGAAAGCTGTATCTCTGTGAGATGATTTCACAGAACACAAAGTAGTTTCTCAGAAAGCTTCTTTCTCTTTGTTATCGCAGGATATTTCCTTTGGCCCTATGGTGTTCAAAGGGATCCGAATTATCTGTTCTCAGATTCCACAGAAATAAGGCTAGCAAAGAGATCCACGAAATACAGATGTAACTCCGTGAGATGAATTAACAGAGCACTAAGCAGTTTCTCAGAAAGCTTCCTTCCATATTTCATCTGAGGATATTTCCTTTTTCACCATAGCCCTCTATGAGCTTTCAAATATCACTTTTCCAATTCGACAAGAACTGTCTTATCGAAAGGCTTCTTGAGGGGAAAGCTGTAACTCTGTGAGATGATTTCACAGAACACAAAGAAGTTTCTCAGAAAGCTTCTTTCTCTTTGTTATCGGAGGAAATTTCCTTTGGGCCTATAGTCTTCAAAGGGATCCGAAATATCTGTTCTCAGATTCCACAGAAAGAAGGCTAGCAAAGAGATTCACGAAATACAGATGTAACTCTGTGAGTGGAAGTCACACATCACAGAGCAGTTTCTCAGAAAGCTTCTTTCCAGATTTCATCTGAGGATATTTCCTTTTTCACCATAGCCCTCTATGGGCTTCCAAATATCACTTTGTCAATTTCACAAGAACTGTCTTAGCGAAAGGCTTCTTGAGGGGAAAGCTGTAACTCTGTGAGATGATTTCACAGAACACAAAGAAGTTTGTCAGAAAGCTTCTTTCTCTTTGTTATCGTAGGATATTTCCTTTGACCCTATAGTCTTCAAAGGGATCCGAAATATCTGTTCTCAGATTCCACAGAAATAAGGCTAGCAAAGAGATCCACGAAATACAGATGTAACTCTGTGAGAGGAAGTCACACATCACAGAGCATTTTCACAGAAATCTTCTTTCCAGATTTCATCTGAGGATATTTCCTTTTTCACCATATCCCTCTATGGGCTTCCAAATATCACTTTGCCAATTCCACAAGAACTGTCTTAGCGAAAGGCTTCTTGAGGGGAAAGCTGTAACTCTGTGAGATGATTTCACAGAACACAAAGAAGTTTCTCAGAAAGCTTCTTTCTCTTTGTTATCGGAGGATATTTCCTTTGGCCCTATGGTCTTCAAAGGGATCCGAATTATCTGTTCTCAGATTCCACAGAAATAAGGCTAGCAAAGAGATCCACGAAATACAGATGTAACTCTGTGAGATGAATTAACAGAACACTAAGCAGTTTCTCAGAAAGCTTCCATCCAGATTTCATCTGAGGATATTTCATTTTACACCATAGCCCTCTATGGGCTTCCAAATATCACTTTACCAATTCCACAAGAACTGTCTTAGCGAAAGGCTTCTTGAGGGGAAAGCTGTAACTCTGTGAGATGATTTCACAGAACACAAAGAAGTTTGTCAGAAAGCTTCTTTCTCTTTGTTATCGGAGGATATTTCCCTTGGCCCTATAGTCTTCAAAGGGATCCGAAATATCTGTTCTCAGATTCCACAGAAAGAAGGCTAGCAAAGAGATCCACGAAATACAGATGTAACTCTGTGAGATGAATTAACAGAACACTAAGCAGTTTCTCAGAAAGCTTCTTTCCAGATTTCATCTGACGATATTTCCTTTTACACCATAGCCCTCTATGGGCTTCCAAATATCACTTTGCCAATTCCACAAGAACTGTCTTAGCAAAAGGCTTCTTGAGGGGAAAGCTGTAACTCTGTGAGATGATTTCACAGAACACAAAGAATTTTGTCAGAAAGCTTCGTTCTCTTTGTTATCAAAGGATATTTCCTTTGGGCCTATAGTCTTCAAAGGGATCCGAAATATCTGTTCTCAGAATCTACAGAAATAAGGCTAGCAAAGAGATCCACGAAATACAGATATAACTCTGTGAGAAGAATTAACAGAGCACTAAGCAGTTTCTCAGAAAGCTTCTTTCCAGGTTTCATCTGAGGATATTTCCTTTTTCACCATAGCCCTCTATGGGCTTCCAAATATCACTTTGCCAATTGCACAAGAACTGTCTTAGCGAAAGGCTTCTTGAGGGGAAAGTTGTAACTCTGTGAGATGATTTCACAGAACACAAAGAAGTTTCTCAGAAAGCTTCTTTCTCTTTGTTATCAGAGGATATTTCCTTTGGCCCTATAGTCTTCAAAGGGATCTGAAATATCTGTTCTCTGATTCCACAGAAATAAGGCTAGCAAAGAGATCCACGAAATACAGATGTAACTCTGTGAGATGAATTAACAGAACACTAAGCAGTTTCTCAGAAAGCTTCTTTCCAGATTTCATCTGAGGATATTTCCTTTTTCACCATAGCCCTCTATGGGCTTCCAAATATCACTTTGCCAATACCACAAGAACTGTCTTAGCGAAAGGCTTCTTGAGGGGAAAGCTGTAACTCTGTGAGATGATTTAAAAGAACACAAAGAAGTTTCTCAGAAAGCTTCTTTCTCTTTGTTATCGGAGGATATTTCCTTTGGCCCTATAGTCTTCAAAGGGATCCGAAATATCTGTTCTCAGATTCCACAGAAAGAAGGCTAGCAAAGAGATCCACGAAATACAGATGTAACTCTGTGAGTGGAAGTCACACATCACAGAGCAGTTTCTCAGAAAGCTTCTTTCCAGATTTCATCTGAGGATATTTCCTTTTTCACCATAGCCCTCTATGGGCTTCCAAATATCACTTTGCCAATTCCACAAGAACTGTCTTAGCGAAAGGCTTCTTGAGGGGAAAGCTGTAACTCTGTGAGATGATTTCACAGAACACAAAGTAGTTTCTCAGAAAGCTTCTTTCTCTTTGTTATCGGAGGATATTTCCTTTGGCCCTATAGCCTTCAAAGGGATCCGAAATATCTGTTCTCAGATTCCACAGAAATAAGGCTAGCAAAGAGATCCACGAAATACAGATGTAACTCTGTGAGTGGAAGTCACACATCACAGAGCAGTTTCTCAGAAATCTTCTTTCCAGATTTCATCTGAGGATATTTCCTTTTTCACCATAGCCCTCTATGGGCTTCCAAATATCACTTTGCCAATACCACCAGAACTGTCTTAGTGAAAGGCTTCTTGAAGGGAAAGCTATAACTCTGTGAGATGATTTCACAGAACAAAAAGGAGTTTCTCAGAAAGCTTCTTTCTCTTTGTTATCGGAGGATATTTCCTTTGGCACTATAGTCTTCAAAGGGATCCGAAATATCTGTTCTCAGATTCCACAGAAATAAGCCTAGCAAAGAGATCCACGAAATACAGATGTAACTCTGTGAGTGGAAGTCACACATCACAGAGCAGTTTCTCAGAAAGCTTCTTTCCAGATTTCATCTGAGGATATTTCCTTTTTCACCATAGCCCTCTATGGGCTTCCAAATATCACTTTGCCAATTCCACAAGAACTGTCTTAGCGAAAGGCTTCTTGAGGGGAAAGCTGTAACTCTGTGAGATGATTTCACCGAACACAAAGAAGTTTCTCAGAAAGCTTCTTTCTCTTTGTTATCGGAGGATATTTCCTTTGGCCCTATAGTCTTCAAAGGGATCCGAAATATCTGTTCTCAGAATCCACAGAAATAAGGCAGGCAAAGATATCGACGAAATACAGATATAACTCTGTGAGAAGAATTAACAGAACACTTAGCAGTTTCTCAGAAAGCTTCTTTCCAGATTTCATCTGAGGATATTTCCTTTTTCACCATAGCCCTCTATGGGCTTCCAAATATCGCTTTGCCAATTGCACAAGAACTGTCTTAGCGAAAGGTTCCTTGAGGGGAAAGCTGTAACTCTGTGAGATGATTTCACAGAACACAAAGAAGTTTCTCAGAAAGCTTCTTTCTCTTTGTTATCAGAGGATATTTCCTTTGGCCCTATAGTCTTCAAAGGGATCCGATATATCTGTTCTCAGATTCCACAGAAATAAGGCTAGCAATGAGATCCACGAAATACAGATGTAACTCTGTCAGTGGAAGTCACACATCACAGAGCAGTTTCTCAGAAAGCTTCTTTCCAGATTTCATCTGAGGATATTTCCTTTTTCACCATAGCCCTCTAAGGGCTTCCAAATATCACTTTGCCAATTCCACAAGAACTGTCTTAGCGAAAGGCTTCTTGAGGGGAAAGCTGTAACTCTGTGAGATGATTTCACAGAACACAAAGTAGTTTCTCAGAAAGCTTCTTTCTCTTTGTTATCGGAGGATATTTCCTTTGGCCCTATAGTCTTCAAAGGGATCCGAAATATCTGTTCTCTGATTCCACAGAAATAAGGCTAGCAAAGAGATCCACGAAATACAGATGTAACTCGGTGAGATGAATTAACAGAACACTAAGCAGTTTCTCAGAAAGCTGCTTTCCAGATTTCATCTGAGGATATTTCCTTTTTCACCATAGCCCTCTATGGGCTTCCAAATATCACTTTGCCAATACCACAAGAACTGTCTTAGTGAAAGGCTTCTTGAGTGGAAAGCTGTAACTCTGTGAGATGATTTAACAGAACACAAAGAAGTTTCTCAGAAAGCTTCTTTCTCTTTGTTATCGGAGGATATTTCCTTTGGCCCTATAGTCTTCAAAGGGATCCGAAATATCTGTTCTCAGATTCCACAGAAATAAGGCTAGCAAAGAGATCCACGAAATACAGATGTAACTCTGTGAGTGGAAGTCACACATCACAGAGCAGTTTCTCAGAAAGCTTCTTTCCAGATTTCATCTGAGGATATTTCCTTTTTCACCCTAGCCCTCTATGGGCTTCCAAATATCACTTTGCCAATTCCACAAGAACTGTCTTAGCGAAAGGCTTCTTGAGGGGAAAGCTGTAACTCTGTGAGATGATTTCACAGAACACAAAGTAGTTTCTCAGAAAGCTTCTTTCTCTTTGTTATCGGAGGATATTTCCTTTGGCCCTATAGTCTTCAAAGGGATCCGAAATATCTGTTCTCAGATTCCACAGAAATAAGGCTAGCAAAGAGATCCACGAAATACAGATGTAACTCTGTGAGTGGAAGTCACACATCACAGAGCAGTTTCTCAGAAATCTTCTTTCCAGATTTCATCTGAGGATATTTCCTTTTTCACCATAGCCCTCTATGGGCTTCCAAATATCACTTTGCCAATACCACCAGAACTGTCTTAGTAAAAGGCTTCTTGAGGGGAAAGCTATAACTCTGTGAGATGATTTCACGGAACAAAAAGGAGTTTCTCAGAAAGCTTCTTTCTCTTTGTTATCGGAGGATATTTCCTTTGGCACTATAGTCTTCAAAGGGATCCGAAATATCTGTTCTCAGATTCCACAGAAATAAGCCTAGCAAAGAGATCCACGAAATACAGATGTAACTCTGTGAGTGGAAGTCACACATCACAGAGCAGTTTCTCAGAAAGCTTCTTTCCAGATTTCATCTGAGGATATTTCCTTTTTCACCATAGCCCTCTATGGGCTTCCAAATATCACTTTGCCAATTCCACAAGAACTGTCTTAGCGAAAGGCTTCTTGAGGGGAAAGCTGTAACTCTGTGAGATGATTTCACCGAACACAGAGAAGTTTCTCAGAAAGCTTCTTTCTCTTTGTTATCGGAGGATATTTCCTTTGGCCCTATAGTCTTCAAAGGGATCCGAAATATCTGTTCTCAGAATCCACAGAAATAAGGCAGGCAAAGATATCGACGAAATACAGATATAACTCTGTGAGAAGAATTAACAGAACACTTAGCAGTTTCTCAGAAAGCTTCTTTCCAGATTTCATCTGAGGATATTTCCTTTTTCACCATAGCCCTCTATGGGCTTCCAAATATCACTTTGCCAATACCACAAGAACTGTCTTAGTGAAAGGCTTCTTGAGGGGAAAGTTGTAACTCTGTGAGATGATTTAACAGAACACAAAGAAGTTCCTCAGAAAGCTTCTTTCTCTTTGTTATCAGAGGATATTTCCTTTGGCCCTATAGTCTTCAAAGGGATCCGAAATATCTGTTCTCAGATTCCACAGAAATAAGGTTAGCAAAGAGATACACGAAATACAGATGTAACTCTGTGAGTGGAAGTCACACATCACAGAGCAGTTTCTCAGAAAGCTTCTTTCCAGATTTCATCTGAGGATATTTCCTTTTTCACCCTAGCCCTCTATGGGCTTCCAAATATCACTTTGCCAATTCCACAAGAACTATCTTAGCGAAAGGCTTCTTGAGGGGAAAGCTGTAACTCTGTGAGATGATTTCACAGAACACAAAGTAGTTTCTCAGAAAGCTTCTTTCTCTTTGTTATCGGAGGATATTTCCTTTGGCCCTATAGTCTTCAAAGGGATCCGAAATATCTGTTCTCAGATTCCACAGAAATAAGGCTAGCAAAGAGATCCACGAAATACAGATGTAACTCTGTGAGATGAATTAACAGAACACTAAGCAGTTTCTCAGAAAGCTTCTTTCCAGATTTCATCTGAGGATATTTCCTTTTTCACCATAGCCCTCTATGGGCTTCCAAATATCACATTATCTATTCCACAAGAACTGTCTTAGCGAAAGACTTCTTGAGGGGAAAGCTGTAACTCTGTGAGATGATTTCACCGAACACGAAGAAGTTTCTCAGTAAGCTTCTCTCTCTTTTTTATCGGAGGATATTTCCTTTGGCCCCATAGTCTTCAAAGGGATCCGAAATATCTGTTCTCAGATTCCACAGAAATAAGGCTAGCAAAGAGATCCACCAAATACAGATGTATCTCTGTGAGATGAATTAACAGAACACTAAGCAGTTTCTCAGAAAGCTTCTTTCCAGATTTCATCTGAGGATATTTCCTTTTTCACCATAGCCCTCTATGGGCTTCCAAATATCACTTTGCCATTTCCACAAGAACTGTCTTAGCGAAAGGCTTCTTGAGGGGAAAGCTGTAACTCTGTGAGATGATTTCACAGAACACAAAGAAGTTCCTCATAAAGCTTCTTTCTCTTTGTTATCGGAGTATATTTCCTTTGGCCCTATAGTCTTCAAAGGGATTCGAAATATCTGTTCTCAGATTCCACAGAAATAAGGCTAGCAAAGAGATCCACGAAATACAGATGTAACTCTATGAGTGGAAGTCACACATCACAAAGCAGTTTCTCAGAAAGCTTCTTTCCAGATTTCATCTGAGGATATTTCCTTTTTCACCATAGCCCTCTATGGGCTTCCAAATATCACTTTGCCAATTCCACAAGAACTGTCTTAGCGAAAGGCTTCTTGAGGGGAAAGCTGTAACTCTGTGAGATGATTTCACAGAACCCAAAGAAGTTTCTCAGTAAGCTTCTTTCTCTTTGTTTTCGGAGGATATTTCCTTTGGCCCTATAGACTTCAAAGGGATCAGAAATATCTGTTCTCAGATTCCACAGAAATAAGGCTAGCAAAGAGATCCACGAAATACAGATGTAACTCTGTGAGATGAATTAACAGAACACTAAGCAGTTTCTCAGAAATCTTCTTTCCAGATTTCATCTGAGGATATTTCCTTTTTCACCATAGCCCTCTATGGGCTTCCAAATATCACTTTGCCAATTCCACAAGAACTGTCTTAGCGAAAGGCTTCTTGAGGGGAAAGCTGTAACTCTGTGCGATGATTTCACAGAACACAAAGAAGTTTCTCAGAAAGCTTCTTTCTCTTTGTTATCGGAGGATATTTCCTTTGGCCCTATAGTCTTCAAAGGGATTCGAAATATCTGTTCTCAGATTACACAGAAATACGGCTAGCAAAGAGATCCACGAAATACAGATGTAACTCTGTGAGTGGAAGTCACACATCACAGAGCAGTTTCTCAGAAAGCTTCTTTCCAGATTTCATCTGAGGGTATTTCCTTTTTCACCGTAGCCCTCTACGGGCTTCCAAATATCACTTTGTCAATTCCACAAGAACTGTCTTAGCGAAAGGCTTCTTGAGGGGAAAGCTGTAACTCTGTGAGATGATTTCACAGAACACAAAGAAGTTTGTCAGAAAGCTTCTTTCTCTTTGTTATCGGAGGATATTTCCTTTGGCCCTATCGTCTTCAAATGGATCCGAATATCTGTTCTCAGATTCCACAGAAATAAGGCCAGCAAAGAGATCCACGAAATACAGACGTAACTCTGTGAGATGAATTAACAGAACACTAAGCAGTTTCTCAGAAAGCTTCCTTCCAGATTTCATCTGAGGATATTTCCTTTTACACCATAGCCCTCTATGGGCTTCCAAATATCACTTTACCAATTCCACAAGAACTGTCTTAGCGAAAGGCTTCTTGAGGGGAAAGCTGTAACTCTGTGAGATGATTTCACAGAACACAAAGAAGTTTGTCAGAAAGCTTCTTTCTCTTTGTTATCGGAGGATATTTCCCTTGGCCCTATAGTCTTCCAAGGGATCCGAAATATCTGCTCTCAGATTCCACAGAAAGAAGGCTAGCAAAGAGATCCACGAAATACAGATGTAACTCTGTGAGATGAATTAACAGAACACTAAGCAGTTTCTCAGAAAGCTTCTTTCCAGATTTCATCTGACGATATTTCCTTTTACACCATAGCCCTCTATGGGCTTCCAAATATCACTTTGCCAATTTCACAAGAACTGTATTAGCAAAAGGCTTCTTGAGGGTAAAGCTGTAACTCTGTGAGATGATTTCACAGAACACAAAGAAGTTTGTCAGAAAGCTTCGTTCTCTTTGTTATCAAAGGATATTTCCTTTGGCCCTATAGTCTTCAAAGGGATCCGAAATATCTGTTCTCAAATTCCACAGAAATAAGGCTAGCAAATAGATACACGAAATACAGATATAACTCTGTCAGTGGAAGTCACACATCACAGAGCAGTTTCTCAGAAAGCTTCTTTCCAGATTTCATCTGAGGATATTTCCTTTTTCACCATAGCCCTCTATGGGCTTCCAAATATCACTTTGCCAATTCCACAAGAACTGTCTTAGCGAAAGGCTTCTGGAGGGGAAAGCTGTAACTCTGTGAGATGTTTTCACCGAACACCAAGAAGTTTCTCAGAAAGCTTCTTTCTCTTTGTTATCGGAGGATATTTCCTGTGGCCCTATAGTCTTCAAAGGGATCCGAAATATCTGTTCTCAGAATCCACAGAAATAAGGCTAGCAAAGAGATCCACGAAATACAGATATACCTCTGTGAGAAGAATTAACAGAACACTAAGCAGTTTCTCAGAAAGCTTCTTTCCAGATTTCATCTGAGGATATTTCCTTTTTCACCATAGCCCTCTATGGGCTTCCAAATATCACTTTGCCAAAACCACCAGAACTGTCTTAGTGAAAGTCTTCTTGAGGGGAAAGCTATAACTCTGTGAGATGATTTCACAGAACAAAAAGGAGTTTCTCAGAAAGCTTCTTTCTCTTTGTTATCGGAGGATATTTCCTTTGGCACTATAGTCTTCAAAGGGATCCGAAATATCTGTTCTCAGATTCCACAGAAATAAGGCTAGCAAAGAGATGCACGAAATACAGATGTAACTCTGTGAGTGGAAGTCACACATCACAGAGCAGTTTCTCAGAAAGCTTCTTTCCAGATTTCATCTGAGGATATTTCCTTTTTCACCCTAGCCCTCTATGGGCTTCCAAATATCACTTTGCCAATTCCACAAGAACTGTCTTAGCGAAAGGCTTCTTGAGGGGAAAGCTGTAACTCTGTGAGATGATTTCACCGAACACAAAGAAGTTTCTCAGAAAGCTTCTTTCTCTTTGTTATCGGAGGATATTTACTTTGGCCCTATAGTCTTCAAAGGGATCCGAAATATCTGTTCTCAGAATCCACAGAAATAAGGCAGGCAAAGACATCGACGAAATACAGATATAACTCTGTGAGAAGAATTAACAGAACACTTAGCAGTTTCTCAGAAAGCTTCTTTCCAGATTTCATCTGAGGATATTTCCTTTTTCACCATAGCCCTCTATGGGCTTCCAAATATCGCTTTGCCAATTGCACAAG
This sequence comes from Macaca nemestrina, assembly GCF_043159975.1. Taxonomy (NCBI): domain Eukaryota; kingdom Metazoa; phylum Chordata; class Mammalia; order Primates; family Cercopithecidae; genus Macaca; species Macaca nemestrina. The sequence goes on along the minus strand of NC_092145.1, from coordinate 94,645,795 downwards.
AATTGTCTTAGCGAAAGGCTCCTTGAGGGGAAAGCTGTAACTCTGTGAGATGATTTCACAGAACACAAAGAAGTTTCTCAGAAAGCTTCTTTCTCTTTGTTATCAGAGGATATTTCCTTTGGCCCTATAGTCTTCAAAGGGATCCGAAATATCTGTTCTCAGATTCCACAGAAATAAGGCTAGCAAAGAGATCCACGAAATACAGATGTAACTCTGTCAGTGGAAGTCACACATCACAGAGCAGTTTCTCAGAAAGCTTCTTTCCAGATTTCATCTGAGGATATTTCCTTTTTCACCATAGCCCTCTAAGGGCTTCCAAATATCACTTTGCCAATTCCACAAGAACTGTCTTAGCGAAAGGCTTCTTGAGGGGAAAGCTGTAACTCTGTGAGATGATTTCACAGAACACAAAGTAGTTTCTCAGAAAGCTTCTTTCTCTTTGTTATCGGAGGATATTTCCTTTGGCCCTATAGTCTTCAAAGGGATCCGAAATATCTGTTTTCAGATTCCACAGAAATAAGGCTAGCAAAGAGATCCACGAAATACAGATATAACTCTGTGAGATGAATTAACAGAACACTAAGCAGTTTCTCAGAAAGCTTCTTTCCAGATTTCATCTGAGGATATTTCCTTTTTCACCATAGCCCTCTATGGTCTTCCAAATATCACTTTGCCAAAACCAAAAGAACTGTCTCAGTGAAAGGCTTCTTGAGGGGAAAGCTGTAACTCTGTGAGATGATTTCACAGAACACAAAGAAGTTTCTCAGAAAGCTTCTTTGTCTTTGTCATTGGAGGATATTTCCTTTGGCCCTATAGTCTTCCAAGGGATCCGAAATATCTGTTTTCTGATTCCACAGAAATAAGGCTAGCAAAGAGATCCACGAAATACAGATGTAACTCGGTGAGATTAATTAACAGAACACTAAGCAGTTTCTAAGAAAGCTTCTTTCCAGATTTCATCTGAGGATATTTCCTTTTTCACCATAGCCCTCTATGGGCTTCCAAATATCACTTTGCGAATACCACAAGAACTGTCTTAGTGAAAGGCTTCTTGAGGGGAAAGCTGTAACTCTGTGAGATGATTTCACAGAACACAAAGAAGTTTCTCAGAAAGCTTCTTTCTCTTTGTTATCGGAGGATATTTCCTTTGGCCCTATAGTCTTCAAAGGGATCCGAAATATCTGTTCTCAGAATCCACAGAAATAAGGCTAGCAAAGAGATCCAGGAAATACAGATGTAACTCTGTGAGTGGAAGTCACACATCACAGAGCAGTTTCTCAGAAAGCTTCTTTCCAGATTTCATCTGAGGATATTTCCTTTTTCACCATAGCCCTCTATGGGCTTCCAAATATCACTTTGCCAATTCCACAAGAACTGTCTTAGCGAAAGGCTTCTTGAGGGGAAAGCTGTAACTCTGTGAGATGATTTCACAGAACACAAAGTAGTTTCTCAGAAAGCTTCTTTCTCTTTGTTATCGGAGGATATTTCCTTTGGCCCTATAGTCTTCAAAGGGATCCGAAATATCTGTTCTCAGATTCCACAGAAATAAGGCTAGCAAAGAGATCCACGAAATACAGATGTAACTCTGTGAGATGAATTAACAGAACACTAAGCAGTTTCTCAGAAATCTTATTTCCAGATTTCATCTGAGGATATTTCCTTTTTCACCATAGCCCTCTAAGGTCTTCCAAATATCGGTTTGCCAATTCCACAAGAACTGTCTTAGCGAAAGGCTTCTTGAGGGGAAAGCTGTTTCTCTGTGAGATGATTTCACAGAACACAAAGTAGTTTCTCAGAAAGCTTCTTTCTCTTTGTTATCGCAGGATATTTCCTTTGGCCCTATGGTGTTCAAAGGGATCCGAATTATCTGTTCTCAGATTCCACAGAAATAAGGCTAGCAAAGAGATCCACGAAATACAGATGTAACTCCGTGAGATGAATTAACAGAGCACTAAGCAGTTTCTCAGAAAGCTTCCTTCCATATTTCATCTGAGGATATTTCCTTTTTCACCATAGCCCTCTATGAGCTTTCAAATATCACTTTTCCAATTCGACAAGAACTGTCTTATGGAAAGGCTTCTTGAGGGGAAAGCTGTAACTCTGTGAGATGATTTCACAGAACACAAAGAAGTTTCTCAGAAAGCTTCTTTCTCTTTGTTATCGGAGGAAATTTCCTTTGGGCCTATAGTCTTCAAAGGGATTCGAAATATCTGTTCTCAGATTACACAGAAATACGGCTAGCAAAGAGATTGACGAAATACAGATGTAACTCTGTGAGTGGAAGTCACACATCACAGAGCAGTTTCTCAGAAAGCTTCTTTCCAGATTTCATCTGAGGGTATTTCCTTTTTCACCGTAGCCCTCTATGGGCTTCCAAATATCACTTTGTCAATTCCACAAGAACTGTCTTAGCGAAAGGCTTCTTGAGGGGAAAGCTGTAACTCTGTGAGATGATTTCACAGAACAAAAAGGAGTTTCTCAGAAAGCTTCTTTCTCTTTGTTATCGGAGGATATTTCCTTTGGCACTATAGTCTTCAAAGGGATCCGAAATATCTGTTCTCAGATTCCACAGAAATAAGGCTAGCAAAGAGATGCACGAAATACAGATGTAACTCTGGGAATGGAAGTCGCACATCACAGAGCAGTTTCTCAGAAAGCTTCTTTCCAGATTTCATCTGAGGATATTTCCTTTTTCACCATAGCCCTCTATGGGCTTCCAAATATCACTTTGCCAATTCCACAAGAACTGTCTTAGCGAAAGGCTTCTTGAGGGGAAAGCTGTAACTCTGTGAGATGATTTCACCGAACACAAAGAAGTTTCTCAGAAAGCTTCTTTCTCTTTGTTATCGGAGGATATTTCCTTTGGCCCTATGGTCTTCAAAGGGATCCGAATTATCTGTTCTCAGATTCCACAGAAATAAGGCTAGCAAAGAGATCCACGAAATACAGATGTAACTCTGTGAGATGAATTAACAGAACACTAAGCAGTTTCTCAGAAAGCTTCCTTCCAGATTTCATCTGAGGATATTTCCTTTTACACCATAGCCCTCTATGGGCTTCCAAATATCACTTTACCAATTCCACAAGAACTGTCTTAGCGAAAGGCTTCTTGAGGGGAAAGCTGTAACTCTGTGAGATGATTTCACAGAACACAAAGAAGTTTGTCAGAAAGCTTCTTTCTCTTTGTTATCGGAGGATATTTCCCTTGGCCCTATAGTCCTCAAAGGGATCCGAAATATCTGTTCTCAGATTCCACAGAAAGAAGGCTAGCAAAGAGATCCACGAAATACAGATGTAACTCTGTGAGATGAATTAACAGAACACTAAGCAGTTTCTCAGAAAGCTTCTTTCCAGATTTCATCTGACGTTATTTCCTTTTACACCATAGCCCTCTATGGGCTTCCAAATATCACTTTGCCAATTCCACAAGAACTGTCTTAGCAAAAGGCTTCTTGAGGGGAAAGCTGTAACTCTGTGAGATGATTTCACAGAACACAAAGAATTTTGTCAGAAAGCTTCGTTCTCTTTGTTATCAAAGGATATTTCCTTTGGGCCTATAGTCTTCAAAGGGATCCGAAATATCTGTTCTCAGAATCTACAGAAATAAGGCTAGCAAAGAGATCCACGAAATACAGATATAACTCTGTGAGAAGAATTAACAGAGCACTAAGCAGTTTCTCAGAAAGCTTCTTTCCAGATTTCATCTGAGGATATTTCCTTTTTCACCATAGCCCTCTATGGGCTTCCAAATATCACTTTGCCAATTCCACAAGAACTGTCTTAGCGGAAGGCTTCTTGAGGGGAAAGTTGTAACTCTGTGAGATGATTTCACAGAACACAAAGAAGTTTCTCAGAAAGCTTCTTTGTCTTTGTCATTGGAGGATATTTCCTTTGGCCCTATAGTCTTCCAAGGGATCCGAAATATCTGTTTTCTGATTCCACAGAAATAAGGCTAGCAAAGAGATCCACGAAATACAGATGTAACTCGGTGAGATTAATTAACAGAACACTAAGCAGTTTCTCAGAAAGCTTCTTTCCAGATTTCATCTGAGGATATTTCCTTTTTCACCATAGCCCTCTATGGGCTTCCAAATATCGCTTTGCCAATTGCACAAGAACTGTCTTAGCGAAAGGCTCCTTGAGGGGAAAGCTGTAACTCTGTGAGATGATTTCACAGAACACAAAGAAGTTTCTCAGAAAGCTTCTTTCTCTTTGTTATCAGAGGATATTTCCTTTGGCCCTGTAGTCTTCAAAGGGATCCGATATATCTGTTCTCAGATTCCACAGAAATAAGGCTAGCAATGAGATCCAGGAAATACAGATGTAACTCTGTCAGTGGAAGTCACACATCACAGAGCAGTTTCTCAGAAAGCTTCTTTCCAGATTTCATCTGAGGATATTTCCTTTTTCACCATAGCCCTCTAAGGGCTTCCAAATATCACTTTGCCAATTCCACAAGAACTGTCTTAGCGAAAGGCTTCTTGAGGGGAAAGCTGTAACTCTGTGAGATGATTTCACAGAACACAAAGTAGTTTCTCAGAAAGCTTCTTTCTCTTTGTTATCGGAGGATATTTCCTTTGGCCCTATAGTCTTCAAAGGGATCCGAAATATCTGTTCTCTGATTCCACAGAAATAAGGCTAGCAAAGAGATCCACGAAATACAGATGTAACTCGGTGAGATGAATTAACAGAACACTAAGCAGTTTCTCAGAAAGCTTCTTTCCAGATTTCATCTGAGGATATTTCCTTTTTCACCATAGCCCTCTATGGGCTTCCAAATATCACTTTGCCAATACCACAAGAACTGTCTTAGTGAAAGGCTTCTTGAGGGGAAAGCTGTAACTCTGTGAGATGATTTAACAGAACACAAAGAAGTTTCTCAGAAAGCTTCTTTCTCTTTGTTATCGGAGGATATTTCCTTTGGCCCTATAGTCTTCAAAGGGATCCGAAATATCTGTTCTCAGATTCCACAGAAATAAGGCTAGCAAAGAGATCCACGAAATACAGATGTAACTCTGTGAGTGGAAGTCACACATCACAGAGCAGTTTCTCAGAAAGCTTCTTTCCAGATTTCATCTGAGGATATTTCCTTTTTCACCCTAGCCCTCTATGGGCTTCCAAATATCACTTTGCCAATTCCACAAGAACTGTCTTAGCGAAAGGCTTCTTGAGGGGAAAGCTGTAACTCTGTGAGATGATTTCACAGAACACAAAGTAGTTTCTCAGAAAGCTTCTTTCTCTTTGTTATCGGAGGATATTTCCTTTGGCCCTATAGTCTTCAAAGGGATCCGAAATATCTGTTCTCAGATTCCACAGAAATAAGGCTAGCAAAGAGATCCACGAAATACAGATGTAACTCTGTGAGTGGAAGTCACACATCACAGAGCAGTTTCTCAGAAATCTTCTTTCCAGATTTCATCTGAGGATATTTCCTTTTTCACCATAGCCCTCTATGGGCTTCCAAATATCACTTTGCCAATACCACCAGAACTGTCTTAGTGAAAGGCTTCTTGAGGGGAAAGCTATAACTCTGTGAGATGATTTCACAGAACAAAAAGGAGTTTCTCAGAAAGCTTCTTTCTCTTTGTTATCGGAGGATATTTCCTTTGGCACTATAGTCTTCAAAGGGATCCGAAATATCTGTTCTCAGATTCCACAGAAATAAGGCTAGCAAAGAGATGCACGAAATACAGATGTAACTCTGTGAGTGGAAGTCACACATCACAGAGCAGTTTCTCAGAAAGCTTCTTTCCAGATTTCATCTGAGGATATTTCCTTTTTCACCATAGCCCTCTAAGGGCTTCCAAATATCACTTTGCCAATTCCACAAGAACTGTCTTAGCGAAAGGCTTCTTGAGGGGAAAGCTGTAACTCTGTGAGATGATTTCACAGAACACAAAGTAGTTTCTCAGAAAGCTTCTTTCTCTTTGTTATCGGAGGATATTTCCTTTGGCCCTATAGTCTTCAAAGGGATCCGAAATATCTGTTTTCAGATTCCACAGAAATAAGGCTAGCAAAGAGATCCACGAAATACAGATATAACTCTGTGAGATGAATTAACAGAACACTAAGCAGTTTCTCAGAAAGCTTCTTTCCAGATTTCATCTGAGGATATTTCCTTTTTCACCATAGCCCTCTATGGTCTTCCAAATATCACTTTGCCAATACCAAAAGAACTGTCTTAGTGAAAGGCTTCTTGAGGGGAAAGCTGTAACTCTGTGAGATGATTTCACAGAACACAAAGAAGTTTCTCAGAAAGCTTCTTTGTCTTTGTCATTGGAGGATATTTCCTTTGGCCCTATAGTCTTCCAAGGGATCCGAAATATCTGTTTTCTGATTCCACAGAAATAAGGCTAGCAAAGAGATCCACGAAATACAGATGTAACTCGGTGAGATGAATTAACAGAACACTAAGCAGTTTCTCAGAAAGCTTCTTTCCAGATTTCATCTGAGGATATTTCCTTTTTCACCATAGCCCTCTATGGGCTTCCAAATATCACTTTGCGAATACCACAAGAACTGTCTTAGTGAAAGGCTTCTTGAGGGGAAAGCTGTAACTCTGTGAGATGATTTCACAGAACACAAAGAAGTTTCTCAGAAAGCTTCTTTCTCTTTGTTATCGGAGGATATTTCCTTTGGCCCTATAGTCTTCAAAGGGATCCGATATATCTGTTCTCAGATTCCACAGAAATAAGGCTAGCAAAGAGATCCAGGAAATACAGATGTAACTCTGTGAGTGGAAGTCACACATCACAGAGCAGTTTCTCAGAAAGCTTCTTTCCAGATTTCATCTGAGGATATTTCCTTTTTCACCATAGCCCTCTATGGGCTTCCAAATATCACTTTGCCAATTCCACAAGAACTGTCTTAGCGAAAGGCTTCTTGAGGGGAAAGCTGTAACTTTGTGAGATGATTTCACAGAACACAAAGTAGTTTCTCAGAAAGCTTCTTTCTCTTTGTTATCGGAGGATATTTCCTTTGGCCCTATAGTCTTCAAAGGGATCCGAAATATCTGTTCTCAGATTCCACAGAAATAAGGCTAGCAAAGAGATCCACGAAATACAGATGTAACTCTGTGAGATGAATTAACAGAACACTAAGCAGTTTCTCAGAAATCTTCTTTCCAGATTTCATTGAGGATATTTCCTTTTTCACCATAGCCCTCTAAGGTCTTCCAAATATCGGTTTGCCAATTCCACAAGAACTGTCTTAGCGAAAGGCTTCTTGAGGGGAAAGCTGTATCTCTGTGAGATGATTTCACAGAACACAAAGTAGTTTCTCAGAAAGCTTCTTTCTCTTTGTTATCGCAGGATATTTCCTTTGGCCCTATGGTGTTCAAAGGGATCCGAATTATCTGTTCTCAGATTCCACAGAAATAAGGCTAGCAAAGAGATCCACGAAATACAGATGTAACTCCGTGAGATGAATTAACAGAGCACTAAGCAGTTTCTCAGAAAGCTTCCTTCCATATTTCATCTGAGGATATTTCCTTTTTCACCATAGCCCTCTATGAGCTTTCAAATATCACTTTTCCAATTCGACAAGAACTGTCTTATCGAAAGGCTTCTTGAGGGGAAAGCTGTAACTCTGTGAGATGATTTCACAGAACACAAAGAAGTTTCTCAGAAAGCTTCTTTCTCTTTGTTATCGGAGGAAATTTCCTTTGGGCCTATAGTCTTCAAAGGGATCCGAAATATCTGTTCTCAGATTCCACAGAAAGAAGGCTAGCAAAGAGATTCACGAAATACAGATGTAACTCTGTGAGTGGAAGTCACACATCACAGAGCAGTTTCTCAGAAAGCTTCTTTCCAGATTTCATCTGAGGATATTTCCTTTTTCACCGTAGCCCTCTATGGGCTTCCAAATATCACTTTGTCAATTTCACAAGAACTGTCTTAGCGAAAGGCTTCTTGAGGGGAAAGCTGTAACTCTGTGAGATGATTTCACAGAACACAAAGAAGTTTGTCAGAAAGCTTCTTTCTCTTTGTTATCGTAGGATATTTCCTTTGACCCTATAGTCTTCAAAGGGATCCGAAATATCTGTTCTCAGATTCCACAGAAATAAGGCTAGCAAAGAGATCCACGAAATACAGATGTAACTCTGTGAGAGGAAGTCACACATCACAGAGCATTTTCACAGAAATCTTCTTTCCAGATTTCATCTGAGGATATTTCCTTTTTCACCATATCCCTCTATGGGCTTCCAAATATCACTTTGCCAATTCCACAAGAACTGTCTTAGCGAAAGGCTTCTTGAGGGGAAAGCTGTAACTCTGTGAGATGATTTCACAGAACACAAAGAAGTTTCTCAGAAAGCTTCTTTCTCTTTGTTATCGGAGGATATTTCCTTTGGCCCTATGGTCTTCAAAGGGATCCGAATTATCTGTTCTCAGATTCCACAGAAATAAGGCTAGCAAAGAGATCCACGAAATACAGATGTAACTCTGTGAGATGAATTAACAGAACACTAAGCAGTTTCTCAGAAAGCTTCCATCCAGATTTCATCTGAGGATATTTCATTTTACACCATAGCCCTCTATGGGCTTCCAAATATCACTTTACCAATTCCACAAGAACTGTCTTAGCGAAAGGCTTCTTGAGGGGAAAGCTGTAACTCTGTGAGATGATTTCACAGAACACAAAGAAGTTTGTCAGAAAGCTTCTTTCTCTTTGTTATCGGAGGATATTTCCCTTGGCCCTATAGTCTTCAAAGGGATCCGAAATATCTGTTCTCAGATTCCACAGAAAGAAGGCTAGCAAAGAGATCCACGAAATACAGATGTAACTCTGTGAGATGAATTAACAGAACACTAAGCAGTTTCTCAGAAAGCTTCTTTCCAGATTTCATCTGACGATATTTCCTTTTACACCATAGCCCTCTATGGGCTTCCAAATATCACTTTGCCAATTCCACAAGAACTGTCTTAGCAAAAGGCTTCTTGAGGGGAAAGCTGTAACTCTGTGAGATGATTTCACAGAACACAAAGAATTTTGTCAGAAAGCTTCGTTCTCTTTGTTATCAAAGGATATTTCCTTTGGGCCTATAGTCTTCAAAGGGATCCGAAATATCTGTTCTCAGAATCTACAGAAATAAGGCTAGCAAAGAGATCCACGAAATACAGATATAACTCTGTGAGAAGAATTAACAGAGCACTAAGCAGTTTCTCAGAAAGCTTCTTTCCAGGTTTCATCTGAGGATATTTCCTTTTTCACCATAGCCCTCTATGGGCTTCCAAATATCACTTTGCCAATTGCACAAGAACTGTCTTAGCGAAAGGCTTCTTGAGGGGAAAGTTGTAACTCTGTGAGATGATTTCACAGAACACAAAGAAGTTTCTCAGAAAGCTTCTTTCTCTTTGTTATCAGAGGATATTTCCTTTGGCCCTATAGTCTTCAAAGGGATCCGAAATATCTGTTCTCTGATTCCACAGAAATAAGGCTAGCAAAGAGATCCACGAAATACAGATGTAACTCTGTGAGATGAATTAACAGAACACTAAGCAGTTTCTCAGAAAGCTTCTTTCCAGATTTCATCTGAGGATATTTCCTTTTTCACCATAGCCCTCTATGGGCTTCCAAATATCACTTTGCCAATACCACAAGAACTGTCTTAGCGAAAGGCTTCTTGAGGGGAAAGCTGTAACTCTGTGAGATGATTTAAAAGAACACAAAGAAGTTTCTCAGAAAGCTTCTTTCTCTTTGTTATCGGAGGATATTTCCTTTGGCCCTATAGTCTTCAAAGGGATCCGAAATATCTGTTCTCAGATTCCACAGAAAGAAGGCTAGCAAAGAGATCCACGAAATACAGATGTAACTCTGTGAGTGGAAGTCACACATCACAGAGCAGTTTCTCAGAAAGCTTCTTTCCAGATTTCATCTGAGGATATTTCCTTTTTCACCATAGCCCTCTATGGGCTTCCAAATATCACTTTGCCAATTCCACAAGAACTGTCTTAGCGAAAGGCTTCTTGAGGGGAAAGCTGTAACTCTGTGAGATGATTTCACAGAACACAAAGTAGTTTCTCAGAAAGCTTCTTTCTCTTTGTTATCGGAGGATATTTCCTTTGGCCCTATAGCCTTCAAAGGGATCCGAAATATCTGTTCTCAGATTCCACAGAAATAAGGCTAGCAAAGAGATCCACGAAATACAGATGTAACTCTGTGAGTGGAAGTCACACATCACAGAGCAGTTTCTCAGAAATCTTCTTTCCAGATTTCATCTGAGGATATTTCCTTTTTCACCATAGCCCTCTATGGGCTTCCAAATATCACTTTGCCAATACCACCAGAACTGTCTTAGTGAAAGGCTTCTTGAAGGGAAAGCTATAACTCTGTGAGATGATTTCACAGAACAAAAAGGAGTTTCTCAGAAAGCTTCTTTCTCTTTGTTATCGGAGGATATTTCCTTTGGCACTATAGTCTTCAAAGGGATCCGAAATATCTGTTCTCAGATTCCACAGAAATAAGCCTAGCAAAGAGATCCACGAAATACAGATGTAACTCTGTGAGTGGAAGTCACACATCACAGAGCAGTTTCTCAGAAAGCTTCTTTCCAGATTTCATCTGAGGATATTTCCTTTTTCACCATAGCCCTCTATGGGCTTCCAAATATCACTTTGCCAATTCCACAAGAACTGTCTTAGCGAAAGGCTTCTTGAGGGGAAAGCTGTAACTCTGTGAGATGATTTCACCGAACACAAAGAAGTTTCTCAGAAAGCTTCTTTCTCTTTGTTATCGGAGGATATTTCCTTTGGCCCTATAGTCTTCAAAGGGATCCGAAATATCTGTTCTCAGAATCCACAGAAATAAGGCAGGCAAAGATATCGACGAAATACAGATATAACTCTGTGAGAAGAATTAACAGAACACTTAGCAGTTTCTCAGAAAGCTTCTTTCCAGATTTCATCTGAGGATATTTCCTTTTTCACCGTAGCCCTCTATGGGCTTCCAAATATCACTTTGTCAATTTCACAAGAACTGTCTTAGCGAAAGGCTTCTTGAGGGGAAAGCTGTAACTCTGTGAGATGATTTCACAGAACACAAAGAAGTTTGTCAGAAAGCTTCTTTCTCTTTGTTATCGTAGGATATTTCCTTTGACCCTATAGTCTTCAAAGGGATCCGAAATATCTGTTCTCAGATTCCACAGAAATAAGGCTAGCAAAGAGATCCACGAAATACAGATGTAACTCTGTGAGAGGAAGTCACACATCACAGAGCATTTTCACAGAAATCTTCTTTCCAGATTTCATCTGAGGATATTTCCTTTTTCACCATATCCCTCTATGGGCTTCCAAATATCACTTTGCCAATTCCACAAGAACTGTCTTAGCGAAAGGCTTCTTGAGGGGAAAGCTGTAACTCTGTGAGATGATTTCACAGAACACAAAGAAGTTTCTCAGAAAGCTTCTTTCTCTTTGTTATCGGAGGATATTTCCTTTGGCCCTATGGTCTTCAAAGGGATCCGAATTATCTGTTCTCAGATTCCACAGAAATAAGGCTAGCAAAGAGATCCACGAAATACAGATGTAACTCTGTGAGATGAATTAACAGAACACTAAGCAGTTTCTCAGAAAGCTTCCATCCAGATTTCATCTGAGGATATTTCATTTTACACCATAGCCCTCTATGGGCTTCCAAATATCACTTTACCAATTCCACAAGAACTGTCTTAGCGAAAGGCTTCTTGAGGGGAAAGCTGTAACTCTGTGAGATGATTTCACAGAACACAAAGAAGTTTGTCAGAAAGCTTCTTTCTCTTTGTTATCGGAGGATATTTCCCTTGGCCCTATAGTCTTCAAAGGGATCCGAAATATCTGTTCTCAGATTCCACAGAAAGAAGGCTAGCAAAGAGATCCACGAAATACAGATGTAACTCTGTGAGATGAATTAACAGAACACTAAGCAGTTTCTCAGAAAGCTTCTTTCCAGATTTCATCTGACGATATTTCCTTTTACACCATAGCCCTCTATGGGCTTCCAAATATCACTTTGCCAATTCCACAAGAACTGTCTTAGCAAAAGGCTTCTTGAGGGGAAAGCTGTAACTCTGTGAGATGATTTCACAGAACACAAAGAATTTTGTCAGAAAGCTTCGTTCTCTTTGTTATCAAAGGATATTTCCTTTGGGCCTATAGTCTTCAAAGGGATCCGAAATATCTGTTCTCAGAATCTACAGAAATAAGGCTAGCAAAGAGATCCACGAAATACAGATATAACTCTGTGAGAAGAATTAACAGAGCACTAAGCAGTTTCTCAGAAAGCTTCTTTCCAGGTTTCATCTGAGGATATTTCCTTTTTCACCATAGCCCTCTATGGGCTTCCAAATATCACTTTGCCAATTGCACAAGAACTGTCTTAGCGAAAGGCTTCTTGAGGGGAAAGTTGTAACTCTGTGAGATGATTTCACAGAACACAAAGAAGTTTCTCAGAAAGCTTCTTTCTCTTTGTTATCAGAGGATATTTCCTTTGGCCCTATAGTCTTCAAAGGGATCCGAAATATCTGTTCTCTGATTCCACAGAAATAAGGCTAGCAAAGAGATCCACGAAATACAGATGTAACTCTGTGAGATGAATTAACAGAACACTAAGCAGTTTCTCAGAAAGCTTCTTTCCAGATTTCATCTGAGGATATTTCCTTTTTCACCATAGCCCTCTATGGGCTTCCAAATATCACTTTGCCAATACCACAAGAACTGTCTTAGCGAAAGGCTTCTTGAGGGGAAAGCTGTAACTCTGTGAGATGATTTAAAAGAACACAAAGAAGTTTCTCAGAAAGCTTCTTTCTCTTTGTTATCGGAGGATATTTCCTTTGGCCCTATAGTCTTCAAAGGGATCCGAAATATCTGTTCTCAGATTCCACAGAAAGAAGGCTAGCAAAGAGATCCACGAAATACAGATGTAACTCTGTGAGTGGAAGTCACACATCACAGAGCAGTTTCTCAGAAAGCTTCTTTCCAGATTTCATCTGAGGATATTTCCTTTTTCACCATAGCCCTCTATGGGCTTCCAAATATCACTTTGCCAATTCCACAAGAACTGTCTTAGCGAAAGGCTTCTTGAGGGGAAAGCTGTAACTCTGTGAGATGATTTCACAGAACACAAAGTAGTTTCTCAGAAAGCTTCTTTCTCTTTGTTATCGGAGGATATTTCCTTTGGCCCTATAGCCTTCAAAGGGATCCGAAATATCTGTTCTCAGATTCCACAGAAATAAGACTAGCAAAGAGATCCACGAAATACAGATGTAACTCTGTGAGTGGAAGTCACACATCACAGAGCAGTTTCTCAGAAATCTTCTTTCCAGATTTCATCTGAGGATATTTCCTTTTTCACCATAGCCCTCTATGGGCTTCCAAATATCACTTTGCCAATACCACCAGAACTGTCTTAGTGAAAGGCTTCTTGAAGGGAAAGCTATAACTCTGTGAGATGATTTCACAGAACAAAAAGGAGTTTCTCAGAAAGCTTCTTTCTCTTTGTTATCGGAGGATATTTCCTTTGGCACTATAGTCTTCAAAGGGATCCGAAATATCTGTTCTCAGATTCCACAGAAATAAGCCTAGCAAAGAGATCCACGAAATACAGATGTAACTCTGTGAGTGGAAGTCACACATCACAGAGCAGTTTCTCAGAAAGCTTCTTTCCAGATTTCATCTGAGGATATTTCCTTTTTCACCATAGCCCTCTATGGGCTTCCAAATATCACTTTGCCAATTCCACAAGAACTGTCTTAGCGAAAGGCTTCTTGAGGGGAAAGCTGTAACTCTGTGAGATGATTTCACCGAACACAAAGAAGTTTCTCAGAAAGCTTCTTTCTCTTTGTTATCGGAGGATATTTCCTTTGGCCCTATAGTCTTCAAAGGGATCCGAAATATCTGTTCTCAGAATCCACAGAAATAAGGCAGGCAAAGATATCGACGAAATACAGATATAACTCTGTGAGAAGAATTAACAGAACACTTAGCAGTTTCTCAGAAAGCTTCTTTCCAGATTTCATCTGAGGATATTTCCTTTTTCACCATAGCCCTCTATGGGCTTCCAAATATCGCTTTGCCAATTGCACAAGAACTGTCTTAGCGAAAGGTTCCTTGAGGGGAAAGCTGTAACTCTGTGAGATGATTTCACAGAACACAAAGAAGTTTCTCAGAAAGCTTCTTTCTCTTTGTTATCAGAGGATATTTCCTTTGGCCCTATAGTCTTCAAAGGGATCCGATATATCTGTTCTCAGATTCCACAGAAATAAGGCTAGCAATGAGATCCACGAAATACAGATGTAACTCTGTCAGTGGAAGTCACACATCACAGAGCAGTTTCTCAGAAAGCTTCTTTCCAGATTTCATCTGAGGATATTTCCTTTTTCACCATAGCCCTCTAAGGGCTTCCAAATATCACTTTGCCAATTCCACAAGAACTGTCTTAGCGAAAGGCTTCTTGAGGGGAAAGCTGTAACTCTGTGAGATGATTTCACAGAACACAAAGTAGTTTCTCAGAAAGCTTCTTTCTCTTTGTTATCGGAGGATATTTCCTTTGGCCCTATAGTCTTCAAAGGGATCCGAAATATCTGTTCTCTGATTCCACAGAAATAAGGCTAGCAAAGAGATCCACGAAATACAGATGTAACTCGGTGAGATGAATTAACAGAACACTAAGCAGTTTCTCAGAAAGCTGCTTTCCAGATTTCATCTGAGGATATTTCCTTTTTCACCATAGCCCTCTATGGGCTTCCAAATATCACTTTGCCAATACCACAAGAACTGTCTTAGTGAAAGGCTTCTTGAGTGGAAAGCTGTAACTCTGTGAGATGATTTAACAGAACACAAAGAAGTTTCTCAGAAAGCTTCTTTCTCTTTGTTATCGGAGGATATTTCCTTTGGCCCTATAGTCTTCAAAGGGATCCGAAATATCTGTTCTCAGATTCCACAGAAATAAGGCTAGCAAAGAGATCCACGAAATACAGATGTAACTCTGTGAGTGGAAGTCACACATCACAGAGCAGTTTCTCAGAAAGCTTCTTTCCAGATTTCATCTGAGGATATTTCCTTTTTCACCCTAGCCCTCTATGGGCTTCCAAATATCACTTTGCCAATTCCACAAGAACTGTCTTAGCGAAAGGCTTCTTGAGGGGAAAGCTGTAACTCTGTGAGATGATTTCACAGAACACAAAGTAGTTTCTCAGAAAGCTTCTTTCTCTTTGTTATCGGAGGATATTTCCTTTGGCCCTATAGTCTTCAAAGGGATCCGAAATATCTGTTCTCAGATTCCACAGAAATAAGGCTAGCAAAGAGATCCACGAAATACAGATGTAACTCTGTGAGTGGAAGTCACACATCACAGAGCAGTTTCTCAGAAATCTTCTTTCCAGATTTCATCTGAGGATATTTCCTTTTTCACCATAGCCCTCTATGGGCTTCCAAATATCACTTTGCCAATACCACCAGAACTGTCTTAGTAAAAGGCTTCTTGAGGGGAAAGCTATAACTCTGTGAGATGATTTCACGGAACAAAAAGGAGTTTCTCAGAAAGCTTCTTTCTCTTTGTTATCAGAGGATATTTCCTTTGGCCCTATAGTCTTCAAAGGGATCCGATATATCTGTTCTCAGATTCCACAGAAATAAGGCTAGCAATGAGATCCACGAAATACAGATGTAACTCTGTCAGTGGAAGTCACACATCACAGAGCAGTTTCTCAGAAAGCTTCTTTCCAGATTTCATCTGAGGATATTTCCTTTTTCACCATAGCCCTCTAAGGGCTTCCAAATATCACTTTGCCAATTCCACAAGAACTGTCTTAGCGAAAGGCTTCTTGAGGGGAAAGCTGTAACTCTGTGAGATGATTTCACAGAACACAAAGTAGTTTCTCAGAAAGCTTCTTTCTCTTTGTTATCGGAGGATATTTCCTTTGGCCCTATAGTCTTCAAAGGGATCCGAAATATCTGTTCTCTGATTCCACAGAAATAAGGCTAGCAAAGAGATCCACGAAATACAGATGTAACTCGGTGAGATGAATTAACAGAACACTAAGCAGTTTCTCAGAAAGCTGCTTTCCAGATTTCATCTGAGGATATTTCCTTTTTCACCATAGCCCTCTATGGGCTTCCAAATATCACTTTGCCAATACCACAAGAACTGTCTTAGTGAAAGGCTTCTTGAGTGGAAAGCTGTAACTCTGTGAGATGATTTAACAGAACACAAAGAAGTTTCTCAGAAAGCTTCTTTCTCTTTGTTATCGGAGGATATTTCCTTTGGCCCTATAGTCTTCAAAGGGATCCGAAATATCTGTTCTCAGATTCCACAGAAATAAGGCTAGCAAAGAGATCCACGAAATACAGATGTAACTCTGTGAGTGGAAGTCACACATCACAGAGCAGTTTCTCAGAAAGCTTCTTTCCAGATTTCATCTGAGGATATTTCCTTTTTCACCCTAGCCCTCTATGGGCTTCCAAATATCACTTTGCCAATTCCACAAGAACTGTCTTAGCGAAAGGCTTCTTGAGGGGAAAGCTGTAACTCTGTGAGATGATTTCACAGAACACAAAGTAGTTTCTCAGAAAGCTTCTTTCTCTTTGTTATCGGAGGATATTTCCTTTGGCCCTATAGTCTTCAAAGGGATCCGAAATATCTGTTCTCAGATTCCACAGAAATAAGGCTAGCAAAGAGATCCACGAAATACAGATGTAACTCTGTGAGTGGAAGTCACACATCACAGAGCAGTTTCTCAGAAATCTTCTTTCCAGATTTCATCTGAGGATATTTCCTTTTTCACCATAGCCCTCTATGGGCTTCCAAATATCACTTTGCCAATACCACCAGAACTGTCTTAGTAAAAGGCTTCTTGAGGGGAAAGCTATAACTCTGTGAGATGATTTCACGGAACAAAAAGGAGTTTCTCAGAAAGCTTCTTTCTCTTTGTTATCGGAGGATATTTCCTTTGGCACTATAGTCTTCAAAGGGATCCGAAATATCTGTTCTCAGATTCCACAGAAATAAGCCTAGCAAAGAGATCCACGAAATACAGATGTAACTCTGTGAGTGGAAGTCACACATCACAGAGCAGTTTCTCAGAAAGCTTCTTTCCAGATTTCATCTGAGGATATTTCCTTTTTCACCATAGCCCTCTATGGGCTTCCAAATATCACTTTGCCAATTCCACAAGAACTGTCTTAGCGAAAGGCTTCTTGAGGGGAAAGCTGTAACTCTGTGAGATGATTTCACCGAACACAGAGAAGTTTCTCAGAAAGCTTCTTTCTCTTTGTTATCGGAGGATATTTCCTTTGGCCCTATAGTCTTCAAAGGGATCCGAAATATCTGTTCTCAGAATCCACAGAAATAAGGCAGGCAAAGATATCGACGAAATACAGATATAACTCTGTGAGAAGAATTAACAGAACACTTAGCAGTTTCTCAGAAAGCTTCTTTCCAGATTTCATCTGAGGATATTTCCTTTTTCACCATAGCCCTCTATGGGCTTCCAAATATCGCTTTGCCAATTGCACAAGAACTGTCTTAGCGAAAGGCTCCTTGAGGGGAAAGCTGTAACTCTGTGAGATGATTTCACAGAACACAAAGAAGTTTCTCAGAAAGCTTCTTTCTCTTTGTTATCAGAGGATATTTCCTTTGGCCCTATAGTCTTCAAAGGGATCCGAAATATCTGTTCTCAGATTCCACAGAAATAAGGCTAGCAATGAGATCCACGAAATACAGATGTAACTCTGTCAGTGGAAGTCACACATCACAGAGCAGTTTCTCAGAAAGCTTCTTTCCAGTTTTCATCTGAGGATATTTCCTTTTTCACCATAGCCCTCTAAGGGCTTCCAAATATCACTTTGCCAATTCCACAAGAACTGTCTTAGCGAAAGGCTTCTTGAGGGGAAAGCTGTAACTCTGTGAGATGATTTCACAGAACACAAAGTAGTTTCTCAGAAAGCTTCTTTGTCTTTGTTATCGGAGGATATTTCCTTTGGCCCTATAGTCTTCAAAGGGATCCGAAATATCTGTTCTCTGATTCCACAGAAATAAGGCTAGCAAAGTGATCCACGAAATACAGATGTAACTCGGTGAGATGAATTAACAGAACACTAAGCAGTTTCTCAGAAAGCTGCTTTCCAGATTTCATCTGAGGATATTTCCTTTTTCACCATAGCCCTCTATGGGCTTCCAAATATCACTTTGCCAATACCACAAGAACTGTCTTAGTGAAAGGCTTCTTGAGGGGAAAGCTGTAACTCTGTGAGATGATTTAACAGAACACAAAGAAGTTTCTCAGAAAGCTTCTTTCTCTTTGTTATCGGAGGATATTTCCTTTGGCCCTATAGTCTTCAAAGGGATCCGAAATATCTGTTCTCAGATTCCACAGAAATAAGGCTAGCAAAGAGATCCACGAAATACAGATGTAACTCTGTGAGTGGAAGTCACACATCACAGAGCAGTTTCTCAGAAAGCTTCTTTCCAGATTTCATCTGAGGATATTTCCTTTTTCACCCTAGCCCTCTATGGGCTTCCAAATATCACTTTGCCAATTCCACAAGAACTGTCTTAGCGAAAGGCTTCTTGAGTGGAAAGCTGTAACTCTGTGAGATGATTTCACAGAACACAAAGTAGTTTCTCAGAAAGCTTCTTTCTCTTTGTTATCGGAGGATATTTCCTTTGGCCCTATAGTCTTCAAAGGGATCCGAAATATCTGTTCTCAGATTCCACAGAAATAAGGCTAGCAAAGAGATCCACGAAATACAGATGTAACTCTGTGAGTGGAAGTCACACATCACAGAGCAGTTTCTCAGAAATCTTCTTTCCAGATTTCATCTGAGGATATTTCCTTTTTCACCATAGCCCTCTATGGGTTTCCAAATATCACTTTGCCAATACCACCAGAACTGTCTTAGTGAAAGGCTTCTTGAGGGGAAAGCTATAACTCTGTGAGATGATTTCACAGAACAAAAAGGAGTTTCTCAGAAAGCTTCTTTCTCTTTGTTATCGGAGGATATTTCCTTTGGCCCTATAGTCTTCAAAGGGATCCGAAATATCTGTTCTCAGATTCCACAGAAATAAGCCTAGCAAAGAGATCCACGAAATACAGATGTAACTCTGTGAGTGGAAGTCACACATCACAGAGCAGTTTCTCAGAAATCTTCTTTCCAGATTTCATCTGAGGATATTTCCTTTTTCACCATAGCCCTCTATGGGCTTCCAAATATCACTTTGCCAATTCCACAAGAACTGTCTTAGCGAAAGGCTTCTTGAGGGGAAAGCTGTAACTCTGTGAGATGATTTCACCGAACACAGAGAAGTTTCTCAGAAAGCTTCTTTCTCTTTGTTATCGGAGGATATTTCCTTTGGCCCTATAGTCTTCAAAGGGATCCGAAATATCTGTTCTCAGAATCCACAGAAATAAGGCAGGCAAAGACATCGACGAAATACAGATATAACTCTGTGAGAAGAATTAACAGAACACTTAACAGTTTCTCAGAAAGCTTCTTTCCAGATTTCATCTGAGGATATTTCCTTTTTCACCATAGCCCTCTATGGGCTTCCAAATATCGCTTTGCCAATTGCACAAGAACTGTCTTAGCGAAAGGCTCCTTGAGGGGAAAGCTGTAACTCTGTGAGATGATTTCACAGAACACAAAGAAGTTTCTCAGAAAGCTTCTTTCTCTTTGTTATCAGAGGATATTTCCTTTGGCCCTATAGTCTTCAAAGGGATCCGATATATCTGTTCTCAGATTCCACAGAAATAAGGCTAGCAATGAGATCCACGAAATACAGATGTAACTCTGTCAGTGGAAGTCACACATCACAGAGCAGTTTCTCAGAAAGCTTCTTTCCAGATTTCATCTGAGGATATTTCCTTTTTCACCATAGCCCTCTAAGGGCTTCCAAATATCACTTTGCCAATTCCACAAGAACTGTCTTAGCGAAAGGCTTCTTGAGGGGAAAGCTGTAACTCTGTGAGATGATTTCACAGAACACAAAGTAGTTTCTCAGAAAGCTTCTTTCTCTTTGTTATCGGAGGATATTTCCTTTGGCCCTATAGTCTTCAAAGGGATCCGAAATATCTGTTTTCAGATTCCACAGAAATAAGGCTAGCAAAGAGATCCACGAAATACAGATGTAACTCTGTGAGATGAATTAACAGAACACTAAGCAGTTTCTCAGAAAGCTTCTTTCCAGATTTCATCTGATGATATTTCCTTTTTCACCATAGCCCTCTATGGTCTTCCAAATATCACTTTGCCAATACCAAAAGAACTGTCTTAGTGAAAGGCTTCTTGAGGGGAAAGCTGTAACTCTGTGAGATGATTTCACAGAACACAAAGAAGTTTCTCAGAAAGCTTCTTTGTCTTTGTCATTGGAGGATATTTCCTTTGGCCCTATAGTCTTCCAAGGGATCCGAAATATCTGTTCTCTGATTCCACAGAAATAAGGCTAGCAAAGAGATCCACGAAATACAGATGTAACTCGGTGAGATGAATTAACAGAACACTAAGCAGTTTCTCAGAAAGCTTCTTTCCAGATTTCATCTGAGGATATTTCCTTTTTCACCATAGCCCTCTATGGGCTTCCAAATATCACTTTGCCATTTCCACAAGAACTGTCTTAGCGAAAGGCTTCTTGAGGGGAAAGCTGTAACTCTGTGAGATGATTTCACAGAACACAAAGTAGATCCTCATAAAGCTTCTTTCTCTTTGTTATCGGAGGATATTTCCTTTGGCCCTATAGTCTTCAAAGGGATCCGATATATCTGTTCTCAGATTCCACAGAAATAAGGCTACCAAAGAGATCCACGAAATACAGATGTAACTCTATGAGTGGAAGTCACTCATCACAGAGCAGTATCTCAGAAAGCTTCTTTCCAGATTTCATCTGAGGATATTTCCTGTTTCACCATAGCCCTCTATGGGCTTCCAAATATCACTTTGCCAATTCCACAAGAACTGTCTTAGCGAAAGGCTTCTTGAGGGGAAAGCTGTAACTCTGTGAGATGATTTCACAGAACACAAAGAAGTTTCTCAGTAAGCTTCTCTCTCTTTGTTATCGGAGGATATTTCCTTGGGCCCTATAGTCTTCAAAGGGATCCGAAATATCTGTTCTCAGATTCCACAGAAATAAGGCTAGCAAAGAGATCCACGAAATACAGATGTAACTCTGTCAGTGGAAGTCACACATCACAGAGCAGTTTCTCAGAAAGCTTCTTTCCAGATTTCATCTGAGGATATTTCCTTTTTCACCATAGCCCTCTATGGGCTTCCAAATATCGCTTTGCCAATTGCACAAGAACTGTCTTCGCGAAAGGCTCCTTTAGGGGAAAGCTGTAACTCTGTGAGATGATTTCACAGAACACAAAGAAGTTTCTCAGAAAGCTTCTTTCTCTTTGTTATCAGAGGATATTTCCTTTGGCCCTATAGTCTTCAAAGGGATCCGATATATCTGTTCTCAGATTCCACAGAAATAAGGCTAGCAAAGAGATCCACGAAATACAGATGTAACTCTGTCAGTGGAAGTCACACATCACAGAGCAGTTTCTCAGAAAGCTTCTTTCCAGATTTCATCTGAGGATATTTCCTTTTTCACCATAGCCCTCTAAGGGCTTCCAAATATCACTTTGCCAATTCCACAAGAACTGTCTTAGCGAAAGGCTTCTTGAGGGGAAAGCTGTAACTCTGTGAGATGATTTCACAGAACACAAAGTAGTTTCTCAGAAAGCTTCTTTCTCTTTGTTATCGGAGGATATTTCCTTTGGCCCTATACTCTTCAAAGGGATCCGAAATATCTGTTTTCAGATTCCACAGAAATAAGGCTAGCAAAGAGATCCACGAAATACAGATGTAACTCTGTTAGATGAATTAACAGAACACTAAGCAGTTTTTCAGAAAGCTTCTTTCCAGATTTCATCTGAGGATATTTCCTTTTTCACCATAGCCCTCTATGGGCTTCCAAATATCACTTTGCCAATACCAAAAGAACTGTCTTAGTGAAAGGCTTCTTGAGGGGAAAGCTGTAACTCTGTGAGATGATTTCACAGAACACAAAGAAGTTTCTCAGAAAGCTTCTTTGTCTTTGTCATTGGAGGATATTTCCTTTGGCCCTATAGTCTTCCAAGGGATCCGAAATATCTGTTCTCTGATTCCACAGAAATAAGGCTAGCAAAGAGATCCACGAAATACAGATGTAACTCGGTGAGATGAATTAACAGAACACTAAGCAGTTTCTCAGAAAGCTTCTTTCCAGATTTCATCTGAGGATATTTACTTTTTCACCATAGCCCTCTATGGGCTTCCAAATATCACTTTGCCAATACCACAAGAACTGTCTTAGTGAAAGGCTTCTTGAGGGGAAAGCTGTAACTCTGTGAGATGATTTCACAGAACACAAAGAAGTTTCTCAGAAAGCTTCTTTCTCTTTGTTATCGGAGGATATTTCCTTTGGCCCTATAGTCTTCAAAGGGATCCGAAATATCTGTTCTCAGATTCCACAGAAATAAGGCTAGCAAAGAGATCCACGAAATACAGATGTAACTCTGTAAGCGGAAGTCACACATCACAGAGCAGTTTCTCAGAAAGCTTCTTTCCAGATTTCATCTGAGGATATTTACTTTTTCACCATAGCCCTCTATGGGCTTCCAAATATCACTTTGCCAATTCCACAAGAACTGTCTTAGCGAAAGGCTTCTTGAGGGGAAAGCTGTAATTCTGTGAGATGATTTCACAGAACACAAAGTAGTTTCTCAGAAAGCTTCTTTCTCTTTGTTATCGGAGGATATTTCCTTTGGCCCTATAGTCTTCAAAGGGATCCGAAATATCTGTTCTCAGATTCCAAAGAAATAAGGCTAGCAAAGAGATGCACGAAATACAGAGGTAACTCTGTGAGATGAATTAACAGAACACTAAGCAGTTTCTCAGAAATCTTCTTTCCAGATTTCATCTGAGGATATTTCCTTTTTCACCATAGCCCTCTATGGTCTTCCAAATATCGGTTTGCCAATTCCACAAGAACTGTCTTAGCGAAAGGTTTCTTGAGGGGAAAGCTGTATCCCTGTGAGATGATTTCACAGAACACAAAGTAGTTTCTCAGAAAGCTTCTTTCTCTTTGTTATCGGAGGATATTTCCTTTGGCCCTATGGTCTTCAAAGGGATCCGAATTATCTGTTCTCAGATTCCACAGAAATAAGGCTAGCAAAGAGATCCACGAAATACAGATGTAACTCCGTGAGATGAATTAACAGAGCACTAAGCAGTTTCTCAGAAAGCTTCCTTCCATATTTCATCTGAGGATATTTCCTTTTTCACCATAGCCCTCTATGAGCTTTCAAATATCACTTTTCCAATTCGACAAGAACTGTCTTATCGAAAGGCTTCTTGAGGGGAAAGCTGTAACTCTGTGAGATGATTTCACAGAACACAAAGAAGTTTCTCAGAAAGCTTCTTTCTCTTTGTTATCGGAGGAAATTTCCTTTGGGCCTATAGTCTTCATAGGGATCCGAAATATCTGTTCTCAGATTCCACAGAAAGAAGGCTAGCAAAGAGATCCACGAAATACAGATGTTACTCTGTGAGATGAATTAACAGAACACTAAGCAGTTTCTCAGAAAGCTTCTTTCCAGATTTCATCTGACGATATTTCCTTTTACACCATAGCCCTCTATGGGCTTCCAAATATCACTTTGCCAATTACACAAGAACTGTCTTAGCAAAAGGCTTCTTGAGGGGAAAGCTGTAACTCTGTGAGATGATTTCACAGAACACAAAGAAGTTTGTCAGAAAGCTTCGTTCTCTTTGTTATCGGAGGATATTTCCTTTGGCCCTATAGTCTTCAAAGGGATCCGAAATATCTGTTCTCAGAATCCACAGAAATAAGGCAGGCAAAGACATCGACGAAATACAGATATAACTCTGTGAGAAGAATTAACAGAACACTTAACAGTTTCTCAGAAAGCTTCTTTCCAGATTTCATCTGAGGATATTTCCTTTTTCACCATAGCCCTCTATGGGCTTCCAAATATCGCTTTGCCAATTGCACAAGAACTGTCTTAGCGAAAGGCTCCTTGAGGGGAAAGCTGTAACTCTGTGAGATGATTTCACAGAACACAAAGAAGTTTCTCAGAAAGCTTCTTTCTCTTTGTTATCAGAGGATATTTCCTTTGGCCCTATAGTCTTCAAAGGGATCCGATATATCTGTTCTCAGATTCCACAGAAATAAGGCTAGCAATGAGATCCACGAAATACAGATGTAACTCTGTCAGTGGAAGTCACACATCACAGAGCAGTTTCTCAGAAAGCTTCTTTCCAGATTTCATCTGAGGATATTTCCTTTTTCACCATAGCCCTCTAAGGGCTTCCAAATATCACTTTGCCAATTCCACAAGAACTGTCTTAGCGAAAGGCTTCTTGAGGGGAAAGCTGTAACTCTGTGAGATGATTTCACAGAACACAAAGTAGTTTCTCAGAAAGCTTCTTTCTCTTTGTTATCGGAGGATATTTCCTTTGGCCCTATAGTCTTCAAAGGGATCCGAAATATCTGTTTTCAGATTCCACAGAAATAAGGCTAGCAAAGAGATCCACGAAATACAGATGTAACTCTGTGAGATGAATTAACAGAACACTAAGCAGTTTCTCAGAAAGCTTCTTTCCAGATTTCATCTGATGATATTTCCTTTTTCACCATAGCCCTCTATGGTCTTCCAAATATCACTTTGCCAATACCAAAAGAACTGTCTTAGTGAAAGGCTTCTTGAGGGGAAAGCTGTAACTCTGTGAGATGATTTCACAGAACACAAAGAAGTTTCTCAGAAAGCTTCTTTGTCTTTGTCATTGGAGGATATTTCCTTTGGCCCTATAGTCTTCCAAGGGATCCGAAATATCTGTTCTCTGATTCCACAGAAATAAGGCTAGCAAAGAGATCCACGAAATACAGATGTAACTCGGTGAGATGAATTAACAGAACACTAAGCAGTTTCTCAGAAAGCTTCTTTCCAGATTTCATCTGAGGATATTTCCTTTTTCACCATAGCCCTCTATGGGCTTCCAAATATCACTTTGCCATTTCCACAAGAACTGTCTTAGCGAAAGGCTTCTTGAGGGGAAAGCTGTAACTCTGTGAGATGATTTCACAGAACACAAAGTAGATCCTCATAAAGCTTCTTTCTCTTTGTTATCGGAGGATATTTCCTTTGGCCCTATAGTCTTCAAAGGGATCCGATATATCTGTTCTCAGATTCCACAGAAATAAGGCTACCAAAGAGATCCACGAAATACAGATGTAACTCTATGAGTGGAAGTCACTCATCACAGAGCAGTATCTCAGAAAGCTTCTTTCCAGATTTCATCTGAGGATATTTCCTGTTTCACCATAGCCCTCTATGGGCTTCCAAATATCACTTTGCCAATTCCACAAGAACTGTCTTAGCGAAAGGCTTCTTGAGGGGAAAGCTGTAACTCTGTGAGATGATTTCACAGAACACAAAGAAGTTTCTCAGTAAGCTTCTCTCTCTTTGTTATCGGAGGATATTTCCTTGGGCCCTATAGTCTTCAAAGGGATCCGAAATATCTGTTCTCAGATTCCACAGAAATAAGGCTAGCAAAGAGATCCACGAAATACAGATGTAACTCTGTCAGTGGAAGTCACACATCACAGAGCAGTTTCTCAGAAAGCTTCTTTCCAGATTTCATCTGAGGATATTTCCTTTTTCACCATAGCCCTCTATGGGCTTCCAAATATCGCTTTGCCAATTGCACAAGAACTGTCTTCGCGAAAGGCTCCTTTAGGGGAAAGCTGTAACTCTGTGAGATGATTTCACAGAACACAAAGAAGTTTCTCAGAAAGCTTCTTTCTCTTTGTTATCAGAGGATATTTCCTTTGGCCCTATAGTCTTCAAAGGGATCCGATATATCTGTTCTCAGATTCCACAGAAATAAGGCTAGCAAAGAGATCCACGAAATACAGATGTAACTCTGTCAGTGGAAGTCACACATCACAGAGCAGTTTCTCAGAAAGCTTCTTTCCAGATTTCATCTGAGGATATTTCCTTTTTCACCATAGCCCTCTAAGGGCTTCCAAATATCACTTTGCCAATTCCACAAGAACTGTCTTAGCGAAAGGCTTCTTGAGGGGAAAGCTGTAACTCTGTGAGATGATTTCACAGAACACAAAGTAGTTTCTCAGAAAGCTTCTTTCTCTTTGTTATCGGAGGATATTTCCTTTGGCCCTATACTCTTCAAAGGGATCCGAAATATCTGTTTTCAGATTCCACAGAAATAAGGCTAGCAAAGAGATCCACGAAATACAGATGTAACTCTGTTAGATGAATTAACAGAACACTAAGCAGTTTTTCAGAAAGCTTCTTTCCAGATTTCATCTGAGGATATTTCCTTTTTCACCATAGCCCTCTATGGGCTTCCAAATATCACTTTGCCAATACCAAAAGAACTGTCTTAGTGAAAGGCTTCTTGAGGGGAAAGCTGTAACTCTGTGAGATGATTTCACAGAACACAAAGAAGTTTCTCAGAAAGCTTCTTTGTCTTTGTCATTGGAGGATATTTCCTTTGGCCCTATAGTCTTCCAAGGGATCCGAAATATCTGTTCTCTGATTCCACAGAAATAAGGCTAGCAAAGAGATCCACGAAATACAGATGTAACTCGGTGAGATGAATTAACAGAACACTAAGCAGTTTCTCAGAAAGCTTCTTTCCAGATTTCATCTGAGGATATTTACTTTTTCACCATAGCCCTCTATGGGCTTCCAAATATCACTTTGCCAATACCACAAGAACTGTCTTAGTGAAAGGCTTCTTGAGGGGAAAGCTGTAACTCTGTGAGATGATTTCACAGAACACAAAGAAGTTTCTCAGAAAGCTTCTTTCTCTTTGTTATCGGAGGATATTTCCTTTGGCCCTATAGTCTTCAAAGGGATCCGAAATATCTGTTCTCAGATTCCACAGAAATAAGGCTAGCAAAGAGATCCACGAAATACAGATGTAACTCTGTAAGCGGAAGTCACACATCACAGAGCAGTTTCTCAGAAAGCTTCTTTCCAGATTTCATCTGAGGATATTTACTTTTTCACCATAGCCCTCTATGGGCTTCCAAATATCACTTTGCCAATTCCACAAGAACTGTCTTAGCGAAAGGCTTCTTGAGGGGAAAGCTGTAATTCTGTGAGATGATTTCACAGAACACAAAGTAGTTTCTCAGAAAGCTTCTTTCTCTTTGTTATCGGAGGATATTTCCTTTGGCCCTATAGTCTTCAAAGGGATCCGAAATATCTGTTCTCAGATTCCAAAGAAATAAGGCTAGCAAAGAGATGCACGAAATACAGAGGTAACTCTGTGAGATGAATTAACAGAACACTAAGCAGTTTCTCAGAAATCTTCTTTCCAGATTTCATCTGAGGATATTTCCTTTTTCACCATAGCCCTCTATGGTCTTCCAAATATCGGTTTGCCAATTCCACAAGAACTGTCTTAGCGAAAGGTTTCTTGAGGGGAAAGCTGTATCCCTGTGAGATGATTTCACAGAACACAAAGTAGTTTCTCAGAAAGCTTCTTTCTCTTTGTTATCGGAGGATATTTCCTTTGGCCCTATGGTCTTCAAAGGGATCCGAATTATCTGTTCTCAGATTCCACAGAAATAAGGCTAGCAAAGAGATCCACGAAATACAGATGTAACTCCGTGAGATGAATTAACAGAGCACTAAGCAGTTTCTCAGAAAGCTTCCTTCCATATTTCATCTGAGGATATTTCCTTTTTCACCATAGCCCTCTATGAGCTTTCAAATATCACTTTTCCAATTCGACAAGAACTGTCTTATCGAAAGGCTTCTTGAGGGGAAAGCTGTAACTCTGTGAGATGATTTCACAGAACACAAAGAAGTTTCTCAGAAAGCTTCTTTCTCTTTGTTATCGGAGGAAATTTCCTTTGGGCCTATAGTCTTCATAGGGATCCGAAATATCTGTTCTCAGATTCCACAGAAAGAAGGCTAGCAAAGAGATCCACGAAATACAGATGTTACTCTGTGAGATGAATTAACAGAACACTAAGCAGTTTCTCAGAAAGCTTCTTTCCAGATTTCATCTGACGATATTTCCTTTTACACCATAGCCCTCTATGGGCTTCCAAATATCACTTTGCCAATTACACAAGAACTGTCTTAGCAAAAGGCTTCTTGAGGGGAAAGCTGTAACTCTGTGAGATGATTTCACAGAACACAAAGAAGTTTGTCAGAAAGCTTCGTTCTCTTTGTTATCAAAGGATATTTCCTTTGGCCCTATAGTCTTCAAAGGGATCCGAAATATCTGTTCTCAGAATCCACAGAAATAAGGCTAGCAAAGAGATCCACGAAATACAGATATAACTCTGTGAGAAGAATTAACAGAACACTAAGCAGTTTCTCAGAAAGCTTCTTTCCAGATTTCATCTGAGGATATTTCCTTTTTCACCATAGCCCTCTATGGGCTTCCAAATATCACTTTGCCAATTGCACAAGAACTGTCTTAGCGAAAGGCTTCTTGAGGGGAAAGCTGTAACTCTGTGAGATGATTTCACAAAACACAAAGAAGTTTCTCAGAAAGCTTCTTTCTCTTTGTCGTCAGAGGATATTTCCTTTGGCCCTATAGTCTTCAAAGGGATCCGAAATATCTGTTCTCAAATTCCACAGAAATAAGGCTAGCAAAGAGATACACGAAATACAGATGTAACTCTTTCAGTGGAAGTCACACATCACAGAGCAGTTTCTCAGAAAGCTTCTTTCCAGATTTCAACTGAGGATATTTCCTTTTTCACCATAGCCCTCTATGGGCTTCCAAATATCACTTTGCCAATTCCACAAGAACTGTCTTAGCGAAAGGCTTCTTGAGTGGAAAGCTGTAACTCTGTGAGATGATTTCACAGAACACAAAGAAGTTTCTCAGAAAGCTTCTTTCTCTTTGTTATCGGAGGATATTTCCTTTGGCCCTATAGTCTTCAAAGGGATCCGAAATATCTGTTCTCTGATTCCACAGAAAGAAGGCTAGCAAAGAGATGCACGAAATACAGATGTAACTCTGTGAGATGAATTAACAGAACACTAAGCAGTTTCTCAGAAAGCTTCTTTCCAGATTTCATCTGAGGATATTTCCTTTTTCACCATAGCCCTCTATGGGCTTCCAAATATCACTTTACCTATTCCACAAGAACTGTCTTAGCGAAAGGCTTCTTGAGGGGAAAGCTGTAACTCTGTGAGATGATTTCACCGAACACAAAGAAGTTTCTCAGTAAGCTTCTCTCTCTTTGTTATCGGAGGTTATTTCCTTTGGCCCGATAGTCTTCAAAGGGATCCGAAATATCTGTTCTCAGATTCCACAGAAATAAGGCTAGCAAAGAGATCCATCAAATACAGATGTAACTCTGTGAGATTAATTAACAGAACACTAAGCAGTTTCTCAGAAAGCTTCTTTCCAGATTTCATCTGAGGATATTTCCTTTTTCACCATAGCCCTCTAAGGGCTTCCAAATATCACTTTGCCATTTCCACAAGAACTGTCTTAGCGAAAGGCTTCTTGAGGGGAAAGCTGTAACTCTGTGAGATGATTTCACAGAACACAAAGTAGATCCTCATAAAGCTTCTTTCTCTTTGTTATCGGAGGATATTTCCTTTGGCCCTATAGTCTTCAAAGGGATCCGAAATATCTGTTCTCAGATTCCACAGAAATAAGGCTAGCAAAGAGATCCACGAAATACAGATGTAACTCTATGAGTGGAAGTCACTCATCACAGAGCAGTATCTCAGAAAGCTTCTTTCCAGATTTCATCTGAGGATATTTCCTTTTTCACCATAGCCCTCTATGGGCTTCCAAATATCACTTTGCCAATTCCACAAGAACTGTCTTAGCGAAAGGTTTCATGAGGGGAAAGCTGTAACTCTGTGAGATGATTTCACAGAACACAAAGAAGTTTCTCAGTAAGCTTCTCTCTCTTTGTTATCGGAGGATATTTCCTTTGGCCCTATAGTCTTCAAAGGGATCCGAAATATCTGTTCTCAGAATCCACAGAAATAAGGCAGGCAAAGACATCGACGAAATACAGATATAACTCTGTGAGAAGAATTAACAGAACACTTAGCAGTTTCTCAGAAAGCTTCTTTCCAGATTTCATCTGAGGATATTTCCTTTTTCACCATAGCCCTCTATGGGCTTCCAAATATCGCTTTGCCAATTGCACAAGAACTGTCTTAGCGAAAGGCTCCTTGAGGGGAAAGCTGTAACTCTGTGAGATGATTTCACAGAACACAAAGAAGTTTCTCAGAAAGCTTCTTTCTCTTTGTTATCAGAGGATATTTCCTTTGGCCCTATAGTCTTCAAAGGGATCCGATATATCTGTTCTCAGATTCCACAGAAATAAGGCTAGCAAAGAGATCCACGAAATACAGATGTAACTCTGTCAGTGGAAGTCACACATCACAGAGCAGTTTCTCAGAAAGCTTCTTTCCACATTTCATCTGAGGATATTTCCTTTTTCACCATAGCCCTCTAAAGGGCTTCCAAATATCACTTTGCCAATTCCACAAGAACTGTCTTAGCGAAAGGCTTCTTGAGGGGAAAGCTGTAACTCTGTGAGATGATTTCACAGAACACAAAGTAGTTTCTCAGAAAGCTTCTTTCTCTTTGTTATCGGAGGATATTTCCTTTGGCCCTATAGTCTTCAAAGGGATCCGAAATATCTGTTTTCAGATTCCACAGAAATAAGGCTAGCAAAGAGATCCACGAAATACAGATGTAACTCTGTGAGATGAATTAACAGAACACTAAGCAGTTTTTCAGAAAGCTTCTTTCCAGATTTCATCTGAGGATATTTCCTTTTTCACCATAGCCCTCTATGGTCTTCCAAATATCACTTTGCCAATACCAAAAGAACTGTCTTAGTGAAAGGCTTCTTGAGGGGAAAGCTGTAACTCTGTGAGATGATTTCACAGAACACAAAGAAGTTTCTCAGAAAGCTTCTTTGTCTTTGTCATTGGAGGATATTTCCTTTGGCCCTATAGTCTTCCAAGGGATCCGAAATATCTGTTCTCTGATTCCACAGAAATAAGGCTAGCAAAGAGATCCACGAAATACAGATGTAACTCGGTGAGATGAATTAACGGAACACTAAGCAGTTTCTCAGAAAGCTTCTTTCCAGATTTCATCTGAGGATATTTCCTTTTTCACCATAGCCCTCTATGGGCTTCCAAATATCACTTTGCCAATACCACAAGAACTGTCTTAGTGAAAGGCTTCTTGAGGGGAAAGCTGTAACTCTGTGAGATGATTTCACAGAACACAAAGAAGGTTCTCAGTAAGCTTCTTTCTCTTTGTTATCGGAGGATATTTCCTTTGGCCCTATAGTCTTCAAAGGGATCCGAAATATCTGTTCTCAGATTCCACAGAAATAAGGCTAGCAAAGAGATCCACGAAATACAGATGTAACTCTGTGAGTGGAAGTCACACATCACAGAGCAGTTTCTCAGAAAGCTTCTTTCCAGATTTCATCTGAGGATATTTCCTTTTTCACCATAGCCCTCTACGGGCTTCCAAATATCACTTTGCCAATTCCACAAGAACTGTCTTAGCGAAAGGCTTCTTGAGGGGAAAGCTGTAACTCTGTGAGATGATTTCACAGAACACAAAGTAGTTTCTCAGAAAGCTTCTTTCTCTTTGTTATCGGAGGATATTTCCTTTGGCCCTATAGTCTTCAAAGGGATCCGAAATATCTGTTCTCAGATTCCACAGAAATAAGGCTAGCAAAGAGATGCACGAAATACAGAGGTAACTCTGTGAGATGAATTAACAGAACACTAAGCAGTTTCTCAGAAATCTTCTTTCCAGATTTCATCTGAGGATATTTCCTTTTTCACCATAGCCCTCTATGGTCTTCCAAATATCGGTTTGCCAATTCCACAAGAACTGTCTTAGCGAAAGGCTTCTTGAGGGGAAAGCTGTATCTCTGTGAGATGATTTCACAGAACACAAAGTAGTTTCTCAGAAAGCTTCTTTCTCTTTGTTATCGGAGGATATTTCCTTTGGCCCTATGGTCTTCAAAGGGATCCGAATTATCTGTTCTCAGATTCCACAGAAATAAGGCTAGCAAAGAGATCCACGAAATACAGATGTAACTCCGTGAGATGAATTAACAGAGCACTAAGCAGTTTCTCAGAAAGCTTCTTTCCAGATTTCATCTGAGGATATTTCCTTTTTCACCATAGCCCTCTATGGGCTTCCAAATATCACTTTGCCATTTCCACAAGAACTGTCTTAGCGAAAGGCTTCTTGAGGGGGAAGCTGTAACTCTGTGAGATGATTTCACAGAACACAAAGTAGATCCTCATAAAGCTTCTTTCTCTTTGTTATCGGAGGATATTTCCTTTGGCCCTATAGTCTTCAAAGGGATCCGAAATATCTGTTCTCAGATTCCACAGAAATAAGGCTAGCAAAGAGATCCACGAAATACAGATGTAACTCTATGAGTGGAAGTCACTCATCACAGAGCAGTATCTCAGAAAGCTTCTTTCCAGATTTCATCTGAGGATATTTCCTTTTTCACCATAGCCCTCTATGGGCTTCCAAATATCACTTTGCCAATTCCACAAGAACTGTCTTAGCGAAAGGCTTCTTGAGGGGGAATCTGTAACTCTGTGAGATGATTTCACAGAACACAAAGAAGTTTCTCAGTAAGCTTCTCTCTCTTTGTTATCGGAGGATATTTCCTTTGGCCCTATAGTCTTCAAAGGGATCCGAAATATCTGTTCTCAGAATCCACAGAAATAAGGCAGGCAAAGACATCGACGAAATACAGATATAACTCTGTGAGAAGAATTAACAGAACACTTAGCAGTTTCTCAGAAAGCTTCTTTCCAGATTTCATCTGAGGATATTTCCTTTTTCACCATAGCCCTCTATGGGCTTCCAAATATCGCTTTGCCAATTGCACAAGAACTGTCTTAGCGAAAGGCTCCTTGAGGGGAAAGCTGTAACTCTGTGAGATGATTTCACAGAACACAAAGAAGTTTCTCAGAAAGCTTCTTTCTCTTTGTTATCAGAGGATATTTCCTTTGGCCCTATAGTCTTCAAAGGGATCCGATATATCTGTTCTCAGATTCCACAGAAATAAGGCTAGCAAAGAGATCCACGAAATACAGATGTAACTCTGTCAGTGGAAGTCACACATCACAGAGCAGTTTCTCAGAAAGCTTCTTTCCAGATTTCATCTGAGGATATTTCCTTTTTCACCATAGCCCTCTAAGGGCTTCCAAATATCACTTTGCCAATTCCACAAGAACTGTCTTAGCGAAAGGCTTCTTGAGGGGAAAGCTGTAACTCTGTGAGATGATTTCACAGAACACAAAGTAGTTTCTCAGAAAGCTTCTTTCTCTTTGTTATCGGAGGATATTTCCTTTGGCCCTATACTCTTCAAAGGGATCCGAAATATCTGTTTTCAGATTCCACAGAAATAAGGCTGGCAAAGAGATCCACGAAATACAGATGTAACTCTGTGAGATGAATTAACAGAACACTAAGCAGTTTTTCAGAAAGCTTCTTTCCAGATTTCATCTGAGGATATTTCCTTTTTCACCATAGCCCTCTATGGTCTTCCAAATATCACTTTGCCAATACCAAAAGAACTGTCTTAGTGAAAGGCTTCTTGAGGGGAAAGCTGTAACTCTGTGAGATGATTTCACAGAACACAAAGAAGTTTCTCAGAAAGCTTCTTTGTCTTTGTCATTGGAGGATATTTCCTTTGGCCCTATAGTCTTCCAAGGGATCCGAAATATCTGTTCTCTGATTCCACAGAAATAAGGCTAGCAAAGAGATCCACGAAATACAGATGTAACTCGGTGAGATGAATTAACAGAACACTAAGCAGTTTCTCAGAAAGCTTCTTTCCAGATTTCATCTGAGGATATTTCCTTTTTCACCATAGCCCTCTATGGGCTTCCAAATATCACTTTGCCAATACCACAAGAACTGTCTTAGTGAAAGGCTTCTTGAGGGGAAAGCTGTAACTCTGTGAGATGATTTCACAGAACACAAAGAAGTTTCTCAGAAAGCTTCTTTCTCTTTGTTATCGGAGGATATTTCTTTGGCCCTATAGTCTTCAAGGGGATCCGAAATATCTGTTCTCAGATTCCACAGAAATAAGGCTAGCAAAGAGATCCACGAAATACAGATGTAACTCTGTAAGTGGAAGTCACACATCACAGAGCAGTTACTCAGAAAGCTTCTTTCCATATTTCATCTGAGGATATTTCCTTTTTCACCATAGCCCTCTATGGGCTTCCAAATATCACTTTGCCAATTCCACAAGAACTGTCTTAGCGAAAGGCTTCTTGAGGGGAAAGCTGTAACTCTGTGAGATGATTTCACAGAACACAAAGTAGTTTCTCAGAAAGCTTCTTTCTCTTTGTTATCGGAGGATATTTCCTTTGGCCCTATAGTCTTCAAAGGGATCCGAAATATCTGTTCTCAGATTCCACAGAAATAAGGCTAGCAAAGAGATGCACGAAATACAGAGGTAACTCTGTGAGATGAATTAACAGAACACTAAGCAGTTTCTCAGAAATCTTCTTTCCAGATTTCATCTGAGGATATTTCCTTTTTCACCATAGCCCTCTATGGTCTTCCAAATATCGGTTTGCCAATTCCACAAGAACTGTCTTAGCGAAAGGTTTCTTGAGGGGAAAGCTGTATCTCTGTGAGATGATTTCACAGAACACAAAGTAGTTTCTCAGAAAGCTTCTTTCTCTTTGTTATCGGAGGATATTTCCTTTGGCCCTATGGTCTTCAAAGGGATCCGAATTATCTGTTCTCAGATTCCACAGAAATAAGGCTAGCAAAGAGATCCACGAAATACAGATGTAACTCCGTGAGATGAATTAACAGAGCACTAAGCAGTTTCTCAGAAAGCTTCCTTCCATATTTCATCTGAGGATATTTCCTTTTTCACCATAGCCCTCTATGAGCTTTCAAATATCACTTTTCCAATTCGACAAGAACTGTCTTATCGAAAGGCTTCTTGAGGGGAAAGCTGTAACTCTGTGAGATGATTTCACAGAACACAAAGAAGTTTCTCAGAAAGCTTCTTTCTCTTTGTTATCGGAGGAAATTTCCTTTGGGCCTATAGTCTTCAAAGGGATCCGAAATATCTGTTCTCAGAATCCACAGAAATAAGGCTAGCAAAGAGATCCACTAAATACAGATATAACTCTGTGAGAAGAATTAACAGAACACTAAGCAGTTTCTCAGAAAGCTTCTTTCCAGATTTCATCTGAGGATATTTCCTTTTTCACCATAGCCCTCTATGGGCTTCCAAATATCACTTTGCCAATTGCACAAGAACTGTCTTAGCGAAAGGCTTCTTGAGGGGAAAGCTGTAACTCTGTGAGATGATTTCACAAAACACAAAGAAGTTTCCCAGAAAGCTTCTTTCTCTTTGTTGTCAGAGGATATTTCCTTTGGCCCTATAGTCTTCAAAGGGATCCGAATTATCTGTTCTCAAATTCCACAGAAATAAGGCTAGCAAAGAGATACACGAAATACAGATGTAACTCTGTCAGTGGAAGTCACACATCACAGAGCAGTTTCTCAGAAAGCTTCTTTCCAGATTTCATCTGAGGATATTTCCTTTTTCACCATAGCCCCCTATGGGCTTCCAAATATCACTTTGCCAATTCCACAAGAACTGTCTTAGCGAAAGGCTTCTTGAGTGGAAAGCTGTAACTCTGTGAGATGATTTCACAGAACACAAAGAAGTTTCTCAGAAAGCTTCTTTCTCTTTGTTATCGGAGGATATTTCCTTTGGGCTTATAGTCTTCAAAGGGATCCGAAATATCTGTTCTCTGATTCCACAGAAAGAAGGCTAGCAAAGAGATGCACGAAATACAGATGTAACTCTGTGAGATGAATTAACAGAACACTAAGCAGTTTCTCAGAAAGCTTCTTTCCAGATTTCATCTGAGGATATTTCCTTTTTCACCATAGCCCTCTATGGGCTTCCAAATATCACTTTACCTATTCCACAAGAACTGTCTTAGCGAAAGGCTTCTTGAGGGGAAAGCTGTAACTCTGTGAGATGATTTCACCGAACACAAAGAAGTTTCTCAGTAACCTTCTCTCTCTTTGTTATCGGAGGATATTTCCTTTGGCCCGATAGTCTTCAAAGGGATCCGAAGTATCTGTTCTCAGATTCCACAGAAATAAGGCTAGCAAAGAGATCCATCAAATACAGATGTAACTCTGTGAGATTAATTAACAGAACACTAAGCAGTTTCTCAGAAAGCTTCTTTCCAGATTTCATCTGAGGATATTTCCTTTTTCACCATAGCCCTCTATGGGCTTCCAAATATCACTTTGCCATTTCCACAAGAACTGTCTTAGCGAAAGGCTTCTTGAGGGGAAAGCTGTAACTCTGTGAGATGATTTCACAGAACACAAAGTAGATCCTCATAAAGCTTCTTTCTCTTTGTTATCGGAGGATATTTGCTTTGGCCCTATAGTCTTCAAAGGGATCCGAAATATCTGTTCTCAGATTCCACAGAAATAAGGCTAGCAAAGAGATCCACGAAATACAGATGTAACTCTATGAGTGGAAGTCACTCATCACAGAGCAGTATCTCAGAAAGCTTCTTTCCAGATTTCATCTGAGGATATTTCCTTTTTCACCATAGCCCTCTATGGGCTTCCAAATATCACTTTGCCAATTCCACAAGAACTGTCTTAGCGAAAGGCTTCTTGAGGGGAAAGCTGTAACTCTGTGAGATGATTTCACAGAACACAAAGAAGTTTCTCAGTAAGCTTCTCTCTCTTTGTTATCGGAGGATATTTCCTTTGGCCCTATAGTCTTCAAAGGGATCCGAAATATCTGTTCACAGAATCCACAGAAATAAGGCAGGCAAAGACACCGACGAAATACAGATATAACTCTGTGAGAAGAATTAAGAGAACACTTAGCAGTTTCTCAGAAAGCTTCTTTCCAGATTTCATCTGAGGATATTTCCTTTTTCACCATAGCCCTCTATGGGCTTCCAAATATCGCTTTGCCAATTGCACAAGAACTGTCTTAGCGAAAGGCTCCTTGAGGGGAAAGCTGTAACTCTGTGAGATGATTTCACAGAACACAAAGAAGTTTCTCAGAAAGCTTCTTTCTCTTTGTTATCAGAGGATATTTCCTTTGGCCCTATAGTCTTCAAAGGGATCCGATATATCTGTTCTCAGATTCCACAGAAATAAGGCTAGCAAAGAGATCCACGAAATACAGATATAACTCTGTCAGTGGAAGTCACACATCACAGAGCAGTTTCTCAGAAAGCTTCTTTCCAGATTTCATCTGAGGATATTTCCTTTTTCACCATAGCCCTCTAAAGGGCTTCCAAATATCACTTTGCCAATTCCACAAGAACTGTCTTAGCGAAAGGCTTCTTGAGGGGAAAGCTGTAACTCTGTGAGATGATTTCACAGAACACAAAGTAGTTTCTCAGAAAGCTTCTTTCTCTTTGTTATCGGAGGATATTTCCTTTGGCCCTATAGTCTTCAAAGGGATCCGAAATATCTGTTCTCAGATTCCACAGACATAAGGCTAGCAAAGAGATCCACGAAATACAGATGTAACTCTGTGAGATGAATTAACAGAACACTAAGCAGTTTCTCAGAAAGTTTCTTTCCAGATTTCATCTGAGGATATTTCCTTTCTCACCATAGCCCTCTATGGGCTTCCAAATAGCACTTTGCCAATTCCACAAGAACTGTCTTAGCGAAAGTCTTCTTGAGGGGAAAGCTGTAACTCTGTGAGATGCTTTCACAGAACACAAAGAAGTTTCTCAGAAAGCTTCTTTCTCTTTTTTATCGGAGGATATTTCCTTTTGCCCTGTAGTCTTCAAAGGGATCCGAAATATCTGTTCTCAGAATCCACAGAAATAAGGCTAGCAAAGAGATCCACGAAATACAGATATAATTCTGTGAGAAGAATTAACACAACACTAAGCAGTTTCTCAGAAAGCTTCTTTCCAGATTTCATCTGAGGATATTTCCTTTTTCACCATAGCCCTCTATGGGCTTCCAAATATCACGTTTCCAATTGCACAAGAACTGTCTTAGCGAAAGGCTTCTTGAGGGGAAAGCTGTAACTCTGTGAGATGATTTCACAGAACACAAAGAAGTTTCTCAGAAAGCTTCTTTCTCTTTGTTATCAGAGGATATTTCCTTTGGCCCCATAGTCTTCAAAGGGATCCGAAATATCTGTTCTCAGATTCCACAGAAATAAGGCTAGCAAAGAGATCCACGAAATACAGATGTAACTCTGTCAGTGGAAGTCACACATCACAGAGCAGTTTCTCAGAAAGCTTCTTTCCAGATTTCATCTGAGGATATTTCCTTTTTCACCATAGCCCTCTATGGGCTTCCAAATATCACTTTGCCAATTCCACAAGAACTGTCTTATCGAAAGGCTTCTTGAGGGGAAAGCTGTAACTCTGTGAGATGATTTCACAGAACACAAAGAAGTTACTCAGTAAGCTTCTTTCTCTTTGTTTTCGGAGGATATTTCCTTTGGCCCTATAGTCTTCAAAGGGATCCGAAATATCTGTTCTCAGATTCCACAGAAATAAGGCTAGCAAAGAGATCCACGAAATACAGATGTAACTCTGTGAGATGAATTAACAGAACACTAAGCAGTTTCTCAGAAAGCTTCTTTCCAGATTTCATCTGAGGATATTTCCTTTTTCACCATAGCCCTCTATGGGCTTCCAAATATCACATTACCTATTCCACAAGAACTGTCTTCGCGAAAGGCTTCTTGAGGGGAAAGCTGTAACTCTGTGAGATGATTTCACCGAACACAAAGAAGTTTCTCAGTAAGCTTCTCTCTCTTTTTTATCGGAGGATATTTCCTTTGGCCCCATAGTCTTCAAAGGGATCCGAAATATCTGTTCTCAGATTACACAGAAATAAGGCTAGCAAAGAGATCCACGAAATGCAGATGTAACTCTGTGAGATGAATTAACAGAACACTAAGCAGTTTCTCAGAAAGTTTCTTTCCAGATTTCATCTGAGGATATTTCCTTTCTCACCATAGCCCTCTATGGGCTTCCAAATAACACTTTGCCAATTCCACAAGAACTGTCTTAGCGAAAGGCTTCTTGAGGGAAAAGCTGTAACTCTGTGAGATGATTTCACAGAACACA
Source organism: Macaca nemestrina (assembly GCF_043159975.1). Taxonomy (NCBI): domain Eukaryota; kingdom Metazoa; phylum Chordata; class Mammalia; order Primates; family Cercopithecidae; genus Macaca; species Macaca nemestrina. Next base: position 94,606,626 of record NC_092145.1, on the reverse strand, counting down.
AAGAAGTTTCTCAGAAAGCTTCTTTCTCTTTGTTATCGGAGGATATTTCTTTGGCCCTGTAGTCTTCAAAGGGATCCGAAATATCTGTTCTCAGAATCCACAGAAATAAGGATAGCAAAGAGATCCACGAAATACAGATATAATTCTGTGAGAACAATTAACAGAACACTAAGCAGTTTCTCAGAAAGCTTCTTTCCAGATTTCATCTGAGGATATTTCCTTTTTCACCATAGCCCTCTATGGGCTTCCAAATATCACTTTTCCAATTGCACACGAACTATCTTAGCGAAAGGCTTCTTGAGGGGAAAGCTGTAACTCTGTGAGATGATTTCACAGAACACAAAGAAGTTTCTCAGAAAGCTTCTTTCTCTTTGTTATCAGAGGATATTTCCTTTGGCCCCATAGTCTTCAAAGGGATCCGAAATATCTGTTCTCAGATTCCACAGAAATAAGGCTAGCAAAGAGATCCACGAAATACAGATGTAACTCTGTGAGTGGAAGTCACACATCACAGAGCAGTTTCTCAGAAAGATTCTTTCCAGATTTCATCTGAGGATATTTCCTTTTTCACCGTAGCGCTCTATGGGCTTCCAAATATCACTTTGCCAATTCCACAAGAACTGTCTTAGCGAAAGGCTTCTTGAGGGGAAAGCTGTAACTCTGTGAGATGATGTCACAGAACACAAAGAAGTTTGTCAGAAAGCTTCTTTCTCTTTGTTATCGGAGGATATTTCCTTTGGCCCTATCGTCTTCAAAGGGATCCGAAATATCTGTTCTCAGATTCCACAGAAATACGGCTAGCAAAGAGATCCACGAAATACAGATGTAACTCTGTGAGATGAATTAACAGAACACTAAGCAGTTTCTCAGAAAGCTTCTTTCCAGATTTCATCTGAGGATATTTCCTTTTTCACCATAGCCCTCTATGGGCTTCCAAATATCACTTTGCCAATATCACAAGAACTGTCTTAGTGAAAGGCTTCCTGAGGGGAAAGCTGTAACTCTGTGAGATGATTTCACAGAACAAAAAGGAGTTTCTCAGAAAGCTTCTTTCTCTTTGTTATCGGAGGATATTTCCTTTGGCCCTATAGTCTTCAAAGGGATCCGAAATATCTGTTCTCAGATTCCACAGAAATAAGGCTAGCAAAGAGATCCACGAAATACAGATGTAACTCTGTGAGTGGAAGTCACACATCACAAAGCAGTTTCTCAGAAGGCTTCTTTCTAGATTTCATCTGAGGATATTTCCTTTTTCACCATAGCCCTCTATGGTCTTCCAAATATCGGTTTGCCAATTCCACAAGAACTGTCTTAGCGAAAGGCTTCTTGAGGGGAAAGCTGTATCTCTGTGAGATGATTTCACAGAACACAAAGTAGTTTCTCAGAAAGCTTCTTTCTCGTTGTTATCGGACGATATTTCCTTTGGCCCTATGGTCTTCAAAGGGATCCGAATTATCTGTTCTCAGATTCCACAGAAATAAGGCTAGCAAAGAGATCCACGAAATACAGATGTAACTCCGTGAGATGAATTAACAGAGCACTAAGCAGTTTCTCAGAAAGCTTCCTTCCATATTTCATCTGAGGATATTTCCTTTTTCACCATAGCCCTCTATGAGCTTCCAAATATCACTTTTCCAATTCGACTAGAACTGTCTTATCGAAAGGCTTCTTGAGGGGAAAGCTGTAACTCTGTGAGATGATTTCACAGAACAAAAAGAAGTTTCTCAGAAAGCTTCTTTCTCTTTGTTATCGGAGGAAATTTCCTTTGGGCCTATAGTCTTCAAAGGGATCCGAAATATCTGTTCTCAGATTCCACAGAAAGAAGGCTAGCAAAGAGATCCACGAAATACAGATGTAACTCTGTGAGATGAATTAACAGAACACTAAGCAGTTTCTCAGAAAGCTTCTTTCCAGATTTCATCTGAGGATATTTCCTTTTTCACCATAGCCCTCTATGGGCTTCCAAATATCACTTTGCCAATTGCACAAGAACTGTCTTAGCGAAAGTCTTCTTGAGGGGAAAGCTGTAACTCTGTGAGATGATTTCACAAAACACAAAGAAGTTTCTCAGAAAGCTTCTTTCTCTTTGTCGTCAGAGGATATTTCCTTTGGCCCTATAGTCTTCAAAGGGATCCGAAATATCTGTTCTCAAATTCCACAGAAATAAGGCTAGCAAAGAGATACACGAAATACAGATGTAACTCTGTCAGTGGAAGTCACACATCACAGAGCAGTTTCTCAGAAAGCTTCTTTCCAGATTTCATCTGAGGATATTTCCTTTTTCACCATAGCCCTCTATGGGCTTCCAAATATCACTTTTCCAATTGCACACGAACTATCTTAGCGAAAGGCTTCTTGAGGGGAAAGGTGTAACTCTGTGAGATGATTTCACAGAACACAAAGAAGTTTCTCAGAAAGCTTCTTTCTCTTTGTTATCGGAGGATATTTCCTTTGGGCTTATAGTCTTCAAAGGGATCCGAAATATCTGTTCTCAGATTCCACAGAAATACGGCTAGCAAAGAGATGCACGAAATACAGATGTAACTCTGTGAGATGAATTAACAGAACACTAAGCAGTTTCTCAGAAAGCTTCTTTCCAGATTTCATCTGAGGATATTTCCTTTTTCACCATAGCCCTCTATGGGCTTCCAAATATCACTTTACCTATTCCACAAGAACTGTCTTAGCGAAAGGCTTCTTGAGGGGAAAGCTGTAACTCTGTGAGATGATTTCACCGAACACAAAGAAGTTTCTCAGTAAGCTTCTCTCTCTTTGTTATCGGAGGATATTTCCTTTGGCCCGATAGTCTTCAAAGGGATCCGAAATATCTGTTCTCAGATTCCACAGAAATAAGGCTAGCAAAGAGATCCATCAAATACAGATGTAACTCTGTGAGATGAATTAACAGAACACTAAGCAGTTTCTCAGAAAGCTTCTTTCCAGATTTCATCTGAGGATATTTCCTTTTTCACCATAGCCCTCTATGGGCTTCCAAATATCACTTTGCCATTTCCACAAGAACTGTCTTAGCGAAAGGCTTCTTGAGGGGAAAGCTGTAACTCTGTGAGATGATTTCACAGAACACAAAGTAGATCCTCATAAAGCTTCTTTCTCTTTGTTATCGGAGGTTATTTCCTTTGGCCCTATAGTCTTCAAAGGGATCCGAAATATCTGTTCTCAGATTCCACAGAAATAAGGCTAGCAAAGAGATCCACGAAATACAGATGTAACTCTATGAGTGGAAGTCACTCATCACAGAGCAGTATCTCAGAAAGCTTCTTTCCAGATTTCATCTGAGGATATTTCCTTTTTCACCATAGCCCTCTATGGGCTTCCAGATATCACTTTGCCAATTCCACAAGAACTGTCTTAGCGAAAGGCTTCTTGAGGGGAAAGCTGTAACTCTGTGAGATGATTTCACAGAACACAAAGAAGTTTCTCAGTAAGCTTCTCTCTCTTTGTTATCGGAGGACATTTCCTTTGGCCCCATAGTCTTCAAAGGGATCCGAAATATCTGTTCTCAGATTCCACAGAAATAAGGCTAGCAAAGAGATCCACGAAATACAGATGTAACTCTGTGAGATGAATTAACAGAACACTAATCAGTTTCTCAGAAAGCTTCTATCCAGATTTCATCTGAGGATATTTCCTTTTTCACCATAGCCCTCTATGTGCTTCAAAATGTCACTTTGCCAATTGCACAAAAACTGTCTTAGTGAAGGACTTCTTGAGGGGAAAGCTGTAACTCTGTGAGATGATTTCACAGAACACAAAGAAGTTTGTCAGAAAGCTTATTTCTCTTTGTTATCGGAGAATATTTCCTTTGGACCTATAGTCTTCAAAGGGATCCGAAATATCTGTTCTCAGATTCCACAGACATAAGGCTAGCAAAGAGATCCACGAAATGCAGATGTAACTCTGTGAGATGAATTAACAGAACACTAAGCAGTTTCTCAGAAAGTTTCTTTCCAGATTTCATCTGAGGATATTTCCTTTCTCACCATAGCCCTCTATGGGCTTCCAAATAGCACTTTGCCAATTCCACAAGAACTGTCTTAGCGAAAGGCTTCTTGAGGGGAAAGCTGTAACTCTGTGAGATGCTTTCACAGAACACAAAGAAGTTTCTCAGAAAGCTTCTTTCTCTTTTTTATCGGAGGATATTTCCTTTTGCCCTGTAGTCTTCAAAGGGTTCCGAAATATCTGTTCTCAGAATCCACAGAAATAAGGCTAGCAAAGAGATCCACGAAATAGAGATATAACTCTGTGAGAAGAATTAACAGAACACTAAGCAGTTTCTCAGAAAGCTTCTTTCCAGATTTCATCTGAGGATATTTCCTTTTTCACCATAGCCCCCTATGGGATTCCAAATATCACTTTGCCAATTGCATAAGAACTGTCTTAGCAAAAGGCTTCTTGAGGGCAAAGCTGTAACTCTGTGAGATGATTTCACAGAACACAAAGAAGTTTCTCAGAAAGATTCTTTCTCCTTGTTATCAGAGGATATTTCCTTTGGCCCTATAGTCTTCAAAGGGATCCGAAATATCTGTTCTCAGATTCCACAGAAATAAGGGTAGCAAAGAGATCCACGAAATACAGATGTAACTCTGTTAGTGGAAGTCACACATCACAGAGCAGTTTCTCTGAAACCTTCTTTCCAGATTTCATATGAGGATATTTCCTTTTTCACCATAGCCCTCTATGGGCTTCCAAATATCACTTTGCCAATTCCACAAGAACTGTCTTAGCGAAAGGCTTCTTGAGGAGAAAGCTGTAACTCTGTGAGATGATTTCACAGAACACAAAGAAGTTTCTCAGAAAGCTTCTTTCTCTTTGTTATCGGAGGATATTTCCTTTGGCCCTGTAGTCTTCAAAGGGATCCGAAATATCTGTTCTCAGATTCCACAGAAATAAGGCTAGCAAAGAGATCCACGAAATACAGATGTAACTCTGTGAGTGGAAGTCACACATCACAGAGCAGTTTCTCAGAAAGATTCTTTCCAGATTTCATCTGAGGATATTTCCTTTTTCACCGTAGCGCTCTATGGGCTTCCAAATATCACTTTGCCAATTCCACAAGAACTGTCTTAGCGAAAGGCTTCTTGAGGGGAAAGCTGTAACTCTGTGAGATGATGTCACAGAACACAAAGAAGTTTGTCAGAAAGCTTCTTTCTCTTTGTTATCGGAGGATATTTCCTTTGGCCCTATCGTCTTCAAAGGGATCCGAAATATCTGTTCTCAGATTCCACAGAAATACGGCTAGCAAAGAGATCCACGAAATACAGATGTAACTCTGTGAGATGAATTAACAGAACACTAAGCAGTTTCTCAGAAAGCTTCTTTCCAGATTTCATCTGAGGATATTTCCTTTTTCACCATAGCCCTCTATGGGCTTCCAAATATCACTTTGCCAATATCACAAGAACTGTCTTAGTGAAAGGCTTCCTGAGGGGAAAGCTGTAACTCTGTGAGATGATTTCACAGAACAAAAAGGAGTTTCTCAGAAAGCTTCTTTCTCTTTGTTATCGGAGGATAATTCCTTTGGCCCTATAGTCTTCAAAGGGATCCGAAATATCTGTTCTCAGATTCCACAGAAATAAGGCTAGCAAAGAGATCCACGAAATACAGATGTAACTCTGTGAGTGGAAGTCACACATCACAAAGCAGTTTCTCAGAAGGCTTCTTTCTAGATTTCATCTGAGGATATTTCCTTTTTCACCATAGCCCTCTATGGTCTTCCAAATATCGGTTTGCCAATTCCACAAGAACTGTCTTAGCGAAAGGCTTCTTGAGGGGAAAGCTGTATCTCTGTGAGATGATTTCACAGAACACAAAGTAGTTTCTCAGAAAGCTTCTTTCTCGTTGTTATCGGACGATATTTCCTTTGGCCCTATGGTCTTCAAAGGGATCCGAATTATCTGTTCTCAGATTCCACAGAAATAAGGCTAGCAAAGAGATCCACGAAATACAGATGTAACTCCGTGAGATGAATTAACAGAGCACTAAGCAGTTTCTCAGAAAGCTTCCTTCCATATTTCATCTGAGGATATTTCCTTTTTCACCATAGCCCTCTATGAGCTTCCAAATATCACTTTTCCAATTCGACTAGAACTGTCTTATCGAAAGGCTTCTTGAGGGGAAAGCTGTAACTCTGTGAGATGATTTCACAGAACAAAAAGAAGTTTCTCAGAAAGCTTCTTTCTCTTTGTTATCGGAGGAAATTTCCTTTGGGCCTATAGTCTTCAAAGGGATCCGAAATATCTGTTCTCAGATTCCACAGAAAGAAGGCTAGCAAAGAGATCCACGAAATACAGATGTAACTCTGTGAGTGGAAGTCACACATCACAAAGCAGTTTCTCAGAAGGCTTCTTTCTAGATTTCATCTGAGGATATTTCCTTTTTCACCATAGCCCTCTATGGTCTTCCAAATATCGGTTTGCCAATTCCACAAGAACTGTCTTAGCGAAAGGCTTCTTGAGGGGAAAGCTGTATCTCTGTGAGATGATTTCACAGAACACAAAGTAGTTTCTCAGAAAGCTTCTTTCTCGTTGTTATCGGACGATATTTCCTTTGGCCCTATGGTCTTCAAAGGGATCCGAATTATCTGTTCTCAGATTCCACAGAAATAAGGCTAGCAAAGAGATCCGCGAAATACAGATATAACTCTGTGAGAAGAATTAACAGAACACTAAGCAGTTTCTCAGAAAGCTTCTTTCCAGATTTCATCTGAGGATATTTCCTTTTTTACCATAGCCCTCTATGGGCTTCCAAATATCACTTTGCCAATTGCACAAGAACTGTCTTAGCGAAAGGCTTCTTGAGGGGAAAGCTGTAACTCTGTGAGATGATTTCACAAAACACAAAGAAGTTTCTCATAAAGCTTCTTTCTCTTTGTTATCAGAGGATATTTCCTTTGGCCCTATAGTCTTCAAAGGGATCCGAAATATCTGTTCTCAAATTCCACAGAAATAAGGCTAGCAAAGAGATACACGAAATACAGATGTAACTCTGTCAGTGGAAGTCACACATCACAGAGCAGTTTCTCAGAAAGCTTCTTTCCAGATTTCATCTGAGGATATTTCCTTTTTCACCATAGCCCTCTATGGGCTTCCAAATATCACTTTGCCAATTCCACAAGAACTGTCTTAGCGAAAGGCTTCTTGAGTGGAAAGCTGTAACTCTGTGAGATGATTTCACAGAACACAAAGAAGTTTCTCTGAAAGCTTCTTTCTCTTTGTTATCGGAGGATATTTCCTTTGGGCTTATAGTCTTCAAAGGGATCAGAAATATCTGTTCTCAGATTCCACAGAAAAAAGGCTAGCAAAGGGATCCACGAAATACAGATGTAACTCTGTGAGATGAATTAACAGAACACTAAGCAGTTTCTCAGAAAGCTTCTATCCAGATTTCATCTGAGGATATTTCCTTTTTCACCATAGCCCTCTATGGGCTTCGAAATGTCACTTTGCCAATTGCACAAAAACTGTCTTAGTGAAAGGCTTCTTGAGGGGAAAGCTGTAACTCTGTGAGATGATTTCACAGAACACAAAGAAGTTTGTCAGAAAGCTTCTTTCTCTTTGTTATCGGAGAATATTTCCATTGGCCCTATAGTCTTCAAAGGGATCCGAAATATCTGTTCTCAGATTCCACAGACATAAGGCTAGCAAAGAGATCCACGAAATGCAGATGTAACTCTGTGAGATGAATTAACAGAACACTAAGCAGTTTCTCAGAAAGTTTCTTTCCAGATTTCATCTGAGGATATTTCCTTTCTCACCATAGCCCTCTATGGGCTTCCAAATAGCACTTCGCCAATTCCACAAGAACTGTCTTAGCGAAAGGCTTCTTGAGGGGAAAGCTGTAACTCTGTGAGATGATTTCACAGAACACAAAGAAGTTTCTCAGAAAGCTTCTTTCTCTTTGTTATCGGAGGATATTTCCTTTGGCCCTGTAGTCTTCAAAGGGATCCGAAATATCTGTTCTCAGATTCCACAGAAATAAGGCTAGCAAAGAGATCCACGAAATAGAGATATGACTCTGTGAGAAGAATAAACAGAACACTAAGCAGTTTCTCAGAAAGCTTCTTTCCAGATTTCATCTGAGGATATTTCCTTTTTCACCATAGCCCCCTATGGGATACCAAATATCACTTTGCCAATTGCACAAGAACTGTCTTAGCAAAAGGCTTCTTGAGGGGAAAGCTGTAACTCTGTGAGATGATTTCACAGAACACAAAGAAGTTTCTCATAAAGCTTCTTTCTCTTTGTTATCAGAGGATATTTCCTTTGGCCCTATAGTCTTCAAAGGGATCCGAAATATCTGTTCTCAGATTCCACAGAAATAAGGGTAGCAAAGAGATCCACGAAATACAGATGTAACTCTGTCAGTGGAAGTCACACATCACAGAGCAGTTTCTCTGAAACCTTCTGTCCAGATTTCATCTGAGGATATTTCCTTTTTCACCATAGCCCTCTATGGGCTTCCAAATATCACTTTGCCAATTGCACAAGAACCGTCTTAGCGAAAGGCTTCTTGAGGGGAAAGCTGTAACTCTGTGAGATGATTTCACAGAACACAAAGAAGTTTCTCAGAAAGCTTCTTTCTCTTTGTTCTCGGAGGATATTTCCTTTGGCCCTGTAGTCTTCAAAGGGATCCGAAATATCTGTTCTCAGAATCCACAGAAATAAGGCTAGCAAAGAGATCCACGAAATACAGATATAATTCTGTGAGAAGAATTAACAGAACACTAAGCAGTTTCTCAGAAAGCTTCTTTCCAGATTTCATCTGAGCATATTTCCTTTTTCACCATAGCCCTCTATGGGCTTCCAAATATCACTTTTCCAATTGCACAAGAACTGTCTTAGCGAAAGGCTTCTTGAGGGGAAAGCTGTAACTCTGTGAGATGATTTCAGAGAACACAAAGAAGTTTCTCAGAAAGCTTCTTTCTCTTTGTTATCAGAGGATATTTCCATTGAACCCATAGTCTTCAAAGGGATCCGAAATATCTGTTCTCAGATTCCACAGAAATAAGGCTAGCAAAGAGATCCACGAAATACAGATGTAACTCTGTCAGTGGAAGTCACACATCACAGAGCAGTTTCTCAGAAAGTTTCTTTCCAGATTTCATCTGAGGATATTTCCTTTTTCACCATAGCCCGCTATGGGCTTCCAAATATCACTTTGCCAATTGCACAAGAACTGTCTTAGCGAAAGGCTTCTTGAGGGGAAAGCTGTAACTCTGTGAGATGATTTCACAGAACACAAAGAAGTTACTCAGTAAGCTTCTTTCTCTTTGTTTTCGGAGGATATTTCCTTTGGCCCTATAGTCTTCAAAGGGATCCGAAATATCTGTTCTCAGATTCCACAGAAATAAGGCTAGCAAAGAGATCCACGAAATACAGATGTAACTCTGTGAGATGAATTAACAGAACACTAAGCAGTTTCTCAGAAAGCTTCTTTCCAGATTTCATCTGAGGATATTTCCTTTTTCACCATAGCCCTCTATGGGCTTCCAAATATCACATTACCTATTCCACAAGAACTGTCTTAGCGAAAGGCTTCTTGAGGGGAAAGCTGTAACTCTGTGAGATGATTTCACAGAACAAAAAGGAGTTTCTCAGAAAGCTTCTTTCTCTTTGTTATCGGAGGATAATTCCTTTGGCCCTATAGTCTTCAAAGGGATCCGAAATATCTGTTCTCAGATTCCACAGAAATAAGGCTAGCAAAGAGATCCACGAAATACTGATGTAACTCTGTGAGTGGAAGTCACACATCACAAAGCAGTTTCTCAGAAGGCTTCTTTCTAGATTTCATCTGAGGATATTTCCTTTTTCACCATAGCCCTCTATGGTCTTCCAAATATCGGTTTGCCAATTCCACAAGAACTGTCTTAGCGAAAGGCTTCTTGAGGGGAAAGCTGTATCTCTGTGAGATGATTTCACAGAACACAAAGTAGTTTCTCAGAAAGCTTCTTTCTCGTTGTTATCGGACGATATTTCCTTTGGCCCTATGGTCTTCAAAGGGATCCGAATTATCTGTTCTCAGATTCCACAGAAATAAGGCTAGCAAAGAGATCCACGAAATACAGATGTAACTCCGTGAGATGAATTAACAGAGCACTAAGCAGTTTCTCAGAAAGCTTCCTTCCATATTTCATCTGAGGATATTTCCTTTTTCACCATAGCCCTCTATGAGCTTCCAAATATCACTTTTCAAATTCGACTAGAACTGTCTTATCGAAAGGCTTCTTGAGGGGAAAGCTGTAACTCTGTGAGATGATTTCACAGAACAAAAAGAAGTTTCTCAGAAAGCTTCTTTCTCTTTGTTATCGGAGGAAATTTCCTTTGGGCCTATAGTCTTCAAAGGGATCCGAAATATCTGTTCTCAGATTCCACAGAAAGAAGGCTAGCAAAGAGATCCACGAAATACAGATGTAACTCTGTGAGATGAATTAACAGAACACTAAGCAGTTTCTCAGAAAGCTTCTTTCCAGATTTCATCTGAGGATATTTCCTTTTACACCATAGCCCTCTATGGGCTTCCAAATATCACTTTGCCAATTCCACAAGAACTGTCTTAGCGAAAGGCTTCTTGAGGGGAAAGATGTAACTCTGTGAGATGATTTCACAGAACACAAAGAAGTTTGTCAGAAAGCTTCGTTCTCTTTGTTATCAAAGGATATTTCCTTTGGGCCTATAGTCTTCATAGGGATCCGAAATATCTGTTCTCAGAATCCAAAGAAATAAGGCTAGCAAAGAGATCCGCGAAATACAGATATAACTCTGTGAGAAGAATTAACAGAACACTAAGCAGTTTCTCAGAAAGCTTCTTTCCAGATTTCATCTGAGGATATTTCCTTTTTTACCATAGCCCTCTATGGGCTTCCAAATATCACTTTGCCAATTGCACAAGAACTGTCTTAGCGAAAGGCTTCTTGAGGGGAAAGCTGTAACTCTGTGAGATGATTTCACAAAACACAAAGAAGTTTCTCATAAAGCTTCTTTCTCTTTGTTATCAGAGGATATTTCCTTTGGCCCTATAGTCTTCAAAGAGATCCGAAATATCTGTTCTCAAATTCCACAGAAATAAGGCTAGCAAAGAGATACACGAAATACAGATGTAACTCTGTCAGTGGAAGTCACACATCACAGAGCAGTTTCTCAGAAAGCTTCTTTCCAGATTTCATCTGAGGATATTTCCTTTTTCACCATAGCCCTCTATGGGCTTCCAAATATCACTTTGCCAATTCCACAAGAACTGTCTTAGCGAAAGGCTTCTTGAGTGGAAAGCTGTAACTCTGTGAGATGATTTCACAGAACACAAAGAAGTTTCTCTGAAAGCTTCTTTCTCTTTGTTATCGGAGGATATTTCCTTTGGGCTTATAGTCTTCAAAGGGATCCGAAATATCTGTTCTCAGATTCCACAGAAAAAAGGCTAGCAAAGGGATCCACGAAATACAGATGTAACTCTGTGAGATGAATTAACAGAACACTAAGCAGTTTCTCAGAAAGCTTCTATCCAGATTTCATCTGAGGATATTTCCTTTTTCACCATAGCCCTCTATGGGCTTCGAAATGTCACTTTGCCAATTGCACAAAAACTGTCTTAGTGAAAGGCTTCTTGAGGGGAAAGCTGTAACTCTGTGAGATGATTTCACAGAACACAAAGAAGTTTGTCAGAAAGCTTCTTTCTCTTTGTTATCGGAGAATATTTCCATTGGCCCTATAGTCTTCAAAGGGATCCGAAATATCTGTTCTCAGATTCCACAGACATAAGGCTAGCAAAGAGATCCACGAAATGCAGATGTAACTCTGTGAGATGAATTAACAGAACACTAAGCAGTTTCTCAGAAAGTTTCTTTCCAGATTTCATCTGAGGATATTTCCTTTCTCACCATAGCCCTCTATGGGCTTCCAAATAGCACTTCGCCAATTCCACAAGAACTGTCTTAGCGAAAGGCTTCTTGAGGGGAAAGCTGTAACTCTGTGAGATGATTTCACAGAACACAAAGAAGTTTCTCAGAAAGCTTCTTTCTCTTTGTTATCGGAGGATATTTCCTTTGGCCCTGTAGTCTTCAAAGGGATCCGAAATATCTGTTCTCAGATTCCACAGAAATAAGGCTAGCAAAGAGATCCACGAAATAGAGATATGACTCTGTGAGAAGAATAAACAGAACACTAAGCAGTTTCTCAGAAAGCTTCTTTCCAGATTTCATCTGAGGATATTTCCTTTTTCACCATAGCCCCCTATGGGATACCAAATATCACTTTGCCAATTGCACAAGAACTGTCTTAGCAAAAGGCTTCTTGAGGGGAAAGCTGTAACTCTGTGAGATGATTTCACAGAACACAAAGAAGTTTCTCATAAAGCTTCTTTCTCTTTGTTATCAGAGGATATTTCCTTTGGCCCTATAGTCTTCAAAGGGATCCGAAATATCTGTTCTCAGATTCCACAGAAATAAGGGTAGCAAAGAGATCCACGAAATACAGATGTAACTCTGTCAGTGGAAGTCACACATCACAGAGCAGTTTCTCTGAAACCTTCTGTCCAGATTTCATCTGAGGATATTTCCTTTTTCACCATAGCCCTCTATGGGCTTCCAAATATCACTTTGCCAATTGCACAAGAACTGTCTTAGCGAAAGGCTTCTTGAGGGGAAAGCTGTAACTCTGTGAGATGATTTCACAGAACACAAAGAAGTTTCTCAGAAAGCTTCTTTCTCTTTGTTCTCGGAGGATATTTCCTTTGCCCCTGTAGTCTTCAAAGGGATCCGAAATATCTGTTCTCAGAATCCACAGAAATAAGGCTAGCAAAGAGATCCACGAAATACAGATATAATTCTGTGAGAAGAATTAACAGAACACTAAGCAGTTTCTCAGAAAGCTTCTTTCCAGATTTCATCTGAGCATATTTCCTTTTTCACCATAGCCCTCTATGGGCTTCCAAATATCACTTTTCCAATTGCACAAGAACTGTCTTAGCGAAAGGCTTCTTGAGGGGAAAGCTGTAACTCTGTGAGATGATTTCAGAGAGCACAAAGAAGTTTCTCAGAAAGCTTCTTTCTCTTTGTTATCAGAGGATATTTCCATTGAACCCATAGTCTTCAAAGGGATCCGAAATATCTGTTCTCAGATTCCACAGAAATAAGGCTAGCAAAGAGATCCACGAAATACAGATGTAACTCTGTCAGTGGAAGTCACACATCACAGAGCAGTTTCTCAGAAAGTTTCTTTCCAGATTTCATCTGAGGATATTTCCTTTTTCACCATAGCCCGCTATGGGCTTCCAAATATCACTTTGCCAATTGCACAAGAACTGTCTTAGCGAAAGGCTTCTTGAGGGGAAAGCTGTAACTCTGTGAGATGATTTCACAGAACACAAAGAAGTTACTCAGTAAGCTTCTTTCTCTTTGTTTTCGGAGGATATTTCCTTTGGCCCTATAGTCTTCAAAGGGATCCGAAATATCTGTTCTCAGATTCCACAGAAATAAGGCTAGCAAAGAGATCCACGAAATACAGATGTAACTCTGTGAGATGAATTAACAGAACACTAAGCAGTTTCTCAGAAAGCTTCTTTCCAGATTTCATCTGAGGATATTTCCTTTTTCACCATAGCCCTCTATGGGCTTCCAAATATCACATTACCTATTCCACAAGAACTGTCTTAGCGAAAGGCTTCTTGAGGGGAAAGCTGTAACTCTGTGAGATGATTTCACAGAACAAAAAGGAGTTTCTCAGAAAGCTTCTTTCTCTTTGTTATCGGAGGATAATTCCTTTGGCCCTATAGTCTTCAAAGGGATCCGAAATATCTGTTCTCAGATTCCACAGAAATAAGGCTAGCAAAGAGATCCACGAAATACAGATGTAACTCTGTGAGTGGAAGTCACACATCACAAAGCAGTTTCTCAGAAGGCTTCTTTCTAGATTTCATCTGAGGTTATTTCCTTTTTCACCATAGCCCTCTATGGTCTTCCAAATATCGGTTTGCCAATTCCACAAGAACTGTCTTAGCGAAAGGCTTCTTGAGGGGAAAGCTGTATCTCTGTGAGATGATTTCACAGAACACAAAGTAGTTTCTCAGAAAGCTTCTTTCTCGTTGTTATCGGACGATATTTCCTTTGGCCCTATGGTCTTCAAAGGGATCCGAATTATCTGTTCTCAGATTCCACAGAAATAAGGCTAGCAAAGAGATCCACGAAATACAGATGTAACTCCGTGAGATGAATTAACAGAGCACTAAGCAGTTTCTCAGAAAGCTTCCTTCCATATTTCATCTGAGGATATTTCCTTTTTCACCATAGCCCTCTATGAGCTTCCAAATATCACTTTTCCAATTCGACTAGAACTGTCTTATCGAAAGGCTTCTTGAGGGGAAAGCTGTAACTCTGTGAGATGATTTCACAGAACAAAAAGAAGTTTCTCAGAAAGCTTCTTTCTCTTTGTTATCGGAGGAAATTTCCTTTGGGCCTATAGTCTTCAAAGGGATCCGAAATATCTGTTCTCAGATTCCACAGAAAGAAGGCTAGCAAAGAGATCCACGAAATACAGATGTAACTCTGTGAGATGAATTAACAGAACACTAAGCAGTTTCTCAGAAAGCTTCTTTCCAGATTTCATCTGAGGATATTTCCTTTTACACCATAGCCCTCTATGGGCTTCCAAATATCACTTTGCCAATTCCACAAGAACTGTCTTAGCGAAAGGCTTCTTGAGGGGAAAGATGTATCTCTGTGAGATGATTTCACAGAACACAAAGAAGTTTGTCAGAAAGCTTCGTTCTCTTTGTTATCAAAGGATATTTCCTTTGGGCCTATAGTCTTCATAGGGATCCGAAATATCTGTTCTCAGAATCCAAAGAAATAAGGCTAGCAAAGAGATCCGCGAAATACAGATATAACTCTGTGAGAAGAATTAACAGAACACTAAGCAGTTTCTCAGAAAGCTTCTTTCCAGATTTCATCTGAGGATATTTCCTTTTTTACCATAGCCCTCTATGGGCTTCCAAATATCACTTTGCCAATTGCACAAGAACTGTCTTAGCGAAAGGCTTCTTGAGGGGAAAGCTGTAACTCTGTGAGATGATTTCACAAAACACAAAGAAGTTTCTCATAAAGCTTCTTTCTCTTTGTTATCAGAGGATATTTCCTTTGGCCCTGTAGTCTTCAAAGGGATCCGAAATATCTGTTCTCAAATTCCACAGAAATAAGGCTAGCAAAGAGATACACGAAATACAGATGTAACTCTGTCAGTGGAAGTCACACATCACAGAGCAGTTTCTCAGAAAGCTTCTTTCCAGATTTCATCTGAGGATATTTCCTTTTTCACCATAGCCCTCTATGGGCTTCCAAATATCACTTTGCCAATTCCACAAGAACTGTCTTAGCGAAAGGCTTCTTGAATGGAAAGCTGTAACTCTGTGAGATGATTTCACAGAACACAAAGAAGTTTCTCTGAAAGCTTCTTTCTCTTTGTTATCGGAGGATATTTCCTTTGGGCTTATAGTCTTCAAAGGGATCCGAAATATCTGTTCTCAGATTCCACAGAAAAAAGGCTAGCAAAGGGATCCACGAAATACAGATGTAACTCTGTGAGATGAATTAACAGAACACTAAGCAGTTTCTCAGAAAGCTTCTATCCAGATTTCATCTGAGGATATTTCCTTTTTCACCATAGCCCTCTATGGGCTTCGAAATGTCACTTTGCCAATTGCACAAAAACTGTCTTAGTGAAAGGCTTCTTGAGGGGAAAGCTGTAACTCTGTGAGATGATTTCACAGAACACAAAGAAGTTTGTCAGAAAGCTTCTTTCTCTTTGTTATCGGAGAATATTTCCATTGGCCCTATAGTCTTCAAAGGGATCCGAAATATCTGTTCTCAGATTCCACAGACATAAGGCTAGCAAAGAGATCCACGAAATGCAGATGTAACTCTGTGAGATGAATTAACAGAACACTAAGCAGTTTCTCAGAAAGTTTCTTTCCAGATTTCATCTGAGGATATTTCCTTTCTCACCATAGCCCTCTATGGGCTTCCAAATAGCACTTCGCCAATTCCACAAGAACTGTCTTAGCGAAAGGCTTCTTGAGGGGAAAGCTGTAACTCTGTGAGATGATTTCACAGAACACAAAGAAGTTTCTCAGAAAGCTTCTTTCTCTTTGTTATCGGAGGATATTTCCTTTGGCCCTGTAGTCTTCAAAGGGATCCGAAATATCTGTTCTCAGATTCCACAGAAATAAGGCTAGCAAAGAGATCCACGAAATAGAGATATGACTCTGTGAGAAGAATAAACAGAACACTAAGCAGTTTCTCAGAAAGCTTCTTTCCAGATTTCATCTGAGGATATTTCCTTTTTCACCATAGCCCCCTATGGGATACCAAATATCACTTTGCCAATTGCACAAGAACTGTCTTAGCAAAAGGCTTCTTGAGGGGAAAGCTGTAACTCTGTGAGATGATTTCACAGAACACAAAGAAGTTTCTCATAAAGCTTCTTTCTCTTTGTTATCAGAGGATATTTCCTTTGGCCCTATAGTCTTCAAAGGGATCCGAAATATCTGTTCTCAAATTCCACAGAAATAAGGCTAGCAAAGAGATACACGAAATACAGATGTAACTCTGTCAGTGGAAGTCACACATCACAGAGCAGTTTCTCAGAAAGCTTCTTTCCAGATTTCATCTGAGGATATTTCCTTTTTCACCATAGCCCTCTATGGGCTTCCAAATATCACTTTGCCAATTCCACAAGAACTGTCTTAGCGAAAGGCTTCTTGAGTGGAAAGCTGTAACTCTGTGAGATGATTTCACAGAACACAAAGAAGTTTCTCTGAAAGCTTCTTTCTCTTTGTTATCGGAGGATATTTCCTTTGGGCTTATAGTCTTCAAAGGGATCCGAAATATCTGTTCTCAGATTCCACAGAAAAAAGGCTAGCAAAGGGATCCACGAAATACAGATGTAACTCTGTGAGATGAATTAACAGAACACTAAGCAGTTTCTCAGAAAGCTTCTATCCAGATTTCATCTGAGGATATTTCCTTTTTCACCATAGCCCTCTATGGGCTTCGAAATGTCACTTTGCCAATTGCACAAAAACTGTCTTAGTGAAAGGCTTCTTGAGGGGAAAGCTGTAACTCTGTGAGATGATTTCACAGAACACAAAGAAGTTTGTCAGAAAGCTTCTTTCTCTTTGTTATCGGAGAATATTTCCATTGGCCCTATAGTCTTCAAAGGGATCCGAAATATCTGTTCTCAGATTCCACAGACATAAGGCTAGCAAAGAGATCCACGAAATGCAGATGTAACTCTGTGAGATGAATTAACAGAACACTAAGCAGTTTCTCAGAAAGTTTCTTTCCAGATTTCATCTGAGGATATTTCCTTTCTCACCATAGCCCTCTATGGGCTTCCAAATAGCACTTCGCCAATTCCACAAGAACTGTCTTAGCGAAAGGCTTCTTGAGGGGAAAGCTGTAACTCTGTGAGATGATTTCACAGAACACAAAGAAGTTTCTCAGAAAGCTTCTTTCTCTTTGTTATCGGAGGATATTTCCTTTGGCCCTGTAGTCTTCAAAGGGATCCGAAATATCTGTTCTCAGATTCCACAGAAATAAGGCTAGCAAAGAGATCCACGAAATAGAGATATGACTCTGTGAGAAGAATAAACAGAACACTAAGCAGTTTCTCAGAAAGCTTCTTTCCAGATTTCATCTGAGGATATTTCCTTTTTCACCATAGCCCCCTATGGGATACCAAATATCACTTTGCCAATTGCACAAGAACTGTCTTAGCAAAAGGCTTCTTGAGGGGAAAGCTGTAACTCTGTGAGATGATTTCACAGAACACAAAGAAGTTTCTCATAAAGCTTCTTTCTCTTTGTTATCAGAGGATATTTCCTTTGGCCCTATAGTCTTCAAAGGGATCCGAAATATCTGTTCTCAGATTCCACAGAAATAAGGGTAGCAAAGAGATCCACGAAATACAGATGTAACTCTGTCAGTGGAAGTCACACATCACAGAGCAGTTTCTCTGAAACCTTCTGTCCAGATTTCATCTGAGGATATTTCCTTTTTCACCATAGCCCTCTATGGGCTTCCAAATATCACTTTGCCTATTCCACAAGAACTGTCTTAGCGAAAGGCTTCTTGAGGGGAAAGCTGTAACTCTGTGAGATGATTTCACAGAACACAAAGAAGTTTCTCAGAAAGCTTCTTTCTCTTTGTTCTCGGAGGATATTTCCTTTGCCCCTGTAGTCTTCAAAGGGATCCGAAATATCTGTTCTCAGAATCCACAGAAATAAGGCTAGCAAAGAGATCCACGAAATACAGATATAATTCTGTGAGAAGAATTAACAGAACACTAAGCAGTTTCTCAGAAAGCTTCTTTCCAGATTTCATCTGAGCATATTTCCTTTTTCACCATAGCCCTCTATGGGCTTCCAAATATCACTTTTCCAATTGCACAAGAACTGTCTTAGCGAAAGGCTTCTTGAGGGGAAAGCTGTAACTCTGTGAGATGATTTCAGAGAACACAAAGAAGTTTCTCAGAAAGCTTCTTTCTCTTTGTTATCAGAGGATATTTCCATTGAACCCATAGTCTTCAAAGGGATCCGAAATATCTGTTCTCAGATTCCACAGAAATAAGGCTAGCAAAGAGATCCACGAAATACAGATGTAACTCTGTCAGTGGAAGTCACACATCACAGAGCAGTTTCTCAGAAAGTTTCTTTCCAGATTTCATCTGAGGATATTTCCTTTTTCACCATAGCCCGCTATGGGCTTCCAAATATCACTTTGCCAATTGCACAAGAACTGTCTTAGCGAAAGGCTTCTTGAGGGGAAAGCTGTAACTCTGTGAGATGATTTCACAGAACACAAAGAAGTTACTCAGTAAGCTTCTTTCTCTTTGTTTTCGGAGGATATTTCCTTTGGCCCTATAGTCTTCAAAGGGATCCGAAATATCTGTTCTCAGATTCCACAGAAATAAGGCTAGCAAAGAGATCCACGAAATACAGATGTAACTCTGTGAGATGAATTAACAGAACACTAAGCAGTTTCTCAGAAAGCTTCTTTCCAGATTTCATCTGAGGATATTTCCTTTTTCACCATAGCCCTCTATGGGCTTCCAAATATCACATTACCTATTCCACAAGAACTGTCTTAGCGAAAGGCTTCTTGAGGGGAAAGCTGTAACTCTGTGAGATGATTTCACAGAACAAAAAGGAGTTTCTCAGAAAGTTTCTTTCTCTTTGTTATCGGAGGATAATTCCTTTGGCCCTATAGTCTTCAAAGGGATCCGAAATATCTGTTCTCAGATTCCACAGAAATAAGGCTAGCAAAGAGATCCACGAAATACAGATGTAACTCTGTGAGTGGAAGTCACACATCACAAAGCAGTTTCTCAGAAGGCTTCTTTCTAGATTTCATCTGAGGATATTTCCTTTTTCACCATAGCCCTCTATGGTCTTCCAAATATCGGTTTGCCAATTCCACAAGAACTGTCTTAGCGAAAGGCTTCTTGAGGGGAAAGCTGTATCTCTGTGAGATGATTTCAGAGAACACAAAGTAGTTTCTCAGAAAGCTTCTTTCTCGTTGTTATCGGACGATATTTCCTTTGGCCCTATGGTCTTCAAAGGGATCCGAATTATCTGTTCTCAGATTCCACAGAAATAAGGCTAGCAAAGAGATCCACGAAATACAGATGTAACTCCGTGAGATGAATTAACAGAGCACTAAGCAGTTTCTCAGAAAGCTTCCTTCCATATTTCATCTGAGGATATTTCCTTTTTCACCATAGCCCTCTATGAGCTTCCAAATATCACTTTTCCAATTCGACTAGAACTGTCTTATCGAAAGGCTTCTTGAGGGGAAAGCTGTAACTCTGTGAGATGATTTCACAGAACAAAAAGAAGTTTCTCAGAAAGCTTCTTTCTCTTTGTTATCGGAGGAAATTTCCTTTGGGCCTATAGTCTTCAAAGGGATCCGAAATATCTGTTCTCAGATTCCACAGAAAGAAGGCTAGCAAAGAGATCCACGAAATACAGATGTAACTCTGTGAGATGAATTAACAGAACACTAAGCAGTTTCTCAGAAAGCTTCTTTCCAGATTTCATCTGAGGATATTTCCTTTTACACCATAGCCCTCTATGGGCTTCCAAATATCACTTTGCCAATTCCACAAGAACTGTCTTAGCGAAAGGCTTCTTGAGGGGAAAGATGTAACTCTGTGAGATGATTTCACAGAACACAAAGAAGTTTGTCAGAAAGCTTCGTTCTCTTTGTTATCAAAGGATATTTCCTTTGGGCCTATAGTCTTCATAGGGATCCGAAATATCTGTTCTCAGAATCCAAAGAAATAAGGCTAGCAAAGAGATCCGCGAAATACAGATATAACTCTGTGAGAAGAATTAACAGAACACTAAGCAGTTTCTCAGAAAGCTTCTTTCCAGATTTCATCTGAGGATATTTCCTTTTTTACCATAGCCCTCTATGGGCTTCCAAATATCACTTTGCCAATTGCACAAGAACTGTCTTAGCGAAAGGCTTCTTGAGGGGAAAGCTGTAACTCTGTGAGATGATTTCACAAAACACAAAGAAGTTTCTCATAAAGCTTCTTTCTCTTTGTTATCAGAGGATATTTCCTTTGGCCCTATAGTCTTCAAAGGGATCCGAAATATCTGTTCTCAAATTCCACAGAAATAAGGCTAGCAAAGAGATACACGAAATACAGATGTAACTCTGTCAGTGGAAGTCACACATCACAGAGCAGTTTCTCAGAAAGCTTCTTTCCAGATTTCATCTGAGGATATTTCCTTTTTCACCATAGCCCTCTATGGGCTTCCAAATATCACTTTGCCAATTCCACAAGAACTGTCTTAGCGAAAGGCTTCTTGAATGGAAAGCTGTAACTCTGTGAGATGATTTCACAGAACACAAAGAAGTTTCTCTGAAAGCTTCTTTCTCTTTGTTATCGGAGGATATTTCCTTTGGGCTTATAGTCTTCAAAGGGATCCGAAATATCTGTTCTCAGATTCCACAGAAAAAAGGCTAGCAAAGGGATCCACGAAATACAGATGTAACTCTGTGAGATGAATTAACAGAACACTAAGCAGTTTCTCAGAAAGCTTCTTTCCAGATTTCATCTGAGCATATTTCCTTTTTCACCATAGCCCTCTATGGGCTTCCAAATATCACTTTTCCAATTGCACAAGAACTGTCTTAGCGAAAGGCTTCTTGAGGGGAAAGCTGTAACTCTGTGAGATGATTTCAGAGAACACAAAGAAGTTTCTCAGAAAGCTTCTTTCTCTTTGTTATCAGAGGATATTTCCATTGAACCCATAGTCTTCAAAGGGATCCGAAATATCTGTTCTCAGATTCCACAGAAATAAGGCTAGCAAAGAGATCCACGAAATACAGATGTAACTCTGTCAGTGGAAGTCACACATCACAGAGCAGTTTCTCAGAAAGTTTCTTTCCGGATTTCATCTGAGGATATTTCCTTTTTCACCATAGCCCGCTATGGGCTTCCAAATATCACTTTGCCAATTGCACAAGAACTGTCTTAGCGAAAGGCTTCTTGAGGGGAAAGCTGTAACTCTGTGAGATGATTTCACAGAACACAAAGAAGTTACTCAGTAAGCTTCTTTCTCTTTGTTTTCGGAGGATATTTCCTTTGGCCCTATAGTCTTCAAAGGGATCCGAAATATCTGTTCTCAGATTCCACAGAAATAAGGCTAGCAAAGAGATCCACGAAATACAGATGTAACTCTGTGAGATGAATTAACAGAACACTAAGCAGTTTCTCAGAAAGCTTCTTTCCAGATTTCATCTGAGGATATTTCCTTTTTCACCATAGCACTCTATGGGCTTCCAAATATCACATTACCTATTCCACAAGAACTGTCTTAGCGAAAGGCTTCTTGAGGGGAAAGCTGTAACTCTGTGAGATGATTTCACAGAACAAAAAGGAGTTTCTCAGAAAGCTTCTTTCTCTTTGTTATCGGAGGATAATTCCTTTGGCCCTATAGTCTTCAAAGGGATCCGAAATATCTGTTCTCAGATTCCACAGAAATAAGGCTAGCAAAGAGATCCACGAAATACAGATGTAACTCTGTGAGTGGAAGTCACACATCACAAAGCAGTTTCTCAGAAGGCTTCTTTCTAGATTTCATCTGAGGATATTTCCTTTTTCACCATAGCCCTCTATGGTCTTCCAAATATCGGTTTGCCAATTCCACAAGAACTGTCTTAGCGAAAGGCTTCTTGAGGGGAAAGCTGTATCTCTGTGAGATGATTTCACAGAACACAAAGTAGTTTCTCAGAAAGCTTCTTTCTCGTTGTTATCGGACGATATTTCCTTTGGCCCTATGGTCTTCAAAGGGATCCGAATTATCTGTTCTCAGATTCCACAGAAATAAGGCTAGCAAAGAGATCCACGAAATACAGATGTAACTCCGTGAGATGAATTAACAGAGCACTAAGCAGTTTCTCAGAAAGCTTCCTTCCATATTTCATCTGAGGATATTTCCTTTTTCACCATAGCCCTCTATGAGCTTCCAAATATCACTTTTCCAATTCGACTAGAACTGTCTTATCGAAAGGCTTCTTGAGGGGAAAGCTGTAACTCTGTGAGATGATTTCACAGAACAAAAAGAAGTTTCTCAGAAAGCTACTTTCTCTTTGTTATCGGAGGAAATTTCCTTTGGGCCTATAGTCTTCAAAGGGATCCGAAATATCTGTTCTCAGATTCCACAGAAAGAAGGCTAGCAAAGAGATCCACGAAATACAGATGTAACTCTGTGAGATGAATTAACAGAACACTAAGCAGTTTCTCAGAAACCTTCTTTCCAGATTTCATCTGAGGATATTTCCTTTTACACCATAGCCCTCTATGGGCTTCCAAATATCACTTTGCCAATTCCACAAGAACTGTCTTAGCGAAAGGCTTCTTGAGGGGAAAGATGTAACTCTGTGAGATGATTTCACAGAACACAAAGAAGTTTGTCAGAAAGCTTCGTTCTCTTTGTTATCAAAGGATATTTCCTTTGGGCCTATAGTCTTCATAGGGATCCGAAATATCTGTTCTCAGAATCCAAAGAAATAAGGCTAGCAAAGAGATCCGCGAAATACAGATATAACTCTGTGAGAAGAATTAACAGAACACTAAGCAGTTTCTCAGAAAGCTTCTTTCCAGATTTCATCTGAGGATATTTCCTTTTTTACCATAGCCCTCTATGGGCTTCCAAATATCACTTTGCCAATTGCACAAGAACTGTCTTAGCGAAAGGCTTCTTGAGGGGAAAGCTGTAACTCTGTGAGATGATTTCACAAAACACAAAGAAGTTTCTCATAAAGCTTCTTTCTCTTTGTTATCAGAGGATATTTCCTTTGGCCCTATAGTCTTCAAAGGGATCCGAAATATCTGTTCTCAAATTCCACAGAAATAAGGCTAGCAAAGAGATACACGAAATACAGATGTAACTCTGTCAGTGGAAGTCACACATCACAGAGCAGTTTCTCAGAAAGCTTCTTTCCAGATTTCATCTGAGGATATTTCCTTTTTCACCATAGCCCTCTATGGGCTTCCAAATATCACTTTGCCAATTCCACAAGAACTGTCTTAGCGAAAGGCTTCTTGAATGGAAAGCTGTAACTCTGTGAGATGATTTCACAGAACACAAAGAAGTTTCTCTGAAAGCTTCTTTCTCTTTGTTATCGGAGGATATTTCCTTTGGGCTTATAGTCTTCAAAGGGATCCGAAATATCTGTTCTCAGATTCCACAGAAAAAAGGCTAGCAAAGGGATCCACGAAATACAGATGTAACTCTGTGAGATGAATTAACAGAACACTAAGCAGTTTCTCAGAAAGCTTCTATCCAGATTTCATCTGAGGATATTTCCTTTTTCACCATAGCCCTCTATGGGCTTCGAAATGTCACTTTGCCAATTGCACAAAAACTGTCTTAGTGAAAGGCTTCTTGAGGGGAAAGCTGTAACTCTGTGAGATGATTTCACAGAACACAAAGAAGTTTGTCAGAAAGCTTCTTTCTCTTTGTTATCGGAGAATATTTCCATTGGCCCTATAGTCTTCAAAGGGATCCGAAATATCTGTTCTCAGATTCCACAGACATAAGGCTAGCAAAGAGATCCACGAAATGCAGATGTAACTCTGTGAGATGAATTAACAGAACACTAAGCAGTTTCTCAGAAAGTTTCTTTCCAGATTTCATCTGAGGATATTTCCTTTCTCACCATAGCCCTCTATGGGCTTCCAAATAGCACTTCGCCAATTCCACAAGAACTGTCTTAGCGAAAGGCTTCTTGAGGGGAAAGCTGTAACTCTGTGAGATGATTTCACAGAACACAAAGAAGTTTCTCAGAAAGCTTCTTTCTCTTTGTTATCGGAGGATATTTCCTTTGGCCCTGTAGTCTTCAAAGGGATCCGAAATATCTGTTCTCAGATTCCACAGAAATAAGGCTAGCAAAGAGATCCACGAAATAGAGATATGACTCTGTGAGAAGAATAAACAGAACACTAAGCAGTTTCTCAGAAAGCTTCTTTCCAGATTTCATCTGAGGATATTTCCTTTTTCACCATAGCCCCCTATGGGATACCAAATATCACTTTGCCAATTGCACAAGAACTGTCTTAGCAAAAGGCTTCTTGAGGGGAAAGCTGTAACTCTGTGAGATGATTTCACAGAACACAAAGAAGTTTCTCATAAAGCTTCTTTCTCTTTGTTATCAGAGGATATTTCCTTTGGCCCTATAGTCTTCAAAGGGATCCGAAATATCTGTTCTCAGATTCCACAGAAATAAGGGTAGCAAAGAGATCCACGAAATACAGATGTAACTCTGTCAGTGGAAGTCACACATCACAGAGCAGTTTCTCTGAAACCTTCTGTCCAGATTTCATCTGAGGATATTTCCTTTTTCACCATAGCCCTCTATGGGCTTCCAAATATCACTTTGCCAATTGCACAAGAACTGTCTTAGCGAAAGGCTTCTTGAGGGGAAAGCTGTAACTCTGTGAGATGATTTCACAGAACACAAAGAAGTTTCTCAGAAAGCTTCTTTCTCTTTGTTCTCGGAGGATATTTCCTTTGGCCCTGTAGTCTTCAAAGGGATCCGAAATATCTGTTCTCAGAATCCACAGAAATAAGGCTAGCAAAGAGATCCACGAAATACAGATAT
The DNA here is from genome assembly GCF_043159975.1 of Macaca nemestrina. NCBI lineage: Eukaryota > Metazoa > Chordata > Mammalia > Primates > Cercopithecidae > Macaca > Macaca nemestrina. The sequence continues at coordinate 94,581,446 of NC_092145.1, read as the reverse complement.
AATTCTGTGAGAAGAATTAACAGAACACTAAGCAGTTTCTCAGAAAGCTTCTTTCCAGATTTCATCTGAGCATATTTCCTTTTTCACCATAGCCCTCTATGGGCTTCCAAATATCACTTTTCCAATTGCACAAGAACTGTCTTAGCGAAAGGCTTCTTGAGGGGAAAGCTGTAACTCTGTGAGATGATTTCAGAGAACACAAAGAAGTTTCTCAGAAAGCTTCTTTCTCTTTGTTATCAGAGGATATTTCCATTGAACCCATAGTCTTCAAAGGGATCCGAAATATCTGTTCTCAGATTCCACAGAAATAAGGCTAGCAAAGAGATCCACGAAATACAGATGTAACTCTGTGAGATGAATTAACAGAACACTAAGCAGTTTCTCAGAAAGCTTCTTTCCAGATTTCATCTGAGGATATTTCCTTTTTCACCATAGCCCTCTATGGGCTTCCAAATATCACATTACCTATTCCACAAGAACTGTCTTAGCGAAAGGCTTCTTGAGGGGAAAGCTGTAACTCTGTGAGATGATTTCACCGAACACAAAGAAGTTTCTCAGTAAGCTTCTCTCTCTTTTTTATCGGATGATATTTCCTTTGGCCCCATAGTCTTCAAAGGGATCCGAAATATCTGTTCTCAGATTCCACAGAAATAAGGCTAGCAAAGAGTTCCACCAAATACAGATGTAACTCTGTGAGATGAATTAACAGAACACTAAGCAGTTTCTCAGAAAGCTTCTTTCCAGATTTCATCTGAGGATATTTCCTTTCTCACCATAGCCCTCTATGGGCTTCCAAATAACACTTTGCCAATTCCACAAGAACTGTCTTAGCGAAAGGCTTCTTGAGGGGAAAGCTGTAACTCTGTGAGATGATTTCACAGAACACAAAGAAGTTTCTCAGAAAGCTTCTTTCTCTTTGTTATCGGAGGATATTTCTTTGGCCCTGTAGTCTTCAAAGGGATCCGAAATATCTGTTCTCAGAATCCACAGAAATAAGGATAGCAAAGAGATCCACGAAATACAGATATAATTCTGTGAGAAGAATTAACAGAACACTAAGCAGTTTCTCAGAAAGCTTCTTTCCAGATTTCATCTGAGGATATTTCCTTTTTCACCATAGTACTCTATGGGCTTCCAAATATCACTTCTCCCATTGCACACGAACTGTCTTAGCGAAAGGCTTCTTGAGGGGAAAGCTGTAACTCTGTGAGATGATTTCACAGAACACAAAGAAGTTTCTCAGAAAGCTTCTTTCTCTTTGTATTAAAGGATATTTCCTTTGGCCCCATAGTCTTCAAAGGGATCCGAAATATCTGTTCTCAGATTCCACAGAAATAAGGCTAGCAAAGAGATCCACGAAATACAGATGTAACTCTGTCAGTGGAAGTCACACATCACAGAGCAGTTTCTCAGAAAGCTTCTTTCCAGATTTCATCTGAGGATATTTCCTTTTTCACCATAGCCCTCTATGGGCTTCCAAATATCACTTTGCCAATTCCACAAGAACTGTCTTAGCGAAAGGCTTCTTGAGGGGAAAGCTGTAACTCTGTGAGATGATTTCATAGAACACAAAGAAGTTTGTCAGAAAGCTTCTTTCTCTTTGTTATCGGAGGATATTTCCTTTGGCACTATCGTCTTCAAAGGGATCCGAAATATCTGTTCTCAGATTCCACAGAAATAAGGCTAGCAAAGAGATCCACGAAATACAGATGTAACTCTGTGAGATGAATTAACAGAACACTAAGCAGTTTCTCAGAAAGCTTCTTTCCAGATTTCATCTGAGGATATTTCCTTTTTCACCATAGCCCTCTATGGGATTCCAAATATCACTTTGCCAATATCACAAGAACTGTCTTAGTGAAAGGCTTCCTGAGGGGAAAGCTGTAACTCTGTGAGATGATTTCACAGAACAAAAAGGAGTTTCTCAGAAAGCTTCTTTCTCTTTGTTATCGGACGATATTTCCTTTGGCCCTATAGTCTTCAAAGGGATCCGAAATATCTCTTCTCAGATTCCACAGAAATAAGGCTAGCAAAGAGATCCACGAAATACAGATGTAACTCTGTGAGTGGAAGTCACACATCACAAAGCAGTTTCTCAGAAAGCTTCTTTCCAGATTTCATCTGAGGATATTTCCTTTTTCACCATAGCCCTCTATGGGCTTCCAAATATCACTTTGCCAATTCCACAAGAACTGTCTTAGCGAAAGGCTTCTTGAGGGGAAAGCTGTAACTCTGTGAGATGATTTCACAGAACACAAAGAAGTTTCTCAGAAAGCTTCTTTCTCTTTGTTATCGGAGGATATTTCCTTTGGCCCTATACTCTTCAAAGGGATCCGAAATATCGGTTCTCAGAATCCACAGAAATAAGGCTAGCAAAGACATCCACGAAATACAGATATAACACTGTGAAAAGAATTAAGAGAACACTAAGCAGTTTCTCAGTAAGCTTCTTTCCAGATTTCATCTGAGGATATTTCCTTTTTCACCATAGCCCTCTATGGGCTCCCAAATATCACTTTGCCAATTGCACAAGAACTTTCTTAGCGAAAAGCTTCTTGAGGGGAAAGCTGTACCTCTGTGAGATGATTTCACAGAACACAAAGAAGTTTTTCAGAAAGCTTCTTTCTCTTTGTTATCAGAGGATATATCCTTTGGCCCTATAGTCTTCAAAGGGATCCGAAATATCTGTTCTCAGATTCCACAGAAATAAGGCTAGCAAAGAGATCGACGAAATAGAGATGTAACTCTGTCAGTGGAATTTACACATCACAGAGCAGTTTCTCAGAAAGCTTCTTTCCAGATTTCATCTGAGGATATTTCCTTTTTCACCATAGCCCTCTATGGGCTTCCAAATATCACTTTGCCAATTCCACTAGAACTGTCTTAGCGAAAGGCTTCTTGAGGGGAAAGCTGTAACTCTGTGAGATGATTTCACCGAACACAAAGAAGTTTCTCAGAAAGCTTCTTTCTCTTTGTTATCGGAGGTTATTTCCTGTGGCCCTATAGTCTTCAAAGGGATCCGAAATATCTGTTCTCAGAATCCACAGAAATAAGGCTAGCAAAGAGATCCACGAAATACAGATATAACTATGTGAGAGGAATTAACAGAACAACAAGCAGTTTCTCAGAAACATTCTTTGCAGATTTCATCTGAGGATATTTCCTTTTTCACCATAGCCCTCTATGGGCTTCCAAATATCACTTTGCCAATTGCACAAGAACTGTCCTAGCGAAAGGCTTCTTGAGGGGAAAGCTGTAACTCTGTGAGATGATTTCACAGAACACAAAGAAGTTTCTCAGAAAGCTTCTTTCTCTTTGTTATCAGAGGATATTTCCTTTGGCCCTATAGTGTTCAAAGGGATCCGAAATATCTGTTCTCAGATTCCACAGAAATAAGGCTAGCAAAGAGATCCACGAAATACAGTTGTAACTCTGTCAGTGGAAGTCACACATCACAGAGCAGTTTCTCAGAAAGCTTCTTTCCAGATTTCATCTTAGGATATTTCCTTTTTCACCATAGCCCTCTATGGGCTTCCAAATATCACTTTGCCAATTCCTCAAGAACTGTCTTAGCGAAAGGCTTCTTGAGGGGAAAGCTGTAACTCTGTGAGATGATTTCACAGAACACAAAGAAGTTACTCAGTAAGCTTCTTTCTGTTTGTTTTCGGAGGATATTTCCTTTGGCCCTATAGTCTTCAAAGGGATCCGAAATATCTGTTCACAGATTCCACAGAAATAAGGCTAGCAAAGAGATCCACGAAATACAGATGTAACTCTGTGAGATGAATTAACAGAACACTAAGCAGTTTCTCAGAAAGCTTCTTTCCAGATTTCATCTGAGGATATTTCCTTTTTCACCATAGCCCTCTATGGGCTTCCAAATATCACATTACCTATTCCACAAGAACTGTCTTAGCGAAAGGCTTCTTGAGGGGAAAGCTGTAACTCTGTGAGATAATTTCACCGAACACAAAGAAGTTTCTCAGTAAGCTTCTCTCTCTTTTTTATCGGAGGATATTTCCTTTGGCCCCATAGTCTTCAAAGGGATCCGAAATATCTGTTCTCAGATTCCACAGAAATAAGGCTAGCAAAGAGTTCCACCAAATACAGATGTAACTCTGTGAGATGAATTAACAGAACACTAAGCAGTTTCTCAGAAAGCTTCTTTCCAGATTTCATCTGAGGATATTTCCTTTCTCACCATAGCCCTCTATGGGCTTCCAAATAACACTTTGCCAATTCCACAAGAACTGTCTTAGCGAAAGGCTTCTTGAGGGGAAAGCTGTAACTCTGTGAGATGATTTCACAGAACACAAAGAAGTTTCTCAGAAAGCTTCTTTCTCTTTGTTATCGGAGGATATTTCTTTGGCCCTGTAGTCTTCAAAGGGATCCGAAATATCTGTTCTCAGAATCCACAGAAATAAGGATAGCAAAGAGATCCACGAAATACAGATATAATTCTGTGAGAAGAATGAACAGAACACTAAGCAGTTTCTCAGAAAGCTTCTTTCCAGATTTCATCTGAGGATATTTCCTTTTTCACCATAGCCCTCTATGGGCTTCCAAATATCACTTTTCCCATTGCACACGAACTGTCTTAGCGAAAGGCTTCTTGAGGGGAAAGCTGTAACTCTGTGAGATGATTTCACAGAACACAAAGAAGTTTCTCCGAAAGCTTCTTTCTCTTTGTATTAAAGGATATTTCCTTTGGCCCCATAGTCTTCAAAGGGATCCGAAATATCTGTTCTCAGATTCCACAGAAATAAGGCTAGCAAAGAGATCCACGAAATACAGATGTAACTCTGTCAGTGGAAGTCACACATCACAGAGCAGTTTCTCAGAAAGCTTCTTTCCAGATTTCATCTGAGGATATTTCCTTTTTCACCATAGCCCTCTATGGGCTTCCAAATATCACTTTGCCAATTCCACAAGAACTGTCTTAGCGAAAGGCTTCTTGAGGGGAAAGCTGTAACTCTGTGAGATGATTTCATAGAACACAAAGAAGTTTGTCAGAAAGCTTCTTTCTCTTTGTTATCGGAGGATATTTCCTTTGGCCCTATCGTCTTCAAAGGGATCCGAAATATCTGTTCTCAGATTCCACAGAAATAAGGCTAGCAAAGAGATCCACGAAATACAGATGTAACTCTGTGAGATGAATTAACAGAACACTAAGCAGTTTCTCAGAAAGCTTCTTTCCAGATTTCATCTGAGGATATTTCCTTTTTCACCATAGCCCTCTATGGGATTCCAAATATCACTTTGCCAATATCACAAGAACTGTCTTAGTGAAAGGCTTCCTGAGGGGAAAGCTGTAACTCTGTGAGATGATTTCACAGAACAAAAAGGAGTTTCTCAGAAAGCTTCTTTCTCTTTGTTATCGGAGGATATTTCCTTTGGCCCTATAGTCTTCAAAGGGATCCGAAATATCTCTTCTCAGATTCCACAGAAATAAGGCTAGCAAAGAGATCCACGAAATACAGATGTAACTCTGTGAGTGGAAGTCACACATCACAAAGCAGTTTCTCAGAAAGCTTCTTTCCAGATTTCATCTGAGGATATTTCCTTTTTCACCATAGCCCTCTATGGGCTTCCAAATATCACTTTGCCAATTCCACAAGAACTGTCTTAGCGAAAGGCTTCTTGAGGGGAAAGCTGTAACTCTGTGAGATGATTTCACAGAACACAAAGAAGTTTCTCAGAAAGCTTCTTTCTCTTTGTTATCGGAGGATATTTCCTTTGGCCCTATACTCTTCAAAGGGATCCGAAATATCGGTTCTCAGAATCCACAGAAATAAGGCTAGCAAAGACATCCACGAAATACAGATATAACTCTGTGAGAAGAATCAACAGAACACTAAGCAGTTTCTCAGTAAGCTTCTTTCCAGATTTCATCTGAGGATATTTCCTTTTTCACCATAGCCCTCTATGGGCTTCCAAATATCACTTTGCCAATTGCACAAGAACTGTCTTAGCGAAAAGCTTCTTGAGGGGAAAGCTGTACCTCTGTGAGATGATTTCACAGAACACAAAGAAGTTTTTCAGAAAGCTTCTTTCTCTTTGTCATCAGAGGATATATCCTTTGGCCCTATAGTCTTCAAAGGGATCCGAAATATCTGTTCTCAGATTCCACAGAAATAAGGCTAGCAAAGAGATCCACGAAATAGAGATGTAAGTCTGTCAGTGGAATTTACACATCACAGAGCAGTTTCTCAGAAAGCTTCTTTCCAGATTTCATCTGAGGATATTTCCTTTTTCACCATAGCCCTCTATGGGCTTCCAAATATCACTTTGCCAATTCCACTAGAACTGTCTTAGCGAAAGGCTTCTTGAGGGGAAAGCTGTAACTCTGTGAGATGATTTCACCGAACACAAAGAAGTTTCTCAGAAAGCTTCTTTCTCTTTGTTATCGGAGGTTATTTCCTGTGGCCCTATAGTCTTCAAAGGGATCCGAAATATCTGTTCTCAGAATCCACAGAAATAAGGCTAGCAAAGAGATCCACGAAATACAGATATAACTATGTGAGAGGAATTAACAGAACAACAAGCAGTTTCTCAGAAACATTCTTTGCAGATTTCATCTGAGGATATTTCCTTTTTCACCATAGCCCTCTATGGGCTTCCAAATATCACTTTGCCAATTGCACAAGAACTGTCCTAGCGAAAGGCTTCTTGAGGGGAAAGCTGTAACTCTGTGAGATGATTTCACAGAACACAAAGAAGTTTCTCAGAAAGCTTCTTTCTCTTTGTTATCAGAGGATATTTCCTTTGGCCCTATAGTGTTCAAAGGGATCCGAAATATCTGTTCTCAGATTCCACAGAAATAAGGCTAGCAAAGAGATCCACGAAATACAGATGTAACTCTGTCAGTGGAAGTCACACATCACAGAGCAGTTTCTCAGAAAGCTTCTTTCCAGATTTCATCTTAGGATATTTCCTTTTTCACCATAGCCCTCTATGGGCTTCCAAATATCACTTTGCCAATTCCTCAAGAACTGTCTTAGCGAAAGGCTTCTTGAGGGGAAAGCTGTAACTCTGTGAGATGATTTCACAGAACACAAAGAAGTTACTCAGTAAGCTTCTTTCTCTTTGTTTTCGGAGGATATTTCCTTTGGCCCTATAGTCTTCAAAGGGATCCGAAATATCTGTTCTCAGATTCCACAGAAATAAGGCTAGCAAAGAGATCCACGAAATACAGATGTAACTCTGTGAGATGAATTAACAGAACACTAAGCAGTTTCTCAGAAAGCTTCTTTCCAGATTTCATCTGAGGATATTTCCTTTTTCACCATAGCCCTCTATGGGCTTCCAAATATCACATTACCTATTCCACAAGAACTGTCTTAGCGAAAGGCTTCTTGAGGGGAAAGCTGTTACTCTGTGAGATGATTTCACCGAACACAAAGAAGTTTCTCAGTAAGCTTCTCTCTCTTTTTTATCGGAGGATATTTCCTTTGGCCCCATAGTCTTCAAAGGGATCCGAAATATCTGTTCTCAGATTCCACAGAAATAAGGCTAGCAAAGAGATCCACCAAATACAGATGTAACTCTGTGAGATGAATTAACAGAACACTAAGCAGTTTCTCAGAAAGCTTCTTTCCAGATTTCATTTGAGGATATTTCCTTTTTCACCATAGCCCTCTATGGGCTTCCAAATATCACTTTGCCATTTCCACAAGAACTGTCTTAGCGAAAGGCTTCTTGAGGGGAAAGCTGTAACTCTGTGAGATGATTTCACAGAACACAAAGAAGTTTGTCAGAAAGCTTCTTTCTCTTTGTTGTCGGAGAATATTTCCTTTGGCCCTATAGTCTTCAAAGGGATCTGAAATATCTGTTCTCAGATTCCACAGAAATAAGGCTAGCAAAGAGATCCACGAAATGCGGATGTAACTCTGTGAGATGAATTAACAGAACACTAAGCAGTTTCTCAGAAAGCTTCTTTCCAGATTTCATCTGAGGATATTTCCTTTTTCACTATAGCCCTCTATGGGCTTCCAAATATCACTTTGCCAATACCACAAGAACTGTCTTAGTGAAAGGCTCCTTGAGGGGAAAGCTGTAACTTTGTGAATGATTTCACAGAACACAAAGAAGTTTCTCAGAAAGCTTCTTTCTCTTTGTTATCGGAGGATATTTCCTTTGGCCCTATAGTCTTCAAAGGAATCCGAAATATCTGTTCTCAGATTCCACAGAAATAAGCCTAGCAAAGAGATCCACGAAATACAGATGTAACTCTGTCAGTGGAAGTCACATATCACAGAGCAGTTTCTCAGAAAGCTTATTTCCAGATTTCATCTCATGATATTTCCTTTTTCACCATAGCCCTCTATGGGCTTCCAAATGTCACTTTGCCAATTCCACAAGAACTGTCTTAGCGAAAGGCTTCTTGAGGGGAAAGCTGTAACTCTGTGAGATGATTTCACAGAACACAAAGTAGTTTCTCAGAAAGCTTCTTTCTCTTTGTTATCGGAGGATATTTCCTTTGGCCCTATAGTCTTCAAAGGGATCCGAAATATCTGTTCTCAGAATCCACAGAAATAAGGCTAGCAAAGACATCCACGAAATACAGATATAACTCTGTGAGAAGAATTAACAGAACACTAAGCAGTTTCTCAGAAAGCTTCTTTCCAGATTTCATCTGAGGATATTTCCTTTTTCACCATAGCCCTCTATGGGCTTCCAAATATCACTTTGCCAATTGCACAAGAACTGTCTTAGCGAAAGGCTTCTTGAGGGGAAAGCTGTAACTCTGTGAGATGATTTCACAGAACACAAAGAAGTTTTTCAGAAAGCTTCTTTCTCTTTGTTATCAGAGGATATTTCCTTTGGCCCTATAGTCTTCAAAGGGATCCGAAATATCTGTTCTCAGATTCCACAGAAATAAGGCTAGCAAAGAGATCCACGAAATAGAGATGTAACTCTGGCAGTGGAAGTTACACATCACAGAGCAGTTTCTCAGAAAGCTTCTTTCCAGATTTCATCTGAGGATATTTACTTTTTCACCATAGCCCTCTATGGGCTTCCAAATATCACTTTGCCAATTCCACTAGAACTGTCTTAGCGAAAGGCTTCTTGAGGGGAAAGCTGTAACTCTGTGAGATGATTTCACCGAACACAAAGAAGTTTCTCAGAAAGCTTCTTTCTCTTTGTTATCGGAGGATATTTCCTTTGGCCCTATAGTCTTCAAAGGGATCCGAAATATCTGTTCTCAGATTCCACAGAAATAAGGCTAGCAAAGAGATCCACGAAATACAGATGTAACTCTGTGAATTGAATTAACAGAACACTAAGCAGTTTCTCAGAAAGCTTCTTTCCAGATTTCATCTGAGGATATTTCCTTTTTCACCATAGCCCTCTATGGGCTTCCAAATCTCTCTTTGCCAATACCACAAGAACTGTCTTAGTGAAAGGCTTCTTGAGGGGAAAGCTGTAACTCTGTGAGATGATTTCACAGAACACAAAGAAGTTTCTCAGAAAGCATATTTCTCTTTGTTGTCAGAGGATATTTCCTTTGGCCCTATAGTCTTCAAAGGGATCCGAAATATCTTTTCTCAGATTCCACAGAAATAAGGCTAGCAAAGAGATCCACGAAACACAGATGTAACTCTGTGAGATGAATTAAGAGAACACTAAGCAGTTTCTCAGAAAGCTGCTATCCAGATTTCAACTGAGGATATTTCCTTTTTCACCATAGCCCTCTATGGGCTTCCAAATATCACTTTGCCAATTGCACAAAAACTGTCTTAGCGAAAGGCTTCTTGAGGGGAAAGCTGTAACTCTGTGAGATGATTTCACAGAACACAAAGAAGTTTGTCAGAAAGCTTCTTTCTCTTTGTTATCGGAGGATAATTCCTTTGGCCCTATAGTCTTCAAAGGGATCCGAAATATCTGTTCTCAGATTCCACAGAAATAAGGCTAGCAAAGAGATCCACGAAATGCAGATGTAACTCTGTGAGATGAATTAACAGAACACTAAGCAGTTTCTCAGAAAGCTTCTTTCCAGATTTCATCTGAGGATATTTCCTTTCTCACCATAGCCCTCTAAGGGCTTCCAAATAACACTTTGCCAATTTCACAAGAACTGTCTTAGCGAAAGGCTTCTTGAGGGGAAAGCTGTAACTCTGTGAGATGATTTCACAGAACACAAAGAAGTTTCTCAGAAAGCTTCTTTCTCTTTGTTATCTGAGGATATTTCCTTTGGCCCTATAGTCTTCAAAGGGATCCGAAATATCTGTTCTCAGATTCCACAGAAATAAGGCTAACAAAGAGATCCACGAAATACAGATGTAACCCTGTGAGTGGAAATCACACATCTCAGAGCAGTTTCTCAGAAAGCTTCTTTCCAGATTTCATCTGAGGATATTTCCTATTTCACCATAGCCCTCTATGGACTTCCAAATATCACTTTGCCAATTCCACAAGAACTGTCTTAGCGAAAGGCTTCTTTAGGGGAAAGCTGTAACTCTGTGAGATGATTTCACCGAACACAAAGAAGTTTCACAGAAAGCTTCTTTCTCTTTGTTATCGGAGGTTATTTCCTTTGGCCCTATAGTCTTCAAAGGGATCCCAAATATCTGTATTCAGATTACACAGAAATAAGGCTAGCAAAGAGATCCACGAAATACAGATGTAACTCTGTGAGATGTATTAACAGAACACTAAGCAGTTTCTCAGAAGGCTTCTTTCTAGATTTCATCTGAGGATATTTACTTTTTCACTATAGACCTCTATGGGCGTCCAAATATCACTTTGCCAATAACACAAGAACTGTCTTAGTGAAAGGCTCCTTGAGGGGAAAGCCGTAACTCTGTGAGATGATTTCACAGAACACAAAGAAGTTTCTCAGAAAGCTTCTTTCTCTTTGTAATCGGAGGATATTTCCTTTGGCCCTATAGTCTTCAAAGGAATCCGAAATATCTGTTCTCAGATTCCACAGAAATAAGGCTAGCAAAAGATCCACGAAATACAGATGTAACCCTGTGAGTGGAAATCACACATCTCAGAGCAGTTTCTCAGAAAGCTTCTTTCCAGATTTCATCTGAGGATATTTCCTTTTTCACCATAGCCCTCTATGGGCTTCCAAATGTCACTTTGCCAATTGCACAAAAACTATCTTAGCGAAAGGCTTCTTGAGGGGAAAGCTGTAATTCTGTGAGATGGTTTCACAGAACACAAAGAAGTTTCTCAGAAAGCTTCTTTCTCTTTGTTATCGGAGGATATTTCCTTTGGCCCTATAGTCTTCAAAGGAATCCGAAATATCTGTTCTCAGATTCCACAGAAATAAGCCTAGCAAAGAGATCCACGAAATACAGATGTAACTCTGTCAGTGGAAGTCACATATCACAGAGCAGTTTCTCAGAAAGCTTATTTCCAGATTTCATCTCATGATATTTCCTTTTTCACCATAGCCCTCTATGGGCTTCCAAATGTCACTTTGCCAATTCCACAAGAACTGTCTTAGCGAAAGGCTTCTTGAGGGGAAAGCTGTAACTCTGTGAGATGATTTCACAGAACACAAAGTAGTTTCTCAGAAAGCTTCTTTCTCTTTGTTATCGGAGGATATTTCCTTTGGCCCTATAGTCTTCAAAGGGATCCGAAATATCTGTTCTCAGAATCCACAGAAATAAGGCTAGCAAAGACATCCACGAAATACAGATATAACTCTGTGAGAAGAATTAACAGAACACTAAGCAGTTTCTCAGAAAGCTTCTTTCCAGATTTCATCTGAGGATATTTCCTTTTTCACCATAGCCCTCTATGGGCTTCCAAATATCACTTTGCCAATTGCACAAGAACTGTCTTAGCGAAAGGCTTCTTGAGGGGAAAGCTGTAACTCTGTGAGATGATTTCACAGAACACAAAGAAGTTTTTCAGAAAGCTTCTTTCTCTTTGTTATCAGAGGATATTTCCTTTGGCCCTATAGTCTTCAAAGGGATCCGAAATATCTGTTCTCAGATTCCACAGAAATAAGGCTAGCAAAGAGATCCACGAAATAGAGATGTAACTCTGGCAGTGGAAGTTACACATCACAGAGCAGTTTCTCAGAAAGCTTCTTTCCAGATTTCATCTGAGGATATTTACTTTTTCACCATAGCCCTCTATGGGCTTCCAAATATCACTTTGCCAATTCCACTAGAACTGTCTTAGCGAAAGGCTTCTTGAGGGGAAAGCTGTAACTCTGTGAGATGATTTCACAGAACACAAAGAAGTTTCTCAGAAAGCTTCTTTCTCTTTGTTATCGGAGGATATTTCCTTTGGGCCTATAGTCTTCAAAGGGATCTGAAATATCTGTTCTCAGATTCCACAGAAATAAGGCTAGCAAAGAGATCCACGAAATACAGATGTAACTCTGTGAGATGTATTAACAGAACACTAAGCAGTTTCTCAGAAGGCTTCTTTCTAGATTTCATCTGAGGATATTTACTTTTTCACTATAGCCCTCTAAGGGCGTCCAAATATCACTTTGCCAATAACACAAGAACTGTCTTAGTGAAAGGCTCCTTGAGGGGAAAGCCGTAACTCTGTGAGATGATTTCACAGAACACAAAGAAGTTTCTCAGAAAGCTTCTTTCTCTTTGTTATCGGAGGATATTTCCTTTGGCCCTGTAGTCTTCAAAGGAATCCGAAATATCTGTTCTCAGATTCCACAGAAATAAGCCTAGCAAAGAGATCCACGAAATACAGATGTAACTCTGACAGTGGAAGTCACATATCACAGAGCAGTTTCTCAGAAAGCTTATTTCCAGATTTCATCTCATGATATTTCCTTTTTCACCATAGCCCTCTATGGGCTTCCAAATATCACTTTGCCAATTCCACAAGAACTGTCTTAGCGAAAGGCTTCTTGAGGGGAAAGCTGTAACTCTGTGAGATGATTTCACCGAACACAAAGAAGTTTCTCAGAAAGCTTCTTTCTCTTTGTTATCGGAGGATATTTCCTTTGGCCCTATAGTCTTCAAAGGGATCCGAAATATCTGTTCTCAGATTAAACAGAAATAAGGCTAGCAAAGAGATCCACGAAATACAGATGAAACTCCGTGAGATGAATTAACAGAACACTAAGCAGTATCTCAGAAAGCTTCTTTCCAGATTTCATCTGAGGATATTTCCTTTTTCATCATAGCCCTCTATGGGCTTCCAAATATCACTTTGCCAATTCCACAAGAACTGTCTTAGTGAAAGGCCTCTTGAGGGGAAAGCTGTAACTCTGTGAGATGATTTCACAGAACACAAAGAAGTTTCTCAGAAAGCTTCTTTCTCTTTGTTATCGGAGGATATTTCCTTTGGCCCTATAGTCTTCAAAGGGATCCGAAATATCTGTTCTCAGATTCCACAGAAAGAAGGCTAGCAAAGAGATCCACAAAATACAGATGTAACTCTGTGAGATGAATTAACAGAACACTAAGCAGTTTCTCAGAAAGCTTCTTTCCAGATTTCATCTGAGGATATTTCCTTTTTCACCATAGCCCTCTATGGGCTTCCAAATATCACTTTGCCAATTCCACAAGAACTGTCTTACCAAAAGGCTTCTTGAGGGGAAAGCTGTAACTCTGTGAGATGATTTCACAGAACACAAAGAAGTTTGTCAGAAAGCTTCTTTCTCTTTGTTATCGGAGAATATTTCCCTTGGCCCTATAGTCTTCAAAGGGATCCGAAATATCTGTATTCAGATTACACAGAAATAAGGCTAGCAAAGAGATCCACGAAATACAGATGTAACTCTGTGAGATGTATTAACAGAACACTAAGCAGTTTTTCAGAAGGCTTCTTTCTAGATTTCATCTGAGGATATTTACTTTTTCACTATAGCCCTCTATGGGCGTCCAAATATCACTTTGCCAATAACACAAGAACTGTCTTAGTGAAAGGCTCCTTGAGGGGAAAGCCGTAACTCTGTGAGATGATTTCACAGAACACAAAGAAGTTTCTCAGAAAGCTTTTTTCTCTTTGTTATCGGAGGATATTTCCTTTGGCCCTATAGTCTTCAAAGGAATCCGAAATATCTGTTCTCAGATTCCACAGAAAGAAGGCTAGCAAAGAGATCCACAAAATACAGATGTAACTCTGTGAGATGAATTAACAGAACACTAAGCAGTTTCTCAGAAAGCTTCTTTCCAGATTTCATCTGAGGATATTTCCTTTTACACCATAGCCCTCTATGGGCTTCCAAATATCACTTTGCCAATTCCACAAGAACTGTCTTACCAAAAGGCTTCTTGAGGGGAAAGCTGTAACTCTGTGAGATGATTTCACAGAACACAAAGAAGTTTGTCAGAAAGCTTCTTTCTCTTTGTTATCGGAGAATATTTCCCTTGGCCCTATAGTCTTCAAAGGGATCCGAAATATCTGTATTCAGATTACACAGAAATAAGGCTAGCAAAGAGATCCACGAAATACAGATGTAACTCTGTGAGATGTATTAACAGAACACTAAGCAGTTTCTCAGAAGGCTTCTTTCTAGATTTCATCTGAGGATATTTACTTTTTCACTATAGCCCTCTATGGGCGTGCAAATATCACTTTGCCAATAACACAAGAACTGTCTTAGTGAAAGGCTCCTTGAGGGGAAAGCCGTAACTCTGTGAGATGATTTCACAGAACACAAAGAAGTTTCTCAGAAAGCTTCTTTCTCTTTGTTATCGGAGGATATTTCCTTGGGCCCTATAGTCTTCAAAGGAATCCGAAATATCTGTTCTCAGATTCCACAGAAATAAGCCTAGCAAAGAGATCCACGAAATACAGATGTAACTCTGTCAGTGGAAGTAACATATCACAGAGCAGTTTCTCAGAAAGCTTATTTCCAGATTTCATCTCATGATATTTCCTTTTTCACCATAGCCCTCTATGGGCTTCCAAATATCACTTTGCCAATTCCACAAGAACTGTCTTAGCGAAAGGCTTCTTGAGGGGAAAGCTGTAACTCTGTGAGATGATTTCACCGAACACAAAGAAGTTTCTCAGAAAGCTTCTTTCTCTTTGTTATCGGAGGATATTTCCTTTGGCCCTATAGTCTTCAAAGGGATCCGAAATATCTGTTCTCAGATTCCACAGAAATAAGGCTAGCAAAGAGATCCACGAAATACAGATGAAACTCCGTGAGAAGAATTAAGAGAACACTAAGCAGTTTCTCAGAAAGCTTCTTTCCAGATTTCATCTGAGGATATTTCCTTTTTCAACATAGCCCTCTATGGGCTTCCAAATATCACTTTGCCAATTCCACAAGAACTGTATTAGCGAAAGGCTTCTTGAGGGGAAAGCTGTAACTCTGTGAGATGATTTCACAGAACACAAAGAAGTTTCTCAGAAAGCTTCTTTCTCTTTGTTATCGGAGGATATTTCCTTTGGCCCTATAGTCTTCAAAGGGATCCGAAATATCTGTTCTCAGATTCCACAGAAAGAAGGCTAGCAAAGAGATCCACAAAATACAGATGTAACTCTGTGAGATGAATTAACAGAACACTAAGCAGTTTCTCAGAAAGCTTCTTTCCAGATTTCATCTGAGGATATTTCCTTTTACACCATAGCCCTCTATGGGCTTCCAAATATCACTTTGCCAATTCCACAAGAACTGTCTTACCAAAAGGCTTCTTGAGGGGAAAGCTGTAACTCTGTGAGATGATTTCACAGAACACAAAGAAGTTTCTCAGAAAGCTTCTTTCTCTTTGTTATCGGAGAATATTTCCCTTGGCCCTATAGTCTTCAAAGGGATCCGAAATATCTGTATTCAGATTACACAGAAATAAGGCTAGCAAAGAGATCCACGAAATACAGATGTAACTCTGTGAGATGTATTAACAGAACACTAAGCAGTTTCTCAGAAGGCTTCTTTCTAGATTTCATCTGAGGATATTTACTTTTTCACTATAGCCCTCTATGGGCGTCCAAATATCACTTTGCCAATAACACAAGAACTGTCTTAGTGAAAGGCTCCTTGAGGGGAAAGCCGTAACTCTGTGAGATGATTTCACAGAACACAAAGAAGTTTCTCAGAAAGCTTCTTTCTCTTTGTTATCGGAGGATATTTCCTTTGGCCCTATAGTCTTCAAAGGAATCCGAAATATCTGTTCTCAGATTCCACAGAAATAAGCCTAGCAAAGAGATCCACGAAATACAGATGTAACTCTGTCAGTGGAAGTCACATATCACAGAGCAGTTTCTCAGAAAGCTTATTTCCAGATTTCATCTGAGGATATTTCCTTTTTCACCATAGCCCTCTATGGGCTTCCAAATGTCACTTTGCCAATTGCACAAAAACTATCTTAGCGAAAGGCTTCTTGAGGGGAAAGCTGTAACTCTGTGAGATGATTTCACAGAACACAAAGAAGTTTCTCAGAAAGCTTCTTTCTCTTTGTTATCGGAGGATATTTCCTTCGGCCCTATACTCTTCAAAGGGATCCGAAATATCTGTTCTCAGATTCCACAGAAATAAGGCTACCAAAGAGATCCACGAAATACAGATGAAACTCCGTGAGATGAATTAACAGAACACTAAGCAGTTTCTCAGAAAGCTTCTTTCCAGATTTCATCTGAGGATATTTCCTTTTTCATCATAGCCCTCTATGGGCTTCCAAATATCACTTTGCCAATTCCACAAGAACTGTCTTAGCGAAAGGCTTCTTGAGGGGAAAGCTGTAACTCTGTGAGATGATTTCACAGAACACAAAGAAGTTTCTCAGAAAGCTTCTTTCTCTTTGTTATCGGAGGATATTTCCTTTGGCCCTATAGTCTTCAAAGGGATCCGAAATATCTGTTCTCAGATTCCACAGAAAGAAGGCTAGCAAAGAGATCCACAAAATGCAGATGTAACTCTGTGAGATGAATTAACAGAACACTAAGCAGTTTCTCCGAAAGCTTCTTTCCAGATTTCATCTGAGGATATTTCCTTTTACACCATAGCCCTCTATGGGCTTCCAAATATCACTTTGCCAATTCCACAAGAACTGTCTTACCAAAAGGCTTCTTGAGGGGAAAGCTGTAACTCTGTGAGATGATTTCACAGAACACAAAGAAGTTTGTCAGAAAGCTTCTTTCTCTTTGTTATCGAGAATATTTCCCTTGGCCCTATAGTCTTCAAAGGGATCCGAAATATCTGTATTCAGATTACACAGAAATAAGGCTAGCAAAGAGATCCACGAAATACAGATGTAACTCTGTGAGATGTATTAACAGAACACTAAGCAGTTTCTCAGAAGGCTTCTTTCTAGATTTCATGTGAGGATATTTACTTTTTCACTATAGCCCTCTATGGGCGTCCAAATATCACTTTGCCAATAACACAAGAACTGTCTTAGTGAAAGGCTCCTTGAGGGGAAAGCCGTAACTCTGTGAGATGATTTCACAGAACACAAAGAAGTTTCTCAGAAAGCTTCTTTCTCTTTGTTATCGGAGGATATTTCCTTTGGCCCTATAGTCTTCAAAGGAATCCGAAATATCTGTTCTCAGATTCCATAGAAATAAGCCTAGCAAAGAGATCCACGAAATACAGATGTAACTCTGTCAGTGGAAGTCACATATCACAGAACAGTTTCTCAGAAAGCTTATTTCCAGATTTCATCTGAGGATATTTCCTTTTTCACCATAGCTCTCTATGGGCTTCCAAATATCACTTTGCCAATTCCACAAGAACTGTCTTAGCGAAAGGCTTCTTGAGGGGAAAGCTGTAACTCTGTGAGATGATTTCAGCGAACACAAAGAAGTTTCTCAGAAAGCTTCTTTCTCTTTGTTACCGGAGGATATTTCCTTTGGCCCTATAGTCTTCAAAGGGATCCGAAATATTTGTTCTCAGAATCCACAGAAATAAGGCTAGCAAAAGATCCACGAAATACAGATATAACTCTGTGAGAAGAATTAACAGAACACTAAGCAGTTTCTCAGAAAGCTTCTTTCCAGATTTCATCTGAGGATATTTCCTTTTTCACCATAGCCCTCTATGGGCTTCCAAATGTCACTTTGCCAATTGCACAAAAACTATCTTAGCGAAAGGCTACTTGAGGGGAAAGCTGTAACTCTGTGAGATGATTTCACAGAACACAAAGAAGTTTCTCAGAAAGCTTCTTTCTCTTTGTTATCTGAGGATATTTCCTTTGGCCCTATAGTCTTCAAAGGGATCCGAAATATCTGTTCTCAGATTCCACAGAAATAAGGCTAGCAAAGAGATCCACGAAATACAGATGTATCTCTGTGAATTGAATTAACAGAACAGTAAGCAGTTTCTCAGAAAGCTTCTTTCCAGATTTCATCTGAGGATATTTCCTTTTTCACCATAGCCGTCTATGGGCTTCCAAATATCTCTTTGCCAATACCACAAGAACTGTCTTAGTGAAAGGCTTCTTGAGGGGAAAGCTGTAACTCTGTGAGATGATTTCACAGAACACAAAGAAGTTTCTCAGAAAGCATCTTTCTCTTTGTTATCAGAGGATATTTCCTTTGGCCCTATAGTCTTCAAAGGGATCCGAAATATCTGTTCTCAGATTCCACAGAAATAAGGCTAGCAAAGAGATCCACGAAACGCAGATGTAACTCTGTGAGATGAATTAACAGAACACTAAGCAGTTTCTCAGAAAGCTTCTATCCAGATTTCATCTGAGGATATTTCCTTTTTCACCATAGCCCTCTATGGGCTTCCAAATGTCACTTTGCCAATTGCACAAAAACTGTCTTAGCGAAAGGCTTCTTGAGTGGAAAGCTGTAACTCTGTGAGATGATTTCACAGAACACAAAGAAGTTTGTCAGAAAGTTTCTTTCTCTTTGTTATCGGAGGATATTTCCTTTGGCCCTATAGTCTTCAAAGGGATCCGAAATATCTGTTCTCAGATTCCACAGAAATAAGGCTAGCAAAGAGATCCACGAAATGCAGATGTAACTCTGTGAGATGAATTAACGGAACACTAAGCAGTTTCTCAGACAGTTTCTTTCCAGATTTCATCTGAGGATATTTCCTTTCTCACCATAGCCCTCTAAGGGCTTCCAAATAACACTTTGCCAATTCCACAAGAACTGTCTTAGCGAAAGGCTTCTTGAGGGGAAAGCTGTAGCTCTGTGAGATGATTTCACAGAACACAAAGAAGTTTCTCAGAAAGCTTCTTTCTCTTTGTTATCTGAGGATATTTCCTTTGGCCCTATAGTCTTCAAAGGGATCCGAAATATCTGTTCTCAGATTCCACAGAAATAAGGCTAGCAAAGAGATCCACGAAATACAGATGTAACCCTGTGAGTGGAAATCACACATCTCAGAGCAGTTTCTCAGAAAGCTTCTTTCCAGATTTCATCTGAGGATATTTCCTATTTCACCATAGCCCTCTAGGGACTTCCAAATATCACTTTGCCAATTCCACAAGAACTGTCTTAGCGAACGGCTTCTTTAGGGGAAAGCTGTAACTCTGTGAGATGATTTCACCGAACACAAAGAAGTTTCACAGAAAGCTTCTTTCTCTTTGTTATCGGAGGTTATTTCCTTTGGGACTATAGTCTTCAAAGGGATCCGAAATATCTGTTCTCAGATTCCACAGAAATAAGGCTAGCAAAGAGATCCACAAAATACAGATGTAACTCTGTGAGATGAATTAACAGAACACTAAGAAGTTTCTCAGAAAGCTTCTTTCCAGATTTCATCTGAGGATATTTCCTTTTTCACCATAGCCCTCTATGGGCTTCCAAATATCACTTTGCCAATTCCACAAGAACTGTCTTACCAAAAGGCTTCTTGAGGGGAAAGCTGTAACTCTGTGAGATGATTTCACAGAACACAAAGAAGTTTGTCAGAAAGCTTCTTTCTCTTTGTTATCGGAGAATATTTCCCTTGGCCCTATAGTCTTCAAAGGGATCCGAAATATCTGTATTCAGATTACACAGAAATAAGCCTAGCAAAGAGATCCACGAAATACAGATGTAACTCTGTCAGTGGAAGTCACATATCACAGAGCAGTTTCTCAGAAAGCTTATTTCCAGATTTCATCTCATGATATTTCCTTTTTCACCATAGCCCTCTATGGGCTTCCAAATATCACTTTGCCAATTCCACAAGAACTGTCTTAGCGAAAGGCTTCTTGAGGCGAAAGCTGTAACTCTGTGAGATGATTTCAGCGAACACAAAGAAGTTTCTCAGAAAGCTTCTTTCTCTTTGTTATCGGAGGATATTTCCTCTGGCCCTATAGTCTTCAAAGGGATCCGAAATATTTGTTCTCAGAATCCACAGAAATAAGGCTAGCAAAGAGATCCACGAAATACAGATATAACTCTGTTGGAAGAATTAACAGAACACTAAGCAGTTTCTCAGAAAGCTTCTTTCCAGATTTCATCTGAGGATATTTCCTTTTTCACCATAGCCCTCTATGGGCTTCCAAATGTCACTTTGCCAATTGCACAAAAACTATCTTAGCGAAAGGCTTCTTGAGGGGAAAGCTGTAACTCTGTGAGATGATTTCACAGAACACAAAGAAGTTTCTCAGAAAGCTTCTTTCTCTTTGTTATCGGAGGATATTTCCTTTGGCCCTATAGTCTTCAAAGGGATCCGAAATATCTGTTCTCAGATTCCACAGAAAGAAGGCTAGCAAAGAGATCCACAAAATACAGATGTAACTCTGTGAGATGAATTAACAGAACACTAAGCAGTTTCTCAGAAAGCTTCTTTCCAGATTTCATCTGAGGATATTTCCTTTTTCACCATAGCCCTCTATGGGCTTCCAAATATCACTTTGCCAATTCCACAAGAACTGTCTTACCAAAAGGCTTCTTGAGGAGAAAGCTGTAACTCTGTGAGATGATTTCACAGAACACAAAGAAGTTTGTCAGAAAGCTTCTTTCTCTTTGTTATCGGAGAATATTTCCCTTGGCCCTATAATCTTCAAAGGGATCCGAAATATCTGTATTCAGATTACACAGAAATAAGGCTAGCAAAGAGATCCACGAAATACAGATGTAACTCTTTGAGATGTATTAACAGAACACTAAGCAGTTTCTCAGAAGGCTTCTTTCTAGATTTCATCTGAGGATATTTACTTTTTCACTATAGCCCTCTATGGGCGTCCAAATATCACTTTGCAATAACACAAGAACTGTCTTAGTGAAAGGTTCCTTGAGGGGAAAGCCGTAACTCTGTGAGATGATTTCACAGAACACAAAGAAGTTTCTCAGAAAGCTTCTTTCTCTTTGTTATCGGAGGATATTTCCTTTGGCCCTATAGTCTTCAAAGGAATCCGAAATATCTGTTCTCAGATTCCACAGAAATAAGCCTAGCAAAGAGATTCACGAAATACAGATGTAACTCTGTCAGTGGAAGTCACATATCACAGAGCAGTTTCTCAGAAAGCTTATTTCCAGATTTCTTCTGAGGATATTTCCTTTTTCACCATAGCCCTCTATGGGCTTCCAAATATCACTTTGCCAATTCCACAAGAACTGTCTTAGCGAAAGGCTTCTTGAGGGGAAAGCTGTAACTCTGTGAGATGATTTCAGCGAACACGAAGAAGTTTCTCAGAAAGCTTCTTTCTCTTTGTTATCGGAGGATATTTCCTTTGGCCCTATAGTCTTCAAAGGGATCCGAAATATTTGTTCTCAGAATCCACAGAAATAAGGCTAGCAAAAGATCCACGAAATACAGATATAACTCTGTGAGAAGAATTAACAGAACACTAAGCAGTTTCTCAGAAAGCTTCTATCCAGATTTCATCTGAGGATATTTCCTTTTTCACCATAGCCCTCTATGGGCTTCCAAATGTCACTTTGCCAATTGCACAAAAACTATCTTAGCGAAAGGCTTCTTGAGGGGAAAGCTGTAACTCTGTGAGATGATTTCACAGAACACAAAGAAGTTTCTCAGAAAGCTTCTTTCTCTTTGTTATCAGAGGATATTTCCTTTGGCCCTATAGTCTTCAAAGGGATCCGAAATATCTGTTCTCAGATTCCACAGAAATAAGGCTAGCAAAGAGATCCACGAAATAAAGATGAAACTCCGTGAGATGAATTAACAGAACACTAAGCAGTTTCTCAGAAAGCTTCTTTCCAGATTTCATCTGAGGATATTTCCTTTTTCATCATAGCCCTCTATGGGCTTCCAAATATCACTTTGCCAATTCCACAAGAACTGTCTTAGCGAAAGGCTTCTTGAGGGGAAAGCTGTAACTCTGTGAGATGATTTCACAGAACACAAAGAAGTTTCTCAGAAAGCTTCTTTCTCTTTGTTATCGGAGGATATTTCCTTTGGCCCTATAGTCTTCAAAGGGATCCGAAATATCTGTTCTCAGATTCCACAGAAAGAAGGCTAGCAAAGAGATCCACAAAATACAGATGTAACTCTGTGAGATGAATTAACAGAACACTAAGCAGTTTCTCAGAAAGCTTCTTTCCAGATTTCATCTGAGGATATTTCCTTTTACACCATAGCCCTCTATGGGCTTCCAAATATCACTTTGCCAATTCCACAAGAACTGTCTTACCAAAAGGCTTCTTGAGGGGAAAGCTGTAACTCTGTGAGATGATTTCACAGAACACAAAGAAGTTTGTCAGAAAGCTTCTTTCTCTTTGTTATCGGAGAATATTTCCCTTGGCCCTATAGTCTTCAAAGGGATCCGAAATATCTGTATTCAGATTACACAGAAATAAGGCTAGCTAAGAGATCCACGAAATACAGATGTAACTCTGTGAGATGTATTAACAGAACACTAAGCAGTTTCTCAGAAGGCTTCTTTCTAGATTTCATCTGAGGATATTTACTTTTTCACTATAGCCCTCTATGGGCGTCCAAATATCACTTTGCCAATAACACAAGAACTGTCTTAGTGAAAGGCTCCTTGAGGGGAAAGCCGTAACTCTGTGAGATGATTTCACAGAACACAAAGAAGTTTCTCAGAAAGCTTCTTTCTCTTTGTTATCGGAGGATATTTCCTTTGGCCCTATAGTCTTCAAAGGAATCCGAAATATCTGTTCTCAGATTCCACAGAAATAAGCCTAGCAAAGAGATCCACGAAATACAGATGTAACTCTGTCAGTGGAAGTAACATATCACAGAGCAGTTTCTCAGAAAGCTTATTTCCAGATTTCATCTCATGATATTTCCTTTTTCACCATAGCCCTCTATGGGCTTCCAAATATCACTTTGCCAATTCCACAAGAACTGTCTTAGCGAAAGGCTTCTTGAGGGGAAAGCTGTAACTCTGTGAGATGATTTCACCGAACACAAAGAAGTTTCTCAGAAAGCTTCTTTCTCTTTGTTAATGGAGGATATTTCCTTTGGCCCTATAGTCTTCAAAGGGATCCGAAATATCTGTTCTCAGATTCCACAGAAATAAGGCTAGCAAAGCGATCCACGAAATACAGATGAAACTCCGTGAGATGAATTAACAGAACACTAAGCAGTTTCTCAGAAAGCTTCTTTCCAGATTTCATCTGAGGATATTTCCTTTTTCAACATAGACCTCTATGGGCTTCCAAATATCACTTTGCCAATTCCACAAGAACTGTATTAGCGAAAGGCTTCTTGAGGGGAAAGCTGTAACTCTGTGAGATGATTTCACAGAACACAAAGAAGTTTCTCAGAAAGCTTCTTTCTCTTTGTTATCGGAGGATATTTCCTTTGGCCCTATAGTCTTCAAAGGGATCCGAAATATCTGTTCTCAGATTCCACAGAAAGAAGGCTAGCAAAGAGATCCACAAAATACAGATGTAACTCTGTGAGATGAATTAACAGAACACTAAGCAGTTTCTCAGAAAGCTTCTTTCCAGATTTCATCTGAGGATATTTCCTTTTACACCATAGCCCTCTATGGGCTTCCAAATATCACTTTGCCAATTCCACAAGAACTGTCTTACCAAAAGGCTTCTTGAGGGGAAAGCTGTAACTCTGTGAGATGATTTCACAGAACACAAAGAAGTTTGTCAGAAAGCTTCTTTCTCTTTGTTATCGGAGAATATTTCCCTTGGCCCTATAGTCTTCAAAGGGATCCGAAATATCTGTATTCAGATTACACAGAAATAAGGCTAGCAAAGAGATCCACGAAATACAGATGTAACTCTGTGAGATGTATTAACAGAACACTAAGCAGTTTCTCAGAAGGCTTCTTTCTAGATTTCATCTGAGGATATTTACTTTTTCACTATAGCCCTCTATGGGCGTCCAAATATCACTTTGCCAATAACACAAGAACTGTCTTAGTGAAAGGCTCCTTGAGGGGAAAGCCGTAACTCTGTGAGATGATTTCACAGAACACAAAGAAGTTTCTCAGAAAGCTTCTTTCTCTTTGTTATCGGAGGATATTTCCTCTGGCCCTATAGTCTTCAAAGGGATCCGAAATATTTGTTCTCAGAATCCACAGAAATAAGGCTAGCAAAGAGATCCACGAAATACAGATATAACTCTGTTGGAAGAATTAACAGAACACTAAGCAGTTTCTCAGAAAGCTTCTTTCCAGATTTCATCTGAGGATATTTCCTTTTTCACCATAGCCCTCTATGGGCTTCCAAATGTCACTTTGCCAATTGCACAAAAACTATCTTAGCGAAAGGCTTCTTGAGGGGAAAGCTGTAACTCTGTGAGATGATTTCACAGAACACAAAGAAGTTTCTCAGAAAGCTTCTTTCTCTTTGTTATCGGAGGATATTTCCTTTGGCCCTATAGTCTTCAAAGGGATCCGAAATATCTGTTCTCAGATTCCACAGAAAGAAGGCTAGCAAAGAGATCCACAAAAGACAGATGTAACTCTGTGAGATGAATTAACAGAACACTAAGCAGTTTCTCAGAAAGCTTCTTTCCAGATTTCATCTGAGGATATTTCCTTTTTCACCATAGCCCTCCATGGGCTTCCAAATATCACTTTGCCAATTCCACAAGAACTGTCTTACCAAAAGGCTTCTTGAGGAGAAAGCTGTAACTCTGTGAGATGATTTCACAGAACACAAAGAAGTTTGTCAGAAAGCTTCTTTCTCTTTGTTATCGGAGAATATTTCCCTTGGCCCTATAATCTTCAAAGGGATCCGAAATATCTGTATTCAGATTACACAGAAATAAGGCTAGCAAAGAGATCCACGAAATACAGATGTAACTCTTTGAGATGTATTAACAGAACACTAAGCAGTTTCTCAGAAGGCTTCTTTCTAGATTTCATCTGAGGATATTTACTTTTTCACTATAGCCCTCTATGGGCGTCCAAATATCACTTTGCAATAACACAAGAACTGTCTTAGTGAAAGGTTCCTTGAGGGGAAAGCCGTAACTCTGTGAGATGATTTCACAGAACACAAAGAAGTTTCTCAGAAAGCTTCTTTCTCTTTGTTATCGGAGGATATTTCCTTTGGCCCTATAGTCTTCAAAGGAATCCGAAATATCTGTTCTCAGATTCCACAGAAATAAGCCTAGCAAAGAGATTCACGAAATACAGATGTAACTCTGTCAGTGGAAGTCACATATCACAGAGCAGTTTCTCAGAAAGCTTATTTCCAGATTTCTTCTGAGGATATTTCCTTTTTCACCATAGCCCTCTATGGGCTTCCAAATATCACTTTGCCAATTCCACAAGAACTGTCTTAGCGAAAGGCTTCTTGAGGGGAAAGCTGTAACTCTGTGAGATGATTTCAGCGAACACGAAGAAGTTTCTCAGAAAGCTTCTTTCTCTTTGTTATCGGAGGATATTTCCTCTGGCCCTATAGTCTTCAAAGGGATCCGAAATATTTGTTCTCAGAATCCACAGAAATAAGGCTAGCAAAAGATCCACGAAATACAGATATAACTCTGTGAGAAGAATTAACAGAACACTAAGCAGTTTCTCAGAAAGCTTCTTTCCAGATTTCATCTGAGGATATTTCCTTTTTCACCATAGCCCTCTATGGGCTTCCAAATGTCACTTTGCCAATTGCACAAAAACTATCTTAGCGAAAGGCTTCTTGAGGGGAAAGCTGTAACTCTGTGAGATGATTTCACAGAACACAAAGAAGTTTCTCAGAAAGCTTCTTTCTCTTTGTTATCAGAGGATATTTCCTTTGGCCCTATAGTCTTCAAAGGGATCCGAAATATCTGTTCTCAGATTCCACAGAAATAAGGCTAGCAAAGAGATCCAGGAAATACAGATGAAACTCCGTGAGATGAATTAACAGAACACTAAGCAGTTTCTCAGAAAGCTTCTTTCCAGATTTCATCTGAGGATATTTCCTTTTTCATCATAGCCCTCTATGGGCTTCCAAATATCACTTTGGCAATTCCACAAGAACTGTCTTAGCGAAAGGCTTCTTGAGGGGAAAGCTGTAACTCTGTGAGATGATTTCACAGAACACAAAGAAGTTTCTCAGAAAGCTCCTTTCTCTTTGTTATCGGAGGATATTTCCTTTGGCCCTATAGTCTTCAAAGGGATCCGAAATATCTGTTCTCAGATTCCACAGAAAGAAGGCTAGCAAAGAGATCCACGAAATACAGATGTAACTCTGTGAGATGAATTAACAGAACACTAAGCAGTTTCTCAGAAAGCTTCTTTCCAGATTTCATCTGAGGATATTTCCTTTTACACCATAGCCCTCTATGGGCTTCCAAATATCACTTTGCCAATTCCACAAGAACTGTCTTACCAAAAGACTTCTTGAGGGGAAAGCTGTAACTCTGTGAGATGATTTCACAGAACACAAAGAAGTTTGTCAGAAAGCTTCTTTCTCTTTGTTATCGGAGAATATTTCCCTTGGCCCTATAGTCTTCAAAGGGATCCGAAATATCTGTTCTCAGATTACACAGAAATAAGGCTAGCAAAGAGATCCACGAAATACAGATGTAACTCTGTGAGATGTATTAACAGAACACTAAGCAGTTTCTCAGAAGGCTTCTTTCTAGATTTCATCTGAGGATATTTACTTTTTCTCTATAGCCCTCTATGGGCGTCCAAATATCACTTTGCCAATAACACAAGAACTGTCTTAGTGAAAGGCTCCTTGAGGGGAAAGCCGTAACTCTGTGAGATGATTTCACAGAACACAAAGAAGTTTCTCAGAAAGCTTCTTTCTCTTTGTTATCGGAGGATATTTCCTTTGGCCCTATAGTCTTCAAAGGGATCCGAAATGTCTGTTCTCAGATTCCACAGAAATAAGCCTAGCAAAGAGATCCACGAAATACAGATGTAACTCTGTCAGTGGAAGTCACATATCACAGAGCAGTTTCTCAGAAAGCTTATTTCCAGATTTCATCTCATGATATTTCCTTTTTACCATAGCCCTCTATGGGCTTCCAAATATCACTTTGCCAATTCCACAAGAACTGTATTAGCGAAAGGCTTCTTGAGGGGAAAGCTGTAACTCTGTGAGATGATTTCACCGAACACAAAGAAGTTTCTCAGAAAGCTTCTTTCTCTTTGTTATCGGAGGATATTTCCTGTGGCCCTATAGTCTTCAAAGGGATCCGAAATATCTGTTCTCAGAATCCACAGAAATAAGGCTAGCAAAGAGATCCACGAAATACAGATATAACTCTGTGAGAAGAATTAACAGAACACTAAGCAGTTTCTCAGAAAGCTTCTTTCCAGATTTCATCTGAGGATATTTCCTTTTTCACCATAGCCCTCTATGGGCTTCCAAATATCACTTTGCCAATTGCACAAGAACTGTCTTAGCGAAAGGCTTCTTGAGGGGAAAGTTGTAACTCTGTGCGATGATTTCACAGAACACAAAGAAGTTTCTCAGAAAGCTTCTTTCTCTTTGTTATCGGAGGATATTTCCTTTGGTCCTATAGTCTTCAAAGGGATCCGAAATATCTGTTCTCAGATTCCACAGAAATAAGGCTAGCAAAGAGATCCACGAAATACAGATGTAACTTTGTCAGTGGAAGTCACACATCACAGAGCAGTTTCTCAGAAAGCTTCTTTCCAGATTTCATCTGAGGATATTTCCTTTTTCACCATAGCCCTCTATGGGCTTCCAAATATCACTTTGCCAATTCCACAAGAACTGTCTTAGCGAAAAGCTTCTTGAGGGGAAAGCTGTAACTCTGTGAGATGATTTCACAGAACACAAAGAAGTTTGTCAGAAAGCTTCTTTCTCTTTGTTATCGGAGGATATTTCCTTTGGCCCTATAGTCTTCAAAGGGATGCGAAATATCTGTTCTCAGATTCCACAGAAATAAGGCTAGCAAAGAGAACCACGAAATACAGCTGTAACTCTGTGATTGGAAGTCACACATGACAGAGGAGTTTCTCAGAGAGCTTCTTTCCAGATTTCACCGGAGGATATTTCCTTTCTCAACATAGCCCTCTATGGGCTTCCTAATATCACTTTGCCAATTCCACAAGAACTGTCTTAGCGAAAGGCTCCTTGAGGGGAAAGTTGTAACTTTGTGAGATGATTTCACAGAACACAAAGAAGTTTCTCAGAAAGCTTCTTTCTCTTTGTTATCGGAGGATATTTCCTTTGGCCCTATAGTCTTCAAAGGGATCCGAAATATCTGTTCTCAGATTCCACAGAAATAAGGCTAGCAAAGAGATCCACGAAATACAGATGTACCTCTGTGAGATGAATTAACAGAACACTAAGCAGTTTCTCAGAAAGCTTCTTTCCAGATTTCATCTGAGGATATTTCCTTTTTCACCATAGCCCTCTATGGGCTTCCAAATATCACTTTGCCATTTCCACAAAAACTGTCTTAGCGAAAGGCTTCTTGAGGGGAAAGCTGTAACTCTGTGAGATGATTTCACAGAACACAAAGTAGTTTCTCAGAAAGCTTCTTTCTCTTTGTTATCGGAGGATATTTCCTTTGGCCCTATAGTCTTCAAAGGAATCCGAAATATCTGTTCTCAGATTCCACAGAAATAAGCCTAGCAAAGAGATCCACGAAATACAGATGTAACTCTGTCAGTGGAAGTCACATATCACAGAGCAGTTTCTCAGAAAGCTTCTTTCCAGATTTCTTCTCATGATATTTCCTTTTTCACCATAGCCCTCTATGGTCTTCCAAATATCAGTTTGCCAATTCCACAAGAACTGTCTTAGCGAAAGGCTTCTTGAGGGGAAAGCTGTAACTCTGTGAGATGATTTCAGCGAACACAAAGAAGTTTCTCAGAAAGCTTCTTTCTCTTTGTTATCGGAGGATATTTCCTCTGGCCCTATAGTCATCAAAGGGATCCGAAATATTTGTTCTCAGAATCCACAGAAATAAGGCTAGCAAAGAGATCCACGAAATACAGATATAATTCTGTGAGAAGAATTAACAGAACACTAAGCAGTTTCTCAGAAAGCTTCTTTCCAGATTTCATCTGAGGATATTTCCTTTTTCACCATAGCCCTCTATGGGCTTCCAAATGTCACTTTGCCAATTGCACAAAAACTATCTTAGCGAAAGGCTTCTTGAGGGGAAAGCTGTAACTCTGTGAGATGATTTCACAGAACACAAAGAAGTTTCTCAGAAAGCTTCTTTCTCTTTGTTATCGGAGGATATTTCCTTTGGCCCTATAGTCTTCAAAGGGATCCGAAATATCTGTTCTCAGATTCCACAGAAATAAGGCTAGCAAAGAGATCCACGAAATACAGATGAAACTCCGTGAGATGAATTAACAGAACACTAAGCAGTTTCTCAGAAAGCTTCTTTCCAGATTTCATCTGAGGATATTTCCTTTTTCATCATAGCCCTCTATGGGCTTCCAAATATCACTTTGCCAATTCCACAAGAACTGTCTTAGCGAAAGGCTTCTTGAGGGGAAAGCTGTAACTCTGTGAGATGATTTCACAGAACACAAAGAAGTTTCTCAGAAAGCTACTTTCTCTTTGTTATCGGAGGATATTTCCTTTGGCCCTATAGTCTTCAAAGGGATCCGAAATATCTGTTCTCAGATTCCACAGAAAGAAGGCTAGCAAAGAGATCCACGAAATACAGATGTAACTCTGTGAGATGAATTAACAGAACACTAAGCAGTTTCTCAGAAAGCTTCTTTCCAGATTTCATCTGAGGATATTTCCTTTTACACCATAGCCCTCTATGGGCTTCCAAATATCACTTTGCCAATTCCACAAGAACTGTCTTACCAAAAGGCTTCTTGAGGGGAAAGCTGTAACTCTGTGAGATGATTTCACAGAACACAAAGAAGTTTGTCAGAAAGCTTCTTTCTCTTTGTTATCGGAGAATATTTCCCTTGGCCCTATAGTCTTCAAAGGGATCCGAAATATCTGTTCTCAGATTACACAGAAATAAGGCTAGCAAAGAGATCCACGAAATACAGATGTAACTCTGTGAGATGTATTAACAGAACACTAAGCAGTTTCTCAGAAGGCTTCTTTCTAGATTTCATCTGAGGATATTTACTTTTTCACTATAGCCCTCTATGGGCGTCCAAATATCACTTTGCCAATAACACAAGAAC
Organism: Macaca nemestrina; assembly: GCF_043159975.1. Taxonomy (NCBI): domain Eukaryota; kingdom Metazoa; phylum Chordata; class Mammalia; order Primates; family Cercopithecidae; genus Macaca; species Macaca nemestrina. The sequence goes on along the minus strand of NC_092145.1, from coordinate 94,551,138 downwards.
TGTCTTAGTGAAAGGCTCCTTGAGGGGAAAGCCGTAACTCTGTGAGATGATTTCACAGAACACAAAGAAGTTTCTCAGAAAGCTTCTTTCTCTTTGTTATCGGAGGATATTTCCTTTGGCCCTATAGTCTTCAAAGGAATCCGAAATGTCTGTTCTCAGATTCCACAGAAATAAGCCTAGCAAAGAGATCCACGAAATACAGATGTAACTCTGTCAGTGGAAGTCACATATCACAGAGCAGTTTCTCAGAAAGCTTATTTCCAGATTTCATCTCATGATATTTCCTTTTTACCATAGCCCTCTATGGGCTTCCAAATATCACTTTGCCAATTCCACAAGAACTGTATTAGCGAAAGGCTTCTTGAGGGGAAAGCTGTAACTCTGTGAGATGATTTCACCGAACACAAAGAAGTTTCTCAGAAAGCTTCTTTCTCTTTGTTATCGGAGGATATTTCCTGTGGCCCTATAGTCTTCAAAGGGATCCGAAATATCTGTTCTCAGAATCCACAGAAATAAGGCTAGCAAAGAGATCCACGAAATACAGATATAACTCTGTGAGAAGAATTAACAGAACACTAAGCAGTTTCTCAGAAAGCTTCTTTCCAGATTTCATCTGAGGATATTTCCTTTTTCACCATAGCCCTCTATGGGCTTCCAAATATCACTTTGCCAATTGCACAAGAACTGTCTTAGCGAAAGGCTTCTTGAGGGGAAAGTTGTAACTCTGTGCGATGATTTCACAGAACACAAATAAGTTTCTCAGAAAGCTTCTTTCTCTTTGTTATCAGAGGATATTTCCTTTGGTCCTATAGTCTTCAAAGGGATCCGAAATATCTGTTCTCAGATTCCACAGAAATAAGGCTAGCAAAGAGATCCACGAAATACAGATGGAACTCTGTCAGTGGAAGTCACACATCACAGAGCAGTTTCTCAGAAAGCTTCTTTCCAGATTTCATCTGAGGATATTTCCTTTTTCACCATAGCCCTCTATGGGCTTCCAAATATCACTTTGCCAATTCCACAAGAACTGTCTTAGCGAAAAGCTTCTTGAGGGGAAAGCTGTAACTCTGTGAGATGATTTCACAGAACACAAAGAAGTTTGTCAGAAAGCTTCTTTCTCTTTGTTATCGGAGGATATTTCCTTTGGCCCTATAGTCTTCAAACGGATGCGAAATATCTGTTCTCAGATTCCACAGAAATAAGGCTAGCAAAGAGAACCACGAAATACAGCTGTAACTCTGTGATTGGAAGTCACACATGACAGAGGAGTTTCTCAGAGAGCTTCTTTCCAGATTTCACCGGAGGATATTTCCTTTCTCAACATAGCCCTCTATGGGCTTCCTAATATCACTTTGCCAATTCCACAAGAACTGTCTTAGCGAAAGGCTTCTTGAGGGGAAAGTTGTAACTTTGTGAGATGATTTCACAGAACACAAAGAAGTTTCTCAGAAAGCTTCTTTCTCTTTGTTATCGGAGGATATTTCCTTTGGCCCTATAGTCTTCAAAGGGATCCGAAATATCTGTTCTCAGATTCCACAGAAATAAGGCTAGCAAAGAGATCCACGAAATACAGATGTAACTCTGTGAGATGAATTAACAGAACACTAAGCAGTTTCTCAGAAAGCTTCTTTCCAGATTTCATCTGAGGATATTTCCTTTTTCACCATAGCCCTCTATGGGCTTCCAAATATCACTTTGCCATTTCCACAAAAACTGTCTTAGCGAAAGGCTTCTTGAGGGGAAAGCTGTAACTCTGTGAGATGATTTCACAGAACACAAAGTAGTTTCTCAGAAAGCTTCTTTCTCTTTGTTATCGGAGGATATTTCCTTTGGCCCTATAGTCTTCAAAGGAATCCGAAATATCTGTTCTCAGATTCCACAGAAATAAGCCTAGCAAAGAGATCCACGAAATACAGATGTAACTCTGTCAGTGGAAGTCACATATCACAGAGCAGTTTCTCAGAAAGCTTCTTTCCAGATTTCTTCTCATGATATTTCCTTTTTCACCATAGCCCTCTATGGGCTTCCAAATATCACTTTGCCAATTCCACAAGAACTGTCTTAGCGAAAGGCTTCTTGAGGGGAAAGCTGTAACTCTGTGAGATGATTTCAGCGAACACAAAGAAGTTTCTCAGAAAGCTTCTTTCTCTTTGTTATCGGAGGATATTTCCTCTGGCCCTATAGTCATCAAAGGGATCCGAAATATTTGTTCTCAGAATCCACAGAAATAAGGCTAGCAAAGAGATCCACGAAATACAGATATAACTCTGTGAGAAGAATTAGCAGAACACTAAGCAGTTTCTCAGAAAGCTTCTTTCCAGATTTCATCTGAGGATATTTCCTTTTTCACCATAGCCCTCTATGGGCTTCCAAATGTCACTTTGCCAATTGCACAAAAACTATCTTAGCGAAAGGCTTCTTGAGGGGAAAGCTGTAACTCTGTGAGATGATTTCACAGAACACAAAGAAGTTTCTCAGAAAGCTTCTATCTCTTTGTTATCGGAGGATATTTCCTTTGGCCCTATAGTCTTCAAAGGGATCCGAAATATCTGTTCTCAGATTCCACAGAAATAAGGCTAGCAAAGAGATCCACGAAATACAGATGAAACTCCGTGAGATGAATTAACAGAACACTAAGCAGTTTCTCAGAAAGCTTCTTTCCAGATTTCATCTGAGGATATTTCCTTTTTCATCATAGCCCTCTATGGGCTTCCAAATATCACTTTGCCAATTCCACAAGAACTGTCTTAGCGAAAGGCTTCTTGAGGGGAAAGCTGTAGCTCTGTGAGATGATTTCACAGAACACAAAGAAGTTTCTCAGAAAGCTCCTTTCTCTTTGTTATCGGAGGATATTTCCTTTGGCCCTATAGTCTTCAAAGGGATCCGAAATATCTGTTCTCAGATTCCACAGAAAGAAGGCTAGCAAAGAGATCCACGAAATACAGATGTAACTCTGTGAGATGAATTAACAGAACACTAAGCAGTTTCTCAGAAAGCTTCTTTCCAGATTTCATCTGAGGATATTTCCTTTTACACCATAGCCCTCTATGGGCTTCCAAATATCACTTTGCCAATTCCACAAGAACTGTCTTACCAAAAGGCTTCTTGAGGGGAAAGCTGTAACTCTGTGAGATGATTTCACAGAACACAAAGAAGTTTGTCAGAAAGCTTCTTTCTCTTTGTTATCGGAGAATATTTCCCTTGGCCCTATAGTCTTCAAAGGGATCCGAAATATCTGTTCTCAGATTACACAGAAATAAGGCTAGCAAAGAGATCCACGAAATACAGATGTAACTCTGTGAGATGTATTAACAGAACACTAAGCAGTTTCTCAGAAGGCTTCTTTCTAGATTTCATCTGAGGATATTTACTTTTTCACTATAGCCCTCTATGGGCGTCCAAATATCACTTTGCCAATAACACAAGAACTGTCTTAGTGAAAGGCTCCTTGAGGGGAAAGCCGTAACTCTGTGAGATGATTTCACAGAACACAAAGAAGTTTCTCAGAAAGCTTCTTTCTCTTTGTTATCGGAGGATATTTCCTTTGGTCCTATAGTCTTCAAAGGAATCCGAAATGTCTGTTCTCAGATTCCACAGAAATAAGCCTAGCAAAGAGATCCACGAAATACAGATGTAACTCTGTCAGTGGAACTCACATATCACAGAGCAGTTTCTCAGAAAGCTTATTTCCAGATTTCATCTCATGATATTTCCTTTTTCACCATAGCCCTCTATGGGCTTCCAAATATCACTTTGCCAATTCCACAAGAACTGTCTTAGCGAAAGGCTTCTTGAGGCGAAAGCTGTAACTCTGTGAGATGATTTCAGCGAACACAAAGAAGTTTCTCAGAAAGCTTCTTTCTCTTTGTTATCGGAGGATATTTCCTCTGGCCCTATAGTCTTCAAAGGGATCCGAAATATGTGTTCTTAGAATCCACAGAAATAAGGCTAGCAAAGAGATCCACGAAATACAGATATAACTCTGTGAGAAGAATTAACAGAACACTAAGCAGTTTCTCAGAAAGCTTCTTTCCAGATTTCATCTGAGGATATTTCCTTTTTCACCATAGCCCTCTATGGGCTTCCAAATGTCACTTTGCCAATTGCACAAAAACTATCTTAGCGAAAGGCTTCTTGAGGGGAAAGCTGTAACTCTGTGAGATGATTTCACAGAACACAAAGAAGTTTCTCAGAAAGCTTCTTTCTCTTTGTTATCGGAGGATATTTCCTTTGGCCCTATAGTCTTCAAAGGGATCCGAATTATCTGTTCTCAGATTCCACAGAAAGAAGGCTAGCAAAGAGATCCACAAAATACAGATGTAACTCTGTGAGATGAATTAACAGAACACTAAGCAGTTTCTCAGAAAGCTTCTTTCCAGATTTCATCTGAGGATATTTCCTTTTACACCATAGCCCTCTATGGGCTTCCAAATATCACTTTGCCAATTCCACAAGAACTGTCTTACCAAAAGGCTTCTTGAGGGGAAAGCTGTAACTCTGTGAGATGATTTCACAGAACACAAAGAAGTTTGTCAGAAAGCTTCTTTCTCTTTGTTATCGGAGAATATTTCCCTTGGCCCTATAGTCTTCAAAGGGATCCGAAATATCTGTATTCAGATTACACAGAAATAAGGCTAGCAAAGAGATCCACGAAATACAGATGTAACTCTGTGAGTTGTATTAACAGAACACTAAGCAGTTTCTCAGAAGGCTTCTTTCTAGATTTCATCTGAGGATATTTACTTTTTCACTATAGCCCTCTATGGGCGTCCAAATATCACTTTGCCAATAACACAAGAACTGTCTTAGTGAAAGGCTCCTTGAGGGGAAAGCCGTAACTCTGTGAGATGATTTCACAGAACACAAAGAAGTTTCTCAGAAAGCTTCTTTCTCTTTGTTATCGGAGGATATTTCCTTTGGCCCTATAGTCTTCAAAGGAATCCGAAATATCTGTTCTCAGATTCCACAGAAATAAGCCTAGCAAAGAGATCCACGAAATACAGATGTAACTCTGTCAGTGGAAGTCACATATCACAGAGCAGTTTCTCAGAAAGCTTCTTTCCAGATTTCTTCTCATGATATTTCCTTTTTCACCATAGCCCTCTATGGGCTTCCAAATATCACTTTGCCAATTCCACAAGAACTGTCTTAGCGAAAGGCTTCTTGAGGGGAAAGCTGTAACTCTGTGAGATGATTTCAGCGAACACAAAGAAGTTTCTCAGAAAGCTTCTTTCTCTTTGTTATCGGAGGATATTTCCTCTGGCCCTATAGTCATCAAAGGGATCCGAAATATTTGTTCTCAGAATCCACAGAAATAAGGCTAGCAAAGAGATCCACGAAATACAGATATAACTCTGTGAGAAGAATTAACAGAACACTAAGCAGTTTCTCAGAAAGCTTCTTTCCAGATTTCATCTGAGGATATTTCCTTTTTCACCATAGCCCTCTATGGGCTTCCAAATGTCACTTTGCCAATTGCACAAAAACTATCTTAGCGAAAGGCTTCTTGAGGGGAAAGCTGTAACTCTGTGAGATGATTTCACAGAACACAAAGAAGTTTCTCAGAAAGCTTCTTTCTCTTTGTTATCGGAGGATATTTCCTTTGGCCCTATAGTCTTCAAAGGGATCCGAAATATCTGTTCTCAGATTCCACAGAAATAAGGCTAGCAAAGAGATCCACGAAATACAGATGTAACTCTGTGAGATGAATTAACAGAACACTAAGCAGTTTCTCAGAAAGCTTCTTTCCAGATTTCATCTGAGGATATTTCCTTTTACACCATAGCCCTCTATGGGCTTCCAAATATCACTTTGCCAATTCCACAAGAACTGTCTTACCAAAAGGCTTCTTGAGGGGAAAGCTTTAACTCTGTGAGATGATTTCACAGAACACAAAGAAGTTTGTCAGAAAGCTTCTTTCTCTTTGTTATCGGAGAATATTTCCCTTGGCCCTATAGTCTTCAAAGGGATCCGAAATATCTGTTCTCATATTACACAGAAATAAGGCTAGCAAAGAGATCCACGAAATACAGATGTAACTCTGTGAGATGTATTAACAGAACACTAAGCAGTTTCTCAGAAGGCTTCTTTCTAGATTTCATCTGAGGATATTTACTTTTTCACTATAGCCCTCTATGGGCGTCCAAATATCACTTTGCCAATAACACAAGAACTGTCTTAGTGAAAGGCTCCTTGAGGGGAAAGCCGTAACTCTGTGAGATGATTTCACAGAACACAAAGAAGTTTCTCAGAAAGCTTCTTTCTCTTTGTTATCGGAGGATATTTCCTTTGGCCCTATAGTCTTCAAAGGAATCCGAAATGTCTGTTCTCAGATTCCACAGAAATAAGCCTAGCAAAGAGATCCACGAAATACAGATGTAACTGTGTCAGTGGAACTCACATATCACAGAGCAGTTTCTCAGAAAGCTTATTTCCAGATTTCATCTCATGATATTTCCTTTTTACCATAGCCCTCTATGGGCTTCCAAATATCACTTTGCCAATTACACAAGAACTGTCTTAGCGAAAGGCTTCTTGAGGGGAAAGCTGTAACTCTGTGAGATGATTTCACCGAACACAAAGAAGTTTCTCAGAAAGCTTCTTTCTCTTTGTTATCGGAGGATATTTCCTTTGGCCCTATAGTCTTCAAAGGGATCCGAAATATCTGTTCTCAGAATCCACAGAAATAAGGCTAGCAAAGAGATCCACGAAATACAGATATAACTCTGTGAGAAGAATTAACAGAACACTAAGCAGTTTCTCAGAAAGCTTCTTTCCAGATTTCATCTGAGGATATTTCCTTTTTCACCATAGCCCTCTATGGGCTTCCAAATATCACTTTGCCAATTCCACAAGAACTGTCTTAGCGAAAGGCTTCTTGAGGGGAAAGCTGTAACTCTGTGAGATGATTTCACCGAACACAAAGTAGTTTCTCAGAAAGCTTCTTTCTCTTTGTTATCGGAGGATATTTCCTGTGGCCCTATAGTCTTCAAAGGGATCCGAAATATCTGTTCTCAGAATCCACAGAAATAAGGCTAGCAAAGAGATCCACGAAATACAGATATAACTCTGTGAGAAGAATTAACAGAACACTAAGCAGTTTCTCAGAAAGCTTCTTTCCAGATTTCATCTGAGGATATTTCCTTTTTCACCATAGCCCTCTATGGGCTTCCAAATATCACTTTGCCAATTGCACAAGAACTGTCTTAGCGAAAGGCTTCTTGAGGGGAAAGTTGTAACTCTGTGAGATGATTTCACAGAACACAAATAAGTTTCTCAGAAAGCTTCTTTCTCTTTGTTATCAGAGGATATTTCCTTTGGTCCTATAGTCTTCAAAGGGATCCGAAATATCTGTTCTCAGATTCCACAGAAATAAGGCTAGCAAAGAGATCCACGAAATACAGATGTAACTCTGTCAGTGGAAGTCACACATCACAGAGCAGTTTCTCAGAAAGCTTCTTTCCAGATTTCATCTGAGGATATTTCCTTTTTCACCATAGCCCTCTATGGGCTTCCAAATATCACTTTGCCAATTCCACAAGAACTGTCTTAGCGAAAGGCTTCTTGAGGGGAAAGCTGTAACTCTGTGAGATGATTTCACAGAACACAAAGAAGTTTGTCAGAAAGCTTCTTTCTCTTTGTTATCGGAGGATATTTCCTTTGGCCCTATAGTCTTCAAAGGGATGCGAAATATCTGTTCTCAGATTCCACAGAAATAAGGCTAGCAAAGAGAACCACGAAATACAGATGTAACTCTGTGATTGGAAGTCACACATGACAGAGGAGTTTCTCAGAGAGCTTCTTTCCAGATTTCACCGGAGGATATTTCCTTTCTCAACATAGCCCTCTATGGGCTTCCTAATATCACTTTTCCAATTCCACAAGAACTGTCTTAGCGAAAGGCTTCTTGAGGGGAAAGTTGTAACTTTGTGAGATGATTTCACAGAACACAAAGAAGTTTCTCAGAAAGCTTCTTTCTCTTTGTTATCGGAGGATATTTCCTTTGGCCCTATAGTCTTCAAAGGGATCCGAAATATCTGTTCTCAGATTCCACAGAAATAAGGCTAGCAAAGAGATCCACGAAATACAGATGTACCTCTGTGAGATGAATTAACAGAACACTAAGCAGTTTCTCAGAAAGCTTCTTTCCAGATTTCATCTGAGGATATTTCCTTTTTCACCATAGCCCTCTATGGGCTTCCAAATGTCACTTTGCCAATTGCACAAAAACTATCTTAGCGAAAGGCTTCTTGAGGGGAAAGCTGTAACTCTGTGAGATGATTTCACAGAACACAAAGAAGTTTCTCAGAAAGCTTCTTTCTCTTTGTTATCGGAGGATATTTCCTTTGGCCCTATAGTCTTCAAAGGGATCCGAAATATCTGTTCTCAGATTCCACAGAAATAAGGCTAGCAAAGAGATCCACGAAATACAGATGAAACTCCGTGAGATGAATTAACAGAACACTAAGCAGTTTCTCAGAAAGCTTCTTTCCAGATTTCATCTGAGGATATTTCCTTTTTCATCATAGCCCTCTATGGGCTTCCAAATATCACTTTGCCAATTCCACAAGAACTGTCTTAGCGAAAGGCTTCTTGAGGGGAAAGCTGTAACTCTGTGAGATGATTTCACAGAACACAAAGAAGTTTCTCAGAAAGCTCCTTTCTCTTTGTTATCGGAGGATATTTCCTTTGGCCCTATAGTCTTCAAAGGGATCCGAAATATCTGTTCCCAGATTCCACAGAAAGAAGGCTAGCAAAGAGATCCACGAAATACAGATGTAACTCTGTGAGATGAATTAACAGAACACTAAGCAGTTTCTCAGAAAGCTTCTTTCCAGATTTCATCTGAGGATATTTCCTTTTACACCATAGCCCTCTATGGGCTTCCAAATATCACTTTGCCAATTCCACAAGAACTGTCTTACCAAAAGGCTTCTTGAGGGGAAAGCTGTAACTCTGTGAGATGATTTCACAGAACACAAAGAAGTTTGTCAGAAAGCTTCTTTCTCTTTGTTATCGGAGAATATTTCCCTTGGCCCTATAGTCTTCAAAGGGATCCGAAATATCTGTTCTCAGATTACACAGAAATAAGGCTAGCAAAGAGATCCACGAAATACAGATGTAACTCTGTGAGATGTATTAACAGAACACTAAGCAGTTTCTCAGAAGGCTTCTTTCTAGATTTCATCTGAGGATATTTACTTTTTCACTATAGCCCTCTATGGGCGTCCAAATATCACTTTGCCAATAACACAAGAACTGTCTTAGTGAAAGGCTCCTTGAGGGGAAAGCCGTAACTCTGTGAGATGATTTCACAGAACACAAAGAAGTTTCTCAGAAAGCTTCTTTCTCTTTGTTATCGGAGGATATTTCCTTTGGTCCTATAGTCTTCAAAGGAATCCGAAATGTCTGTTCTCAGATTCCACAGAAATAAGACTAGCAAAGAGATCCACGAAATACAGATGTAACTCTGTCAGTGGAACTCACATATCACAGAGCAGTTTCTCAGAAAGCTTATTTCCAGATTTCATCTCATGATATTTCCTTTTTCACCATAGCCCTCTATGGGCTTCCAAATATCACTTTGCCAATTCCACAAGAACTGTCTTAGCGAAAGGCTTCTTGAGGCGAAAGCTGTAACTCTGTGAGATGATTTCAGCGAACACAAAGAAGTTTCTCAGAAAGCTTCTTTCTCTTTGTTATCGGAGGATATTTCCTCTGGCCCTATAGTCTTCAAAGGGATCCGAAATATGTGTTCTTAGAATCCACAGAAATAAGGCTAGCAAAGAGATCCACGAAATACAGATATAACTCTGTGAGAAGAATTAACAGAACACTAAGCAGTTTCTCAGAAAGCTTCTTTCCAGATTTCATCTGAGGATATTTCCTTTTTCACCATAGCCCTCTATGGGCTTCCAAATGTCACTTTGCCAATTGCACAAAAACTATCTTAGCGAAAGGCTTCTTGAGGGGAAAGCTGTAACTCTGTGAGATGATTTCACAGAACACAAAGAAGTTTCTCAGAAAGCTTCTTTCTCTTTGTTATCGGAGGATATTTCCTTTGGCCCTATAGTCTTCAAAGGGATCCGAAATATCTGTTCTCAGATTCCACAGAAAGAAGGCTAGCAAAGAGATCCACAAAATACAGATGTAACTCTGTGAGATGAATTAACAGAACACTAAGCAGTTTCTCAGAAAGCTTCTTTCCAGATTTCATCTGTGGATATTTCCTTTTACACCATAGCCCTCTATGGGCTTCCAAATATCACTTTGCCAATTCCACAAGAACTGTCTTACCAAAAGGCTTCTTGAGGGGAAAGCTGTAACTCTGTGAGATGATTTCACAGAACACAAAGAAGTTTGTCAGAAAGCTTCTTTCTCTTTGTTATCGGAGAATATTTCCCTTGGCCCTATAGTCTTCAAAGGGATCCGAAATATCTGTATTCAGATTACACAGAAATAAGGCTAGCAAAGAGATCCACGAAATACAGATGTAACTCTGTGAGTTGTATTAACAGAACACTAAGCAGTTTCTCAGAAGGCTTCTTTCTAGATTTCATCTGAGGATATTTACTTTTTCACTATAGCCCTCTATGGGCGTCCAAATATCACTTTGCCAATAACACAAGAACTGTCTTAGTGAAAGGCTCCTTGAGGGGAAAGCCGTAACTCTGTGAGATGATTTCACAGAACACAAAGAAGTTTCTCAGAAAGCTTCTTTCTCTTTGTTATCGGAGGATATTTCCTTTGGCCCTATAGTCTTCAAAGGAATCCGAAATATCTGTTCTCAGATTCCACAGAAATAAGCCTAGCAAAGAGATCCACGAAATACAGATGTAACTCTGTCAGTGGAAGTCACATATCACAGAGCAGTTTCTCAGAAAGCTTATTTCCAGATTTCATCTGAGGATATTTCCTTTTTCACCATAGCCCTCTAGGGGTTCCAAATATCACTTTGCCAATTCCACAAGAACTGTCTTAGCGAAAGGCTTCTTGAGGGGAAAGCTGTAACTCTGTGAGATGATTTCACCGAACACAAAGAAGTTTCTCAGAAAGCTTCTTTCTCTTTGTTATCGGAGGATATTTCCTTTGGCCCTATAGTCTTCAAAGGGATCCGAAATATCTGTTCTCAGAATCCCCAGAAATAAGGCTAGCAAAGAGATCCACGAAATACAGATATAACTCTGTGAGAAGAATTAACAGAACACTAAGCAGTTTCTCAGAAAGCTTCTTTCCAGATTTCATCTGAGGATATTTCCTTTTTCACCATAGCCCTCTATGGGCTTCCAAATATCACTTTGCCAATTCCACAAGAACTGTCTTAGCGAAAGGCTTCTTGAGGGGAAAGCTGTAACTCTGTGAGATGATTTCACCGAACACAAATAAGTTTCTCAGAAAGCTTCTTTCTCTTTGTTATCGGAGGATATTTCCTGTGGCCCTATAGTCTTCAAAGGGATCCGAAATATCTGTTCTCAGAATCCACAGAAATAAGGCTAGCAAAGAGATCCACGAAATACAGATATAACTCTGTGAGAAGAATTAACAGAACACTAAGCAGTTTCTCAGAAAGCTTCTTTCCAGATTTCATCTGAGGATATTTCCTTTTTCACCATAGCCCTCTATGGGCTTCCAAATATCACTTTGCCAATTGCACAAGAACTGTATTAGCGAAAGGCTTCTTGAGGGGAAAGTTGTAACTCTGTGAGATGATTTCACAGAACACAAATAAGTTTCTCAGAAAGCTTCTTTCTCTTTGTTATCAGAGGATATTTCCTTTGGCCCTATAGTCTTCAAAGGGATCCGAAATATCTGTTCTCAGATTCCACAGAAATAAGGCTAACAAAGAGATCCACGAAATACAGATGTAACTCTGTCAGTGGAAGTCACACATCACAGAGCAGTTTCTCAGAAAGCTTCTTTCCAGATTTCATCTGAGGATATTTCCTTTTTCACCATAGCCCTCTATGGGCTTCAAAATATCACTTTGCCAATTCCACAAGAACTGTCTTAGCGAAAGGCTTCTTGAGGGGAAAGCTGTAACTCTGTGAGATGATTTCACAGAACACAAAGAAGTTTGTCAGAAAGCTTCTTTCTCTTTGTTATCGGAGGATATTTCCTTTGGCCCTATAGTCTTCAAAGGGATGCGAAATATCTGTTCTCAGATTCCACAGAAGTAACGCTAGCAAAGAGATCCACGAAATACAGATGTAACTCTGTGATTGGAAGTCACACATGACAGAGGAGTTTCTCAGAGAGCTTCTTTCCAAATTTCACCGGAGGATATTTCCTTTCTCAACATAGCCCTCTATGGGCTTCCTAATATCACTTTGCCAATTCCACAAGAACTGTCTTAGCGAAAGGCTTCTTGAGGGGAAAGTTGTAACTTTGTGAGATGATTTCACAGAACACAAAGAAGTTTCTCAGAAAGCTTCTTTCTCTTTGTTATCGGAGGATATTTCCTTTGGCCCTATAGTCTTCAAAGGGATCCGAAATATCTGTTCTCAGATTCCACAGAAATAAGGCTAGCAAAGGGATCCACGAAATACAGATGTAACTCTGTGAGATGAATTAACAGAACACTAAGCAGTTTCTCAGAAAGCTTCTTTCCAGATTTCATCTGAGGATATTTCCTTTTTCACCATAGCCCTCTATGGGCTTCCAAATATCACTTTGCCAATTCCACAAGAACTGTCTTAGCGAAAGGCTTCTTGAGGGGAAAGCTGTAACTCTGTGAGATGATTTCACCGAACACAAATAAGTTTCTCAGAAAGCTTCTTTCTCTTTGTTATCGGAGGATATTTCCTGTGGCCCTATAGTCTTCAAAGGGATCCGAAATATCCGTTCTCAGAATCCACAGAAATAAGGCTAGCAAAGAGATCCACGAAATACAGATATAACTCTGTGAGAAGAATTAACAGAACACTAAGCAGTTTCTCAGAAAGCTTCTTTCCAGATTTCATCTGAGGATATTTCCTTTTTCACCATAGCCCTCTATGGGCTTCCAAATATCACTTTGCCAATTGCACAAGAACTGTATTAGCGAAAGGCTTCTTGAGGGGAAAGTTGTAACTCTGTGAGATGATTTCACAGAACACAAATAAGTTTCTCAGAAAGCTTCTTTCTCTTTGTTATCAGAGGATATTTCCTTTGGCCCTATAGTCTTCAAAGGGATCCGAAATATCTGTTCTCAGATTCCACAGAAATAAGGCTAACAAAGAGATCCACGAAATACAGATGTAACTCTGTCAGTGGAAGTCACACATCACAGAGCAGTTTCTCAGAAAGCTTCTTTCCAGATTTCATCTGAGGATATTTCCTTTTTCACCATAGCCCTCTATGGGCTTCAAAATATCACTTTGCCAATTCCACAAGAACTGTCTTAGCGAAAGGCTTCTTGAGGGGAAAGCTGTAACTCTGTGAGATGATTTCACAGAACACAAAGAAGTTTGTCAGAAAGCTTCTTTCTCTTTGTTATCGGAGGATATTTCCTTTGGCCCTATAGTCTTCAAAGGGATGCGAAATATCTGTTCTCAGATTCCACAGAAGTAACGCTAGCAAAGAGATCCACGAAATACAGATGTAACTCTGTGATTGGAAGTCACACATGACAGAGGAGTTTCTCAGAGAGCTTCTTTCCAAATTTCACCGGAGGATATTTCCTTTCTCAACATAGCCCTCTATGGGCTTCCTAATATCACTTTGCCAATTCCACAAGAACTGTCTTAGCGAAAGGCTTCTTGAGGGGAAAGTTGTAACTTTGTGAGATGATTTCACAGAACACAAAGAAGTTTCTCAGAAAGCTTCTTTCTCTTTGTTATCGGAGGATATTTCCTTTGGCCCTATAGTCTTCAAAGGGATCCGAAATATCTGTTCTCAGATTCCACAGAAATAAGGCTAGCAAAGGGATCCACGAAATACAGATGTAACTCTGTGAGATGAATTAACAGAACACTAAGCAGTTTCTCAGAAAGCTTCTTTCCAGATTTCATCTGAGGATATTTCCTTTTTCACCATAGCCCTCTATGGTCTTCCAAATAACGGTTTGCCAATTCCACAAGAACTGTCTTAGGGAAAGGCTTCTTGAGGGGAAAGCTGTATCTCTGTGAGGTGACTTCACAGAACACAAAGTAGTTTGTCAGAAAGCTTCTTTCTCTTTGTTATCGGAGGATATTTCCTTTGGCCCTATGGTCTTCGAAGGGATCCGAAATATCTGTTCTCAGATTCCACAGAAATAAGGCTAGCAAAGAGATCCACGAAATACAGATGTAACTCTGTGAGATGAATTTACAGAACACTAAGCAGTTTCTCAGAAAGCTTCTTTCCAGATTTCTTCTGACGATATTTCCTTTTACACCATAGCCCTCTATGGGCTTCCAAATATCACTTTGCCAATTCCACAAGAACTGTCTTAGCAAAAGGCTTCTTGAGGGGAAAGCTGTAACTCTGTGAGATGATTTCACAGAACACAAAGAAGTTTGTCAGAAAGCTTCGTTCTCTTTGTTATCAGAGGATATTTCCTTTGGCCCTATAGTCTTCAAAGGGATCCGAAATATCTGTTCTCAGAATCCACAGAAACAAGGCTAGCAAAGAGATCCACGAAATACAGATGTAACTCTGTGAGAAGAATTAACAGAACACTAAGCAGTTTCTCAGAAAGCTTCTTTCCAGATTTCATCTGAGGATATTTCCTTTTTCACCATAGCCCTCTAAGGGCTTCCAAATATCACTTTGCCAATTCCACAAGAACTGTCTTAGCGAAAGGCTTCTTGAGTGGAAAGCTGTAACTCTGTGAGATGATTTCACAGAACACAAAGTAGTTTCTCGGAAAGCTTCTTTCTCTTTGTTATCGGAGGATATTTCCTTTGGCCCTATAGTCTTCAAAAAGATCCGAAATATCTGTTCTCAGATTCCACAGAAATAAGGCTAGCAAAGAGATCCACGAAATACAGATGTAACTCTGTGAATGGAAGTCACACATCACAAAGCAGTTTCTCAGAAAGCTTCTTTCCAGATTTCATCTGAGGATATTTCCTTTTTCACCATAGCCCTCTATGGTCTTCCAAATATCAGTTTGCCAATTCCACAAGAACTGTCTTAGCGAAAGACTTCTTGAGGGGAAAGCTGTAACTCTGTGAGATGATTTCACTGAACACGAAGAAGTTTCTCAGAATGCTTCTTTCTCTTTGTTATCGGAAGATATTTCCTTTGGCCCTATAGTCTTCGAAGGGATCCGAAATATCTGTTCTCAGAATCCACAGAAAGAAGGCTAGCAAAGAGATCCACGAAATACAGATATAACTCTATGAGAACAATTAACAGAACACTAAGCAGTTTCTCAGAAAGCTTCTTTCCAGATTTCTTTTGAGGATATTTCCTTTTTCACCATAGCCCTCTATGGGCTTCCAAATGTCACTTTGCCAATTGCACAAAAACTGTCTTAGCGAAAGGCTTTCTGAGGGGAAAGCTGTAACTCTGTGAGATGATTTCACAGAACACAAAGAAGTTTGTCAGACAGCTTCTTTGTCTTTGTTATCGGAGGATATTTCCTTTGGCCCTATAGTCTTCAAAGGTATCCGAAATATCTGTTCTCAGATTCCACAGAAATAAGGCTAGCAAAGAGATCCAGGAAATGCAGATGTAACTCTGTGAGATGAATTAACAGAACACTAAGCAGTTTCTCAGAAAGTTTCTTTCCAGATTTCATCTGAGGATATTTCCTTTCTCACCATAGCCCTCTAAGGGCTTCCAAATAACACTTTGCCAATTGCACAAGAACTGTCTTAGCGAAAGGCTTCTTGAGGGGAAAGCTATAACTCTGTGAGATGATTTCACAGAACAAAAAGGAGTTTCTCAGAAAGCTTCTTTCTCTTTGTTATCTGAGGATATTTCCTTTGGCCCTATAGTCTTCAAAGGGATCCGAAATATCTGTTCTCAGATTCCACAGAAATAAGGCTAGCAAAGAGATCCACGAAATACAGATGTAACTCTGTCAGTGGAAGTCACACATCACAGAGCAGTTTCTCAGAAAGCTTCTTTCCAGATTTCATCTGAGGATATTTACTTTTTCACCATAGCCCTCTATGGACTTCCAAATATCACTTTGCCAATTCCACAAGAACTGTCTTAGCGAAAGGCTTCTTGAGGGGAAAGCTGTAACTCTGTGAGATGATTTCACAGAACACAAAGAAGTTTCTCAGAAAGCTTCTTTCTCTTTGTTATCGGAGGATATTTCCTTTGGGCCTATAGTCTTCAAAGGGATCTGAAATATCTGTTCTCAGATTCCACAGAAATAAGGCTAGCAAAGAGATCCACGAAATACAGATGTAACTCTGTGAGATGAATTAACAGAACACTAAGCAGTTTCTCAGAAAGCTACTTTCCATATTTCATCTGACGATATTTCCTTTTACACCATAGCCCTCTATGGGCTTCCAAATATCACTTTGCCAATTCCACAAGAACTGTCTTAGCAAAAGGCTTCTTGAGGGGAAAGCTGTAACTCTGTGAGATGATTTCACAGAACACAAAGAAGTTTTTCAGAAAGTTTCGCTCTCTTTGTTATCAGAGGATATTTCCTTTGGCCCTATAGTCTTCAATGGGATCCGAAATATCTGTTCTCAGAATCCACAGAAATAAGGCTAGCAAAGAGATCCACGAAATACAGATATAACTCTGTGAGAAGAATTAACAGAACACTAAGCAGTTTCTCAGAAAGCTTCTTTCCAGATTTCATCTGAGGATATTTCCTTTTTCACCATAGCCCTCTATGGGCTTCCAAATATCACTTTGCCAATTGCACAAGAACTGTCTTAGCGAAAGGCTTCTTGAGGGGAAAGCTGTAACTCTGTGAGATGATTTCACAGACCACAAAGAAGTTTCTCAGAAAGCTTCTTTCTCTTTGTTATCTGAGGATATTTCCTTTGGCCCTATAGTCTTCAAAGGGATCCGAAATATCTGTTCTCAGATTCCACAGAAATAAGGCTAGCAAAGAGTTCCACGAAATACAGATGTAACCCTGTGAGTGGAAATCACACATCTCAGAGCAGTTTCTCAGAAAGTTTCTTTCCAGATTTCATCTGAGCATATTTCCTATTTCACCATAGCCCTCTATGGACTTCCAAATATCACTTTGCCAATTCCACAAGAACTGTCTTAGCGTAAGGCTTCTTGAGGGGAAAGCTGTATCTCTGTGAGGTGACTTCACAGAACACAAAGTAGTTTGTCAGAAAGCTTCTTTCTCTTTGTTATCGGAGGATATTTCCTTTGGCCCTATGGTCTTCGAAGGGATCCGAAATATCTGTTCTCAGATTCCACAGAAATAAGGCTAGCAAAGAGATCCACGAAATACAGATGTAACTCGGTGAGATGAATTTACAGAACACTAAGCAGTTTCTCAGAAAGCTTCTTTCCAGATTTCTTCTGACGATATTTCCTTTTACACCATAGCCCTCTATGGGCTTCCAAATATCACTTTGCCAATTCCACAAGAACTGTCTTAGCAAAAGGCTTCTTGAGGGGAAAGCTGTAACTCTGTGAGATGATTTCACAGAACACAAAGAAGTTTGTCAGAAAGCTTCGTTCTCTTTGTTATCAGAGGATATTTCCTTTGGCCCTATAGTCTTCAAAGGGATCCGAAATATCTGTTCTCAGAATCCACAGAAACAAGGCTAGCAAAGAGATCCACGAAATACAGATGTAACTCTGTGAGACGAATTAACAGAACACTAAGCAGTTTCTCAGAAAGCTTCTTTCCAGATTTCATCTGAGGATATTTCCTTTTTCACCATAGCCCTCTAAGGGCTTCCAAATATCACTTTGCCAATTCCACAAGAACTGTCTTAGCGAAAGGCTTCTTGAGTGGAAAGCTGTAACTTTGTGAGATGATTTCACAGAACACAAAGTAGTTTCTCGGAAAGCTTCTTTCTCTTTGTTATCGGAGGATATTTCCTTTGGCCCTATAGTCTTCAAAAAGATCCGAAATATCTGTTCTCAGATTCCACAGAAATAAGGCTAGCAAAGAGATCCACGAAATACAGATGTAACTCTGTGAATGGAAGTCACACATCACAAAGCAGTTTCTCAGAAAGCTTCTTTCCAGATTTCATCTGAGGATATTTCCTTTTTCACCATAGCCCTCTATGGTCTTCCAAATATCAGTTTGCCAATTCCACAAGAACTGTCTTAGCGAAAGACTTCTTGAGGGGAAAGCTGTAACTCTGTGAGATGATTTCACTGAACACAAAGAAGTTTCTCAGAATGCTTCTTTCTCTTTGTTATCGGAGGATATTTCCTTTGGCCCTATAGTCTTCGAAGGGATCCGAAATATCTGTTCTCAGAATCCACAGAAAGAAGGCTAGCAAAGAGATCCACGAAACACAGATATAACTCTATGAGAACAATTAACAGAACACTAAGCAGTTTCTCAGAAAGCTTCTTTCCAGATTTCATTTGAGGATATTTCCTTTTTCACCATAGCCCTCTATGGGCTTCCAAATGTCACTTTGCCAATTGCACAAAAACTGTCTTAGCGAAAGGCTTTCTGAGGGGAAAGCTGTAACTCTGTGAGATGATTTCACAGAACACAAAGAAGTTTGTCAGACAGCTTCTTTGTCTTTGTTATCGGAGGATATTTCCTTTGGCCCTATAGTCTTCAAAGGTATCCGAAATATCTGTTCTCAGATTCCACAGAAATAAGGCTAGCAAAGAGATCCAGGAAATGCAGATGTAACTCTGTGAGATGAATTAACAGAACACTAAGCAGTTTCTCAGAAAGTTTCTTTCCAGATTTCATCTGAGGATATTTCCTTTCTCACCATAGCCCTCTAAGGGCTTCCAAATAACACTTTGCCAATTGCACAAGAACTGTCTTAGCGAAAGGCTTCTTGAGGGGAAAGCTATAACTCTGTGAGATGATTTCACAGAACAAAAAGGAGTTTCTCAGAAAGCTTCTTTCTCTTTGTTATCTGAGGATATTTCCTTTGGCCCTATAGTCTTCAAAGGGATCCGAAATATCTGTTCTCAGATTCCACAGAAATAAGGCTAGCAAAGAGATCCACGAAATACAGATGTAACTCTGTCAGTGGAAGTCACACATCACAGAGCAGTTTCTCAGAAAGCTTCTTTCCAGATTTCATCTGAGGATATTTACTTTTTCACCATAGCCCTCTATGGACTTCCAAATATCACTTTGCCAATTCCACAAGAACTGTCTTAGCGTAAGGCTTCTTGAGGGGAAAGCTGTAACTCTGTGAGATGATTTCACAGAACACAAAGAAGTTTCTCAGAAAGCTTCTTTCTCTTTGTTATCGGAGGTTATTTCCTTTGGGACTATAGTCTTCAAAGGGATCGAAATATCTGTTCTCAGATTCCACAGAAATAAGGCTAGCAAAGAGATCCACGGAATACAGATGTAACCCTGTGAGTGGAAGTCATACATCACAGAGAAGTTTCTCAGAAAGCTTCTTTCCAGATTTCATCTGAGGATATTTCCTTTTTCACCATACCCCTCTATGGGCTTCCAAATATCACTTTGCCAATTCCACAAGAACTGTCTTAGCGAAAGGATTCTTGAGGGGAAAGCTGTAACTCTGTGAGATGATTTCAGCGAACACAAAGAAGTTTCTCAGAAAGCTTCTTTCTCTTTGTTATCGGAGGATATTTCCTTTGGCGCTATAGTCTTCAAAGGGATCCGAAATATCTGTTCTCAGAATCCACAGAAATAAGGCTAGCAAAGAGATCCACGAAATACAGATATAACTCTGTGAGAAGAATTAACAGAACACTAAGCAGTTTCTCAGAAAGCTTCTTTCCAGATTTCATCTGAGGATATTTCCTTTTTCACCATAGCCCTCTATGGGCTTCCAAATGTCATTTTGCCAATTGCACAAAAACTATCTTAGCGAAATGCTTTTGAGGGGAAAGCTGTAACTCTGTGAGATGATTTCACAGAACACAAAGAAGTTTCTCAGAAAGCTTCTTTCTCTTTGTTATCGGAGGATATTTCCTTTGGCGATATAGTCTTCAAAGGGATCCGAAATATCTGTTCTCAGATTCCACAGAAAGAAGGCTAGCAAAGAGATCCACAAAATACAGATGTAACTCTGTGAGATGAATTAACAGAACACTACGCCGTTTCTCAGAAAGCTTCTTTCCAGATTTCATCTGAGGATATTTCCTTTTACACCATAGCCCTCTATGGGCTTCGAAATATCACTTTGCCAATTCCACACGAACTGTCTTACCAAAAGGCTTCTTGAGGGGAAAGCTGTAACTCTGTGAGATGATTTCACAGAACACAAAGAAGTTTGTCAGAAAGCTTCGTTCTCTTTGTTATCAGAGGATATTTCCTTTGGCCCTATAGTCTTCAAAGGGATCCGAAATATCTGTTCTCAGAATCCACAGAAATAAGGCTAGCAAAGAGATCCACGAAATACAGATGTAACTCTCTGAGAAGAATTAACAGAACACTAAGCAGTTTCTCAGAAAGCTTCTTTCCAGATTTCATCTGAGGATATTTCCTTTTTCACCATAGCCCTCTATGGGCTTCCAAATATCACTTTGCCAATTCCACAAGAACTGTCTTAGCGAAAGGCTTCTTGAGTGGAAAGCTGTAACTCTGTGAGATGATTTCACAGAACACAAAGTAGTTTCTCAGAAAGCTTCTTTCTCTTTGTTATCGGAGGATATTTCCTTTGGCCCTATAGTCTTCAAAAAGATCTGAAATATCTGTTCTCAGATTCCACAGAAATAAGGCTAGCAAAGAGATCCACGAAATACAGATGTAACTCTGTGAATGGAAGTCACACATCACAGAGCAGTTTCTCAGAAAGCTTCTTTCCAGATTTCATCTGAGGATATTTCCTTTTTCACCATAGCCCTCTATGGGCTTCCAAATATCAGTTTGCCAATTCCACAAGAACTGTCTTAGCGAAAGGCTTCTTGAGGGGAAAGCTGTAACTCTGTGAGATGATTTCACTGAACACAAAGAAGTTTCTCAGAAAGCTTCTTTCTCTTTGTTATCGGAGGATATTTCCTTTGGCCCTATAGTCTTCGAAGGGATCCGAAATATCTGTTCTCAGAATCCACAGAAAGAAGGCTAGCAAAGAGATCCACGAAATACAGATATAACTCTGTGAGAACAATTAACAGAACACTAAGCAGTTTCTCAGAAAGCTTCTTTCCAGATTTCATTTGAGGATATTTCCTTTTTCACCATAGCCCTCTATGGGCTTCCAAATGTCACTTTGCCAATTGCAGAAAAACTGTCTTAGCGAAAGGCTTTTTGAGGGGAAAGCTGTAACTCTGTGAGATGATTTCACAGAACACAAAGAAGTTTCTCAGAAAGCTTCTTTCTCTTTGTTATCGGAGGATATTTCCTTTGGCCCTATAGTCTTCAAAGGGATCCGAAATATCTGTTCTCAGATTCCACAGAAATAAGGCTAGCAAAGAGATCCACGAAATACAGATGTAACTCTGTGATTGAAAATCACACATCTCAGAGCAGTTTCTCAGAAAGCTTCTTTCCAGATTTCATCTGAGGATATTTACTTTTTCACCATAGCCCTCTAAGGACTTCCAAATATCACTTTGCCAATTCCACAAGAACTGTCTTAGCGAAAGGCTTCTTTAGTGGAAAGCTGTAACTCTGTGAGATGATTTCACAGAACACAAAGAAGTTTCTCAGAAAGCTTCTTTCCCTTTGTTATCGGAGGTTATTTCCTTTGGCCCTATAGTCTTCAAAGGGATCCGAAATATCTGTTCTCAGAATCCACAGAAAGAAGGCTAGCAAATAGATACAAGAAATACCGATGTAACTCTGTGAAATGAATTAACAGAACACTAAGCAGTTTCTCAGAAAGCTTCTTTCCAGATTTCATCGGAGGATATTTCCTTTTTCACCATAGCCCTCTATGGGCTTCCAAATATCACTTTGCCAATTCCACAAGAACTGTCTTAGCGAAAGGCTTCTTGAGGGGAAAGCTGTAACTCTGTGAGATGATTTCACAGAACACAAAGAAGTTTCTCAGAAAGCTCCTTTCTCTTTGTTATCGGAGGATATTTCCTTTGGCCCTATAGTCTTCAAAGGGATCCGAAATATCTGTTCTCAGATTCCACAGAAATAAGGCTAGCAAAGAGATCCACGAAATACAGATGTAACTCTGTGAGATGAATTAACAGAACACTAAGCAGTTTCTCAGAAAGCTTCTTTCCAGATTTCATCTGAGGATATTTCCTTTTTCACCATAGCCCTCTATGGGCTTCCAAATATCACTTTGCCAATACCACCAGAACTGTCTTAGTGAAACGCTTCTTGAGGGGAAAGCTATAACTCTGTGAGATGATTTCACAGAACAAAAAGGAGTTTCTCAGAAAGCTTCTTTCTCTTTGTTATCGGAGGATATTTCCTTTGGCCCTATAGTCTTCAAAGGGATCCGAAATATCTGTTCTCAGATTCCACAGAAATAAGGCTAGCAAAGAGATCCACGAAATACAGATGTAACTCTGTGAGTGGAAGTCACACATCACAGAGCAGTTTTTCAGAAAGCTTCTTTCCAGATTTCATCTGAGGATATTTCCTTTTTCACCATAGCCCTCTAAGGGCTTCCAAATATCACTTTGCCAATTCCACAAGAACTGTCTTAGCGAAAGGCTTCTTGAGGGGAAAGCTGTAACTCTGTGAGATGATTTCACAGAACACAGAGTAGTTTCTCAGAAAGCTTCTTTCTCTTTTTATCGGAGGATATTTCCTTTGGCCCTATAGTCTTCAAAGGGATCCGAAATATCTGTTCTCAGATTCCACAGAAATAAGGCTAGCAAAGAGATCCACGAAATACAGATGTAACTCTGTGAGTGGAAGTCACACCTCACAGAGCAGTTTCTCAGAAAGCTTCTTTCCAGATTTCATCTGAGGATATTTCCTTTTTCACCATAGCCCTCTTTGGGCTTCCAAATATCACTTTGCCAATTCCACAAGAACTGTCTTAGCGAAAGGCTTCTTGAGGTGAAAGCTGTAACTCTGTGAGATGATTTCACAGAACACAAAGTAGTTTCTCAGAAAGCTTCTTTCTCTTTGTTATCGGAGGATATTTCCTTTGGCCCTATGGTCTTCAAAGGGATCCGAAATATCTGTTCTCAGATTCCACAGAAATAAGTCTAGCAAAGAGATCCACGAAATACAGATGTAACTCCGTGAGATGAATTAACAGAGCACTAAGCAGTTTCTCAGAAAGCTCCTTTCCATATTTCATCTGAGGATATTTCCTTTTTCACCATAGCCCTCTATGAGCTTCCAAATATCACTTTTCCAATTCGACAAGAACTTTCTTATCGAAAGGCTTCTTGAGGGGAAAGCTGTAACTCTGTGAGATGATTTCACAGTACACAAAGAAGTTTCTCAGAAAGCTTCTTTCTCTTTGTTATCGGAGGATATTTCCTTTGGGCCTATAGTCTTCAAAGGGATCCGAAATATCTGTTCTCAGATTCCACAGAAAGAAGGCTAGCAAAGAGATCCACGAAATACAGACGTAACTCTGTGAGATGAATTAACAGAACACTAAGCAGTTTCTCAGAAAGCTTCTTTCCAGATTTCATCTGACGATATTTCCTTTTACACCATAGCCCTCTATGGGCTTCCAAATATCACTTTGCCAATTCCACAAGAACTGTCTTATCAAAAGGCTTCTTGAGGGGAAAGCTGTAACTCTGTCACATGATTTCACAGAACACAAAGAAGTTTTTCAGAAAGCTTCGCTCTCTTTTTTATCAGAGGATATTTCCTTTGGCCCTATAGTCTTCAATGGGATCCGAAATATCTGTTCTCAGATTCCACAGAAATAAGGCTAGCAAAGAGATCCACGAAATACAGATGTAACTCTGTGAGAAGAATTAACAGAACACTAAGCAGTTTCTCAGAAAGCTTCTTTCCAGATTTCATCTGAGGATATTTCCTTTTTCACCATAGCCCTCTATGGGCTTCCAAATATCACTTTGCCAATTGCACAAGAACTGTCTTAGCGAAAGGCTTCTTGAGGGGAAAGCTGTAACTCTGTGAGATGATTTCACAGAACACAAAGAAGTTTGCCAGAAAGCTTCTTTCTCTTTGTTATCAGAGGATATTTCCTTTGGCCCTATAGTCTTCAAGGGGATCCGAAATATCTGTTCTCAAATTCCACAGAAATAAGGCTAGCAAAGAGATCCACGAAATACAGATGTAACTCTGTGAGATGAATTAACAGAACACTAAGCAGTTTCTCAGAAAGCTTCTTTCCAGATTTCATCTGAGGATATTTCCTTTTTCACCATAGCCCTCTATGGTCTTCCAAATATCAGTTTGCCAATTCCACAAGAACTGTCTTAGCGAAAGGCTTCTTGAGGGGAAAGCTGTAACTCTGTGAGATGATTTCACTGAACACAAAGAAGTTTCTCAGAAAGCTTCTTTCTCTTTGTTATCGGAGGATATTTCCTTTGGCCCTATAGTCTTCGAAGGGATCCGAAATATCTGTTCTCAGAATCCACAGAAAGAAGGCTAGCAAAGAGATCCACGAAATACAGATATAACTCTGTGAGAACAATTAACAGAACACTAAGCAGTTTCTCAGAAAGCTTCTTTCCAGATTTCATTTGAGGATATTTCCTTTTTCACCATAGCCCTCTATGGGCTTCCAAATGTCACTTTGCCAATTGCAGAAAAACTGTCTTAGCGAAAGGCTTTTTGAGGGGAAAGCTGTAACTCTGTGAGATGATTTCACAGAACACAAAGAAGTTTCTCAGAAAGCTTCTTTGTCTTTGTTATCGGAGGATATTTCCTTTGGCCCTATAGTTTTCAAAGGGATCCGAAATATCTGTTCTGAGATTCCACAGAAATAAGGCTAGCAAAGAGATCCACGAAATGCAGATGTAACTCTGTGAGATGAATTAACAGAACACTAAGCAGTTTCTCAGAAAGTTTCTTTCCAGATTTCATCTGAGGATATTTCCTTTCTCACCATAGCCCTCTAAGGGCTTCCAAATAACACTTTGCCAATTCCACAAGAACTGTCTTAGCGAAAGGCTTCTTGAGGGGAAAGCTGTAACTCTGTTAGATGATTTCACAGAACACAAAGAAGTTTCTCAGAAAGCTTCTTTCTCTTTGTTATCGGAGGATATTTCCTTTGGCCCTATAGTCTTCAAAGGGATCCGAAATATCTGTTCTCAGATTCCACAGAAATAAGGCTAGCAAAGAGATCCACGAAATACAGATGTAACTCTGTGAGTGGAAATCACACATCTCAGAGCAGTTTCTCAGAAAGCTTCTTTCCAGATTTCATCTGAGGATATTTACTTTTTCACCATAGCCCTCTAAGGACTTCCAAATATCACTTTGCCAATTCCACAAGAACTGTCTTAGCGAAAGGCTTCTTTAGTGGAAAGCTGTAACTCTGTGAGATGATTTCACAGAACACAAAGAAGTTTCTCAGAAAGCTTCTTTCCCTTTGTGATCGGAGGTTATTTCCTTTGGCCCTATAGTCTTCAAAGGGATCCGAAATATCTGTTCTCAGAATCCACAGAAAGAAGGCTAGCAAATAGATACAAGAAATACCGATGTAACTCTGTGAAATGAATTAACAGAACACTAAGCAGTTTCTCAGAAAGCTTCTTTCCAGATTTCATCGGAGGATATTTCCTTTTTCACCATAGCCCTCTATGGGCTTCCAAATATCACCTTGCCAATTCCACAAGAACTGTCTTAGCGAAAGGCTTCTTGAGGGGAAAGCTGTAACTCTGTGAGATGATTTCACAGAACACAAAGAAGTTTCTCAGAAAGCTCCTTTCTCTTTGTTATCGGAGGATATTTCCATTGGCCCTATAGTCTTCAAAGGGATCCGAAATATCTGTTCTCAGATTCCACAGAAATAAGGCTAGCAAAGAGATCCACGAAATACAGATGTAACTCTGTGAGATGAATTAACAGAACACTAAGCAGTTTCTCAGAAAGCTTCTTTCCAGATTTCATCTGAGGATATTTCCTTTTTCACCATAGCCCTCTATGGGCTTCCAAATATCACTTTGCCAATACCACCAGAACTGTCTTAGTGAAACGCTTCTTGAGGGGAAAGCTATAACTCTGTGAGATGATTTCACAGAACAAAAAGGAGTTTCTCAGAAAGCTTCTTTCTCTTTGTTATCGGAGGATATTTCCTTTGGCCCTATAGTCTTCAAAGGGATCCGAAATATCTGTTCTCAGATTCCACAGAAATAAGGCTAGCAAAGAGATCCACGAAATACAGATGTAACTCTGTGAGTGGAAGTCACACATCACAGAGCAGTTTCTCAGAAAGCTTCTTTCCAGATTTCATCTGAGGATATTTCCTTTTTCACCATAGCCCTCTAAGGGCTTCCAAATATCACTTTGCCAATTCCACAAGAACTGTCTTAGCGAAAGGCTTCTTGAGGGGAAAGCTGTAACTCTGTGAGATGATTTCACAGAACACAGAGTAGTTTCTCAGAAAGCTTCTTTCTCTTTGTTATCGGAGGATATTTCCTTTGGGCCTATAGTCTTCAAAGGGATCCGAAATATCTGTTCTCAGATTCCACAGAAAGAAGGCTAGCAAAGAGATCCACGAAATACAGACGTAACTCTGTGAGATGAATTAACAGAACACTAAGCAGTTTCTCAGAAAGCTTCTTTCCAGATTTCATCTGACGATATTTCCTTTTACACCATAGCCCTCTATGGGCTTCCAAATATCACTTTGCCAATTCCACAAGAACTGTCTTATCAAAAGGCTTCTTGAGGGGAAAGCTGTAACTCTGTCACATGATTTCACAGAACACAAAGAAGTTTTTCAGAAAGCTTCGCTCTCTTTTTTATCAGAGGATATTTCCTTTGGCCCTATAGTCTTCAATGGGATCCGAAATATCTGTTCTCAGATTCCACAGAAATAAGGCTAGCAAAGAGATCCACGAAATACAGATGTAACTCTGTGAGTGGAAGTCACACCTCACAGAGCAGTTTCTCAGAAAGCTTCTTTCCAGATTTCATCTGAGGATATTTCCTTTTTCACCATAGCCCTCTTTGGGCTTCCAAATATCACTTTGCCAATTCCACAAGAACTGTCTTAGCGAAAGGCTTCTTGAGGTGAAAGCTGTAACTCTGTGAGATGATTTCACAGAACACAAAGTAGTTTCTCAGAAAGCTTCTTTCTCTTTGTTTTCGGAGGATATTTCCTTTGGCCCTATGGTCTTCAAAGGGATCCGAAATATCTGTTCTCAGATTCCACAGAAATAAGTCTAGCAAAGAGATCCACGAAATACAGATGTAACTCCGTGAGATGAATTAACAGAGCACTAAGCAGTTTCTCAGAAAGCTCCTTTCCATATTTCATCTGAGGATATTTCCTTTTTCACCATAGCCCTCTATGAGCTTCCAAATATCACTTTTCCAATTCGACAAGAACTTTCTTATCGAAAGGCTTCTTGAGGGGAAAGCTGTAACTCTGTGAGATGATTTCACAGTACACAAAGAAGTTTCTCAGAAAGCTTCTTTCTCTTTGTTATCGGAGGATATTTCCTTTGGGCCTATAGTCTTCAAAGGGATCCGAAATATCTGTTCTCAGATTCCACAGAAAGAAGGCTAGCAAAGAGATCCACGAAATACAGACGTAACTCTGTGAGATGAATTAACAGAACCCTAAGCAGTTTCTCAGAAAGCTTCTTTCCAGATTTCATCAGACGATATTTCCTTTTACACCATAGCCCTCTATGGGCTTCCAAATATCACTTTGCCAATTCCACAAGAACTGTCTTATCAAAAGGCTTCTTGAGGGGAAAGCTGTAACTCTGTCACATGATTTCACAGAACACAAAGAAGTTTTTCAGAAAGCTTCGCTCTCTTTTTTATCAGAGGATATTTCCTTTGGCCCTATAGTCTTCAATGGGATCCGAAATATCTGTTCTCAGATTCCACAGAAATAAGGCTAGCAAAGAGATCCACGAAATACAGATGTAACTCTGTGAGAAGAATTAACAGAACACTAAGCAGTTTCTCAGAAAGCTTCTTTCCAGATTTCATCTGAGGATATTTCCTTTTTCACCATAGCCCTCTATGGGCTTCCAAATATCACTTTGCCAATTGCACAAGAACTGTCTTAGCGAAAGGCTTCTTGAGGGGAAAGCTGTAACTCTGTGAGATGATTTCACAGAACACAAAGAAGTTTGCCAGAAAGCTTCTTTCTCTTTGTTATCAGAGGATATTTCCTTTGGCCCTATAGTCTTCAAGGGGATCCGAAATATCTGTTCTCAAATTCCACAGAAATAAGGCTAGCAAAGAGATCCACGAAATACAGATGTAACTCTGTGAGATGAATTAACAGAACACTAAGCAGTTTCTCAGAAAGCTTCTTTCCAGATTTCATCTGAGGATATTTCCTTTTTCACCATAGCCCTCTATGGTCTTCCAAATATCAGTTTGCCAATTCCACAAGAACTGTCTTAGCGAAAGGCTTCTTGAGGGGAAAGCTGTAACTCTGTGAGATGATTTCACTGAACACAAAGAAGTTTCTCAGAAAGCTTCTTTCTCTTTGTTATCGGAGGATATTTCCTTTGGCCCTATAGTCTTCGAAGGGATCCGAAATATCTGTTCTCAGAATCCACAGAAAGAAGGCTAGCAAAGAGATCCACGAAATACAGATATAACTCTGTGAGAACAATTAACAGAACACTAAGCAGTTTCTCAGAAAGCTTCTTTCCAGATTTCATTTGAGGATATTTCCTTTTTCACCATAGCCCTCTATGGGCTTCCAAATGTCACTTTGCCAATTGCAGAAAAACTGTCTTAGCGAAAGGCTTTTTGAGGGGAAAGCTGTAACTCTGTGAGATGATTTCACAGAACACAAAGAAGTTTCTCAGAAAGCTTCTTTGTCTTTGTTATCGGAGGATATTTCCTTTGGCCCTATAGTTTTCAAAGGGATCCGAAATATCTGTTCTGAGATTCCACAGAAATAAGGCTAGCAAAGAGATCCACGAAATGCAGATGTAACTCTGTGAGATGAATTAACAGAACACTAAGCAGTTTCTCAGAAAGTTTCTTTCCAGATTTCATCTGAGGATATTTCCTTTCTCACCATAGCCCTCTAAGGGCTTCCAAATAACACTTTGACAATTCCACAAGAACTGTCTTAGCGAAAGGCTTCTTGAGGGGAAAGCTGTAACTCTGTTAGATGATTTCACAGAACACAAAGAAGTTTCTCAGAAAGCTTCTTTCTCTTTGTTATCGGAGGATATTTCCTTTGGCCCTATAGTCTTCAAAGGGATCCGAAATATCTGTTCTCAGATTCCACAGAAATAAGGCTAGCAAAGAGATCCACGAAATACAGATGTAACTCTGTGAGTGGAAATCACACATCTCAGAGCAGTTTCTCAGAAAGCTTCTTTCCAGATTTCATCTGAGGATATTTACTTTTTCACCATAGCCCTCTAAGGACTTCCAAATATCACTTTGCCAATTCCACAAGAACTGTCTTAGCGAAAGGCTTCTTTAGTGGAAAGCTGTAACTCTGTGAGATGATTTCACAGAACACAGAGTAGTTTCTCAGAAAGCTTCTTTCTCTTTGTTATCGGAGGATATTTCCTTTGGGCCTATAGTCTTCAAAGGGATCCGAAATATCTGTTCTCAGATTCCACAGAAAGAAGGCTAGCAAAGAGATCCACGAAATAGAGACGTAACTCTGTGAGATGAATTAACAGAACACTAAGCAGTTTCTCAGAAAGCTTCTTTCCAGATTTCATCTGACGATATTTCCTTTTACACCATAGCCCTCTATGGGCTTCCAAATATCACTTTGCCAATTCCACAAGAACTGTCTTATCAAAAGGCTTCTTGAGGGGAAAGCTGTAACTCTGTCACATGATTTCACAGAACACAAAGAAGTTTTTCAGAAAACTTCGCTCTCTTTGTTATCAGAGGATATTTCCTTTGGCCCTATAGTCTTCAATGGGATCCGAAATATCTGTTCTCAGAATCCACAGAAATAAGGCTAGCAAAGAGATCCACGAAATACAGATGTAACTCTGTGAGAAGAATTAACAGAACACTAAGCAGTTTCTCAGAAAGCTTCTTTCCAGATTTCATCTGAGGATATTTCCTTTTTCACCATAGCCCTCTATGGGCTTCCAAATATCACTTTGCCAATTGCACAAGAACTGTCTTAGCGAAAGGCTTCTTGAGGGGAAAGCTGTAACTCTGTGAGATGATTTCACAGAACACAAAGAAGTTTGCCAGAAAGCTTCTTTCTCTTTGTTATCAGAGGATATTTCCTTTGGCCCTATAGTCTTCAAAGGGATCCGAAATATCTGTTCTCAAATTCCACAGAAATAAGGCTAGCAAAGAGATCCACGAAATACAGATGTAACTCTGTGAGATGAATTAACAGAACACTAAGCAGTTTCTCAGAAAGCTTCTTTCCAGATTTCATCTGAGGATATTTCCTTTTTCACCATAGCCCTCTATGGGCTTCCAAATATCACTTTGCCAATACCAACAGAACTGTCTTAGTGAAACGCTTCTTGAGGGGAAAGCTATAACTCTGTGAGATGATTTCACAGAACAAAAAGGAGTTTCTCAGAAAGCTTCTTTCTCTTTGTTATCGGAGGATATTTCCTTTGGCCCTATAGTCTTCAACGGGATCCGAAATATCTGTTCTCAGATTCCACAGAAATAAGGCTAGCAAAGAGATCCACGAAATACAGATGTAACTCTGTGAGTGGAAGTCACACATCACAGAGCAGTTTCTCAGAAAGCTTCTTTCCAGATTTCATCTGAGGATATTTCCTTTTTCACCCCAGCCCTCTAAGGGCTTCCAAATATCACTTTGCCAATTCCACAAGAACTGTCTTAGCGAAAGGCTTCTTGAGGGGAAAGCTGTAACTCTGTGAGATGATTTCACAGAACACAGAGTAGTTTCTCAGAAAGCTTCTTTCTCTTTTTATCGGAGGATATTTCCTTTGGCCCTATAGTCTTCAAAGGGATCCGAAATATCTGTTCTCAGATTCCACAGAAATAAGGCTAGCAAAGAGATCCACGAAATACAGATGTAACTCTGTGAGTGGAAGTCACACCTCACAGAGCAGTTTCTCAGAAAGCTTCTTTCCAGATTTCATCTGAGGATATTTCCTTTTTCACCATAGCCCTCTTTGGGCTTCCAAATATCACTTTGCCAATTCCACAAGAACTGTCTTAGCGAAAGGCTTCTTGAGGGGAAAGCTGTAACTCTGTGAGATGATTTCACAGAACACAAAGTAGTTTCTCAGAAAGCTTCTTTCTCTTTGTTATCGGAGGATGTTTCCTTTGGCCCTATGGTCTTCAAAGGGATCCGAAATATCTGTTCTCAGATTCCACAGAAATAAGTCTAGCAAAGAGATCCACGAAATACAGATGTAACTCCGTGAGATGAATTAACAGAGCACTAAGCAGTTTCTCAGAAAGCTCCTTTCCATATTTCATCTGAGGATATTTCCTTTTTCACAATAGCCCTCTATGAGCTTCCAAATATCACTTTTCCAATTCGACAAGAACTTTCTTATCGAAAGGCTTCTTGAGGGGAAAGCTGTAACTCTGTGAGATGATTTCACAGTACACAAAGAAGTTTCTCAGAAAGCTTCTTTCTCTTTGTTATCGGAGGATATTTCCTTTGGGCCTATAGTCTTCAAAGGGATCCGAAATATCTGTTCTCAGATTCCACAGAAAGAAGGCGAGCAAAGAGATCCACGAAATACAGACGTAACTCTGTGAGATGAATTAACAGAACACTAAGCAGTTTCTCAGAAAGCTTCTTTCCAGATTTCATCTGACGATATTTCCTTTTACACCGTAGCCCTCTATGGGCTTCCAAATATCACTTTGCCAATTCCACAAGAACTGTCTTATCAAAAGGCTTCTTGAGGGGAAAGCTGTAACTCTGTCACATGATTTCACAGAACACAAAGAAGTTTTTCAGAAAGCTTCGCTCTCTTTGTTATCAGAGGATATTTCCTTTGACCCTATAGTCTTCAATGGGATCCGAAATATCTGTTCTCAGAATCCACAGAAATAAGGCTAGCATAGAGATCCACGAAATACAGATGTAACTCTGTGAGAAGAATTAACAGAACACTAAGCAGTTTCTCAGAAAGCTTCTTTCCAGATTTCATCTGAGGATATTTCCTTTTTCACCATAGCCCTCTATGGGCTTCCAAATATCACTTTGCCAATTGCACAAGAACTGTCTTAGCGAAAGGCTTCTTGAGGGGAAAGCTGTAACTCTGTGAGATGATTTCACAGAACACAAAGAAGTTTGCCAGAAAGCTTCTTTCTCTTTGTTATCAGAGGATATTTCCTTTGGCCCTATAGTCTTCAAAGGGATCCGAAATATCTGTTCTCAAATTCCACAGAAATAAGGCTAGAAAAGAGATCCACGAAATACAGATGTAACTCTGTCAGTGGAAGTCACACATCACAGAGCAGTTTCTCAGAAAGCTTCTTTCCAGATTTCATCTGAGGATATTTCCTTTTTCACCATAGCCCTCTATGGGCTTCCAAATATCAGTTTGCCAATTCCACAAGAACTGTCTTAGCGAAAGGCTTCTTGAGGGGAAAGCTGTAACTCTGTGAGATGATTTCACCGAACACAAATAAGTTTCTCAGAAAGCTTCTTTCTCTTTGTTATCGGAGGATATTTCCTTTGGCCCTATAGTCTTCAAAGGGATCCGAAATATCTGTTCTCAGAATCCACAGAAAGAAGGCTAGCAAAGAGATCTACGAAATACAGATATAACTCTGTGAGAACAATTAACAGAACACTAAGCAGTTTCTCAGAAAGCTTCTTTCCAGATTTCATCTGAGGATATTTCCTTTTTCACCGTAGCCCTCTATGGGCTTCCAAATGTCACTTTGCCAATTGCACAAAAACTGTCTTAGCGAAAGGCTTCTTGAGGGGAAAGCTGTAACTCTGTGAGATGATTTCACAGAACACAAAGAAGTTTGTCAGAAAGCATCTTTGTCTTTGTTATCGGAGGATATTTCCTTTGGCCCTATAGTCTTCAAAGGGATCCGAAATATCTGTTCTCAGATTCCACAGAAATAAGCCTAGCAAAGAGATCCACGAAATGCAGATGTAACTCTGTGAGATGAATTAACAGAACCCTAAGCAGTTTCTCAGAAAGTTTCTTTCCAGATTTCATCTGAGGATATTTCCTTTCTCACCATAGCCCTCTAAGGGCTTCCAAATAACACTTTGCCAATTCCACAAGAACTGTCTTAGCGAAAGGCTTCTTGAGGGGAAAGCTGTAACTCTGTTAGATGATTTCACAGAACACAAAGAAGTTTCTCAGAAAGCTTCTTTCTCTTTGTTATCTGAGGATATTTCCTTTGGCCCTATAGTCTTCAAAGGGATCCGAAATATCTGTTCTCAGATTCCACAGAAATAAGGCTAGCAAAGAGATCCACGAAATACAGATGTAACTCTGTCAGTGGAAGTCACACATCACAGAGCAGTTTCTCAGAAAGCTTCTTTCCAGATTTCATCTGAGGATATTTCCTTTTTCACCATAGCCCTCTAAGGGCTTCCAAATATCACTTTGCCAATTCCACAAGAACTGTCTTAGCAAAAGGCTTCTTGAGGGGAAAGCTGTAACTCTGTCAGATGATTTCACAGAACACAAAGTAGTTTCTCAGAAAGCTTCTCTCTCTTTGTTATCGGAGGATATTTCCTTTGGCCCTATAGTCTTCAAAGGGATCCGAAATATCTGTTCTCAGAATCCATAGAAATAAGCCTAGCAAAGAGATCCACGAAATACAGATGTAACTCTGTGAGATGAATTAACAGAACACTAAGCAGTTTCTCAGAAACTTCTTTCCAGATTTCATCTGAGGATATTTCCTTTTTCACCATAGCCCTCTATGGTCTTCCAAATATCACTTTGCCAATACCACAAGAACTGTGTTAGTGAAAGGCTTCTTGAGGGGAAAGCTGTAACTCTGTGAGATGATTTCACAGAACACAAAGAAGTTTCTCAGAAAGCTTCTTTGTCTTTGTCATTGGAGGATATTTCCTTTGGCCCTATAGTCTTCAAAGGGATCCGAATATCTGTTCTCAGATTCCACAGAAATAAGGCTAGCAAAGAGATCCACGAAATACAGATGTAACTCGGTGAGATGAATTAACAGAAAACTAAGCAGTTTCTCAGAAAGCTTCTTTCCAGATTTCATCTGAGGATATTTCCTTTTTCAACATAGCCCTCTATGGGCTTCCAAATATCACTTTGCCAATACCACAAGAACTGTCTTAGTGAAAGGCTTCTTGAGGGGAAAGCTGTAACTCTGTGAGATGATTTCACAGAACACAAAGAAGTTTCTCAGAAACCTTCTTTCTCTTTGTTATCGGAGGATATTTCCTTTGGCCCTATAGTCTTCAAAGGGATCCGAAATATCTGTTCTCAGATTCCACAGAAATAAGGCTAGCAAAGAGATCCACGAAATACAGATGTAACACTGTGAGATGAATTTACAGAACACTAAGCAGTTTCTCAGAAATCTTCTTTCCAGATTTCATCTGAGGATATTTCCTTTTTCACCATAGCCCTCTATGGGCTTCAAAATATCACTTTGCCAATTGCACAAGAACTGTCTTAGCGAAAGGCTTCTTCAGGGGAAAGCTGTAACTCTGTGAGATGATTTCACAGAACACAAAGAAGTTTGCCAGAAAGCTTCTTTCTCTTTGTTATCAGAGGATATTTCCTTTGGCCCTATAGTCTTCAAGGGGATCCGAAATATCTGTTCTCAAATTCCACAGAAATAAGGCTAGCAAAGAGATCCACGAAATACAGATGTAACTCTGTGAGATGAATTAACAGAACACTAAGCAGTTTCTCAGAAAGCTTCTTTCCAGATTTCATCTGAGGATATTTCCTTTTTCACCATAGCCCTCTATGGTCTTCCAAATATCAGTTTGCCAATTCCACAAGAACTGTCTTAGCGAAAGGCTTCTTGAGGGGAAAGCTGTAACTCTGTGAGATGATTTCACTGAACACAAAGAAGTTTCTCAGAAAGCTTCTTTCTCTTTGTTATCGGAGGATATTTCCTTTGGCCCTATAGTCTTCGAAGGGATCCGAAATATCTGTTCTCAGAATCCACAGAAAGAAGGCTAGCAAAGAGATCCACGAAATACAGATATAACTCTGTGAGAACAATTAACAGAACACTAAGCAGTTTCTCAGAAAGCTTCTTTCCAGATTTCATTTGAGGATATTTCCTTTTTCACCATAGCCCTCTATGGGCTTCCAAATGTCACTTTGCCAATTGCAGAAAAACTGTCTTAGCGAAAGGCTTTTTGAGGGGAAAGCTGTAACTCTGTGAGATGATTTCACAGAACACAAAGAAGTTTCTCAGAAAGCTTCTTTGTCTTTGTTATCGGAGGATATTTCCTTTGGCCCTATAGTTTTCAAAGGGATCCGAAATATCTGTTCTGAGATTCCACAGAAATAAGGCTAGCAAAGAGATCCACGAAATGCAGATGTAACTCTGTGAGATGAATTAACAGAACACTAAGCAGTTTCTCAGAAAGTTTCTTTCCAGATTTCATCTGAGGATATTTCCTTTCTCACCATAGCCCTCTAAGGGCTTCCAAATAACACTTTGCCAATTCCACAAGAACTGTCTTAGCGAAAGGCTTCTTGAGGGGAAAGCTGTAACTCTGTTAGATGATTTCACAGAACACAAAGAAGTTTCTCAGAAAGCTTCTTTCTCTTTGTTATCGGAGGATATTTCCTTTGGCCCTATAGTCTTCAAAGGGATCCGAAATATCTGTTCTCAGATTCCACAGAAATAAGGCTAGCAAAGAGATCCACGAAATACAGATGTAACTCTGTGAGTGGAAATCACACATCTCAGAGCAGTTTCTCAGAAAGCTTCTTTCCAGATTTCATCTGAGGATATTTACTTTTTCACCATAGCCCTCTAAGGACTTCCAAATATCACTTTGCCAATTCCACAAGAACTGTCTTAGCGAAAGGCTTCTTTAGTGGAAAGCTGTAACTCTGTGAGATGATTTCACAGAACACAAAGAAGTTTCTCAGAAAGCTTCTTTCCCTTTGTGATCGGAGGTTATTTCCTTTGGCCCTATAGTCTTCAAAGGGATCCGAAATATCTGTTCTCAGAATCCACAGAAAGAAGGCTAGCAAATAGATACAAGAAATACCGATGTAACTCTGTGAAATGAATTAACAGAACACTAAGCAGTTTCTCAGAAAGCTTCTTTCCAGATTTCATCGGAGGATATTTCCTTTTTCACCATAGCCCTCTATGGGCTTCCAAATATCACCTTGCCAATTCCACAAGAACTGTCTTAGCGAAAGGCTTCTTGAGGGGAAAGCTGTAACTCTGTGAGATGATTTCACAGAACACAAAGAAGTTTCTCAGAAAGCTCCTTTCTCTTTGTTATCGGAGGATATTTCCATTGGCCCTATAGTCTTCAAAGGGATCCGAAATATCTGTTCTCAGATTCCACAGAAATAAGGCTAGCAAAGAGATCCACGAAATACAGATGTAACTCTGTGAGATGAATTAACAGAACACTAAGCAGTTTCTCAGAAAGCTTCTTTCCAGATTTCATCTGAGGATATTTCCTTTTTCACCATAGCCCTCTATGGGCTTCCAAATATCACTTTGCCAATACCACCAGAACTGTCTTAGTGAAACGCTTCTTGAGGGGAAAGCTATAACTCTGTGAGATGATTTCACAGAACAAAAAGGAGTTTCTCAGAAAGCTTCTTTCTCTTTGTTATCGGAGGATATTTCCTTTGGCCCTATAGTCTTCAAAGGGATCCGAAATATCTGTTCTCAGATTCCACAGAAATAAGGCTAGCAAAGAGATCCACGAAATACAGATGTAACTCTGTGAGTGGAAGTCACACATCACAGAGCAGTTTCTCAGAAAGCTTCTTTCCAGATTTCATCTGAGGATATTTCCTTTTTCACCATAGCCCTCTAAGGGCTTCCAAATATCACTTTGCCAATTCCACAAGAACTGTCTTAGCGAAAGGCTTCTTGAGGGGAAAGCTGTAACTCTGTGAGATGATTTCACAGAACACAGAGTAGTTTCTCAGAAAGCTTCTTTCTCTTTGTTATCGGAGGATATTTCCTTTGGGCCTATAGTCTTCAAAGGGATCCGAAATATCTGTTCTCAGATTCCACAGAAAGAAGGCTAGCAAAGAGATCCACGAAATACAGACGTAACTCTGTGAGATGAATTAACAGAACACTAAGCAGTTTCTCAGAAAGCTTCTTTCCAGATTTCATCTGACGATATTTCCTTTTACACCATAGCCCTCTATGGGCTTCCAAATATCACTTTGCCAATTCCACAAGAACTGTCTTATCAAAAGGCTTCTTGAGGGGAAAGCTGTAACTCTGTCACATGATTTCACAGAACACAAAGAAGTTTTTCAGAAAGCTTCGCTCTCTTTTTTATCAGAGGATATTTCCTTTGGCCCTATAGTCTTCAATGGGATCCGAAATATCTGTTCTCAGATTCCACAGAAATAAGGCTAGCAAAGAGATCCACGAAATACAGATGTAACTCTGTGAGTGGAAGTCACACCTCACAGAGCAGTTTCTCAGAAAGCTTCTTTCCAGATTTCATCTGAGGATATTTCCTTTTTCACCATAGCCCTCTTTGGGCTTCCAAATATCACTTTGCCAATTCCACAAGAACTGTCTTAGCGAAAGGCTTCTTGAGGTGAAAGCTGTAACTCTGTGAGATGATTTCACAGAACACAAAGTAGTTTCTCAGAAAGCTTCTTTCTCTTTGTTTTCGGAGGATATTTCCTTTGGCCCTATGGTCTTCAAAGGGATCCGAAATATCTGTTCTCAGATTCCACAGAAATAAGTCTAGCAAAGAGATCCACGAAATACAGATGTAACTCCGTGAGATGAATTAACAGAGCACTAAGCAGTTTCTCAGAAAGCTCCTTTCCATATTTCATCTGAGGATATTTCCTTTTTCACCATAGCCCTCTATGAGCTTCCAAATATCACTTTTCCAATTCGACAAGAACTTTCTTATCGAAAGGCTTCTTGAGGGGAAAGCTGTAACTCTGTGAGATGATTTCACAGTACACAAAGAAGTTTCTCAGAAAGCTTCTTTCTCTTTGTTATCGGAGGATATTTCCTTTGGGCCTATAGTCTTCAAAGGGATCCGAAATATCTGTTCTCAGATTCCACAGAAAGAAGGCTAGCAAAGAGATCCACGAAATACAGACGTAACTCTGTGAGATGAATTAACAGAACCCTAAGCAGTTTCTCAGAAAGCTTCTTTCCAGATTTCATCTGACGATATTTCCTTTTACACCATAGCCCTCTATGGGCTTCCAAATATCACTTTGCCAATTCCACAAGAACTGTCTTATCAAAAGGCTTCTTGAGGGGAAAGCTGTAACTCTGTCACATGATTTCACAGAACACAAAGAAGTTTTTCAGAAAGCTTCGCTCTCTTTTTTATCAGAGGATATTTCCTTTGGCCCTATAGTCTTCAATGGGATCCGAAATATCTGTTCTCAGATTCCACAGAAATAAGGCTAGCAAAGAGATCCACGAAATACAGATGTAACTCTGTGAGAAGAATTAACAGAACACTAAGCAGTTTCTCAGAAAGCTTCTTTCCAGATTTCATCTGAGGATATTTCCTTTTTCACCATAGCCCTCTATGGGCTTCCAAATATCACTTTGCCAATTGCACAAGAACTGTCTTAGCGAAAGGCTTCTTGAGGGGAAAGCTGTAACTCTGTGAGATGATTTCACAGAACACAAAGAAGTTTGCCAGAAAGCTTCTTTCTCTTTGTTATCAGAGGATATTTCCTTTGGCCCTATAGTCTTCAAGGGGATCCGAAATATCTGTTCTCAAATTCCACAGAAATAAGGCTAGCAAAGAGATCCACGAAATACAGATGTAACTCTGTGAGATGAATTAACAGAACACTAAGCAGTTTCTCAGAAAGCTTCTTTCCAGATTTCATCTGAGGATATTTCCTTTTTCACCATAGCCCTCTATGGTCTTCCAAATATCAGTTTGCCAATTCCACAAGAACTGTCTTAGCGAAAGGCTTCTTGAGGGGAAAGCTGTAACTCTGTGAGATGATTTCACTGAACACAAAGAAGTTTCTCAGAAAGCTTCTTTCTCTTTGTTATCGGAGGATATTTCCTTTGGCCCTATAGTCTTCGAAGGGATCCGAAATATCTGTTCTCAGAATCCACAGAAAGAAGGCTAGCAAAGAGATCCACGAAATACAGATATAACTCTGTGAGAACAATTAACAGAACACTAAGCAGTTTCTCAGAAAGCTTCTTTCCAGATTTCATTTGAGGATATTTCCTTTTTCACCATAGCCCTCTATGGGCTTCCAAATGTCACTTTGCCAATTGCAGAAAAACTGTCTTAGCGAAAGGCTTTTTGAGGGGAAAGCTGTAACTCTGTGAGATGATTTCACAGAACACAAAGAAGTTTCTCAGAAAGCTTCTTTGTCTTTGTTATCGGAGGATATTTCCTTTGGCCCTATAGTTTTCAAAGGGATCCGAAATATCTGTTCTGAGATTCCACAGAAATAAGGCTAGCAAAGAGATCCACGAAATGCAGATGTAATTCTGTGAGATGAATTAACAGAACACTAAGCAGTTTCTCAGAAAGTTTCTTTCCAGATTTCATCTGAGGATATTTCCTTTCTCACCATAGCCCTCTAAGGGCTTCCAAATAACACTTTGACAATTCCACAAGAACTGTCTTAGCGAAAGGCTTCTTGAGGGGAAAGCTGTAACTCTGTTAGATGATTTCACAGAACACAAAGAAGTTTCTCAGAAAGCTTCTTTCTCTTTGTTATCGGAGGATATTTCCTTTGGCCCTATAGTCTTCAAAGGGATCCGAAATATCTGTTCTCAGATTCCACAGAAATAAGGCTAGCAAAGAGATCCACGAAATACAGATGTAACTCTGTGAGTGGAAATCACACATCTCAGAGCAGTTTCTCAGAAAGCTTCTTTCCAGATTTCATCTGAGGATATTTACTTTTTCACCATAGCCCTCTAAGGACTTCCAAATATCACTTTGCCAATTCCACAAGAACTGTCTTAGCGAAAGGCTTCTTTAGTGGAAAGCTGTAACTCTGTGAGATGATTTCACAGAACACAGAGTAGTTTCTCAGAAAGCTTCTTTCTCTTTGTTATCGGAGGATATTTCCTTTGGGCCTATAGTCTTCAAAGGGATCCGAAATATCTGTTCTCAGATTCCACAGAAAGAAGGCTAGCAAAGAGATCCACGAAATAGAGACGTAACTCTGTGAGATGAATTAACAGAACACTAAGCAGTTTCTCAGAAAGCTTCTTTCCAGATTTCATCTGACGATATTTCCTTTTACACCATAGCCCTCTATGGGCTTCCAAATATCACTTTGCCAATTCCACAAGAACTGTCTTATCAAAAGGCTTCTTGAGGGGAAAGCTGTAACTCTGTCACATGATTTCACAGAACACAAAGAAGTTTTTCAGAAAACTTCGCTCTCTTTGTTATCAGAGGATATTTCCTTTGGCCCTATAGTCTTCAATGGGATCCGAAATATCTGTTCTCAGAATCCACAGAAATAAGGCTAGCAAAGAGATCCACGAAATACAGATGTAACTCTGTGAGAAGAATTAACAGAACACTAAGCAGTTTCTCAGAAAGCTTCTTTCCAGATTTCATCTGAGGATATTTCCTTTTTCACCATAGCCCTCTATGGGCTTCCAAATATCACTTTGCCAATTGCACAAGAACTGTCTTAGCGAAAGGCTTCTTGAGGGGAAAGCTGTAACTCTGTGAGATGATTTCACAGAACACAAAGAAGTTTGCCAGAAAGCTTCTTTCTCTTTGTTATCAGAGGATATTTCCTTTGGCCCTATAGTCTTCAAAGGGATCCGAAATATCTGTTCTCAAATTCCACAGAAACAAGGCTAGCAAAGAGATCCACGAAATACAGATGTAACTCTGTGAGATGAATTAACAGAACACTAAGCAGTTTCTCAGAAAGCTTCTTTCCAGATTTCATCTGAGGATATTTCCTTTTTCACCATAGCCCTCTATGGGCTTCCAAATATCACTTTGCCAATACCAACAGAACTGTCTTAGTGAAACGCTTCTTGAGGGGAAAGCTATAACTCTGTGAGATGATTTCACAGAACAAAAAGGAGTTTCTCAGAAAGCTTCTTTCTCTTTGTTATCGGAGGATATTTCCTTTGGCCCTATAGTCTTCAACGGGATCCGAAATATCTGTTCTCAGATTCCACAGAAATAAGGCTAGCAAAGAGATCCACGAAATACAGATGTAACTCTGTGAGTGGAAGTCACACATCACAGAGCAGTTTCTCAGAAAGCTTCTTTCCAGATTTCATCTGAGGATATTTCCTTTTTCACCCCAGCCCTCTAAGGGCTTCCAAATATCACTTTGCCAATTCCACAAGAACTGTCTTAGCGAAAGGCTTCTTGAGGGGAAAGCTGTAACTCTGTGAGATGATTTCACAGAACACAGAGTAGTTTCTCAGAAAGCTTCTTTCTCTTTTTATCGGAGGATATTTCCTTTGGCCCTATAGTCTTCAAAGGGATCCGAAATATCTGTTCTCAGATTCCACAGAAATAAGGCTAGCAAAGAGATCCACGAAATACAGATGTAACTCTGTGAGTGGAAGTCACACCTCACAGAGCAGTTTCTCAGAAAGCTTCTTTCCAGATTTCATCTGAGGATATTTC
Source organism: Macaca nemestrina (assembly GCF_043159975.1). Classification (NCBI taxonomy): domain Eukaryota; kingdom Metazoa; phylum Chordata; class Mammalia; order Primates; family Cercopithecidae; genus Macaca; species Macaca nemestrina. The sequence goes on along the minus strand of NC_092145.1, from coordinate 94,509,361 downwards.
CTTTTTCACCATAGCCCTCTTTGGGCTTCCAAATATCACTTTGCCAATTCCACAAGAACTGTCTTAGCGAAAGGCTTCTTGAGGGGAAAGCTGTAACTCTGTGAGATGATTTCACAGAACACAAAGTAGTTTCTCAGAAAGCTTCTTTCTCTTTGTTATCGGAGGATGTTTCCTTTGGCCCTATGGTCTTCAAAGGGATCCGAAATATCTGTTCTCAGATTCCACAGAAATAAGTCTAGCAAAGAGATCCACGAAATACAGATGTAACTCCGTGAGATGAATTAACAGAGCACTAAGCAGTTTCTCAGAAAGCTCCTTTCCATATTTCATCTGAGGATATTTCCTTTTTCACAATAGCCCTCTATGAGCTTCCAAATATCACTTTTCCAATTCGACAAGAACTTTCTTATCGAAAGGCTTCTTGAGGGGAAAGCTGTAACTCTGTGAGATGATTTCACAGTACACAAAGAAGTTTCTCAGAAAGCTTCTTTCTCTTTGTTATCGGAGGATATTTCCTTTGGGCCTATAGTCTTCAAAGGGATCCGAAATATCTGTTCTCAGATTCCACAGAAAGAAGGCGAGCAAAGAGATCCACGAAATACAGACGTAACTCTGTGAGATGAATTAACAGAACACTAAGCAGTTTCTCAGAAAGCTTCTTTCCAGATTTCATCTGACGATATTTCGTTTTACACCGTAGCCCTCTATGGGCTTCCAAATATCACTTTGCCAATTCCACAAGAACTGTCTTATCAAAAGGCTTCTTGAGGGGAAAGCTGTAACTCTGTCACATGATTTCACAGAACACAAAGAAGTTTTTCAGAAAGCTTCGCTCTCTTTGTTATCAGAGGATATTTCCTTTGACCCTATAGTCTTCAATGGGATCCGAAATATCTGTTCTCAGAATCCACAGAAATAAGGCTAGCATAGAGATCCACGAAATACAGATGTAACTCTGTGAGAAGAATTAACAGAACACTAAGCAGTTTCTCAGAAAGCTTCTTTCCAGATTTCATCTGAGGATATTTCCTTTTTCACCATAGCCCTCTATGGGCTTCCAAATATCACTTTGCCAATTGCACAAGAACTGTCTTAGCGAAAGGCTTCTTGAGGGGAAAGCTGTAACTCTGTGAGATGATTTCACAGAACACAAAGAAGTTTGCCAGAAAGCTTCTTTCTCTTTGTTATCAGAGGATATTTCCTTTGGCCCTATAGTCTTCAAAGGGATCCGAAATATCTGTTCTCAAATTCCACAGAAATAAGGCTAGAAAAGAGATCCACGAAATACAGATGTAACTCTGTCAGTGGAAGTCACACATCACAGAGCAGTTTCTCAGAAAGCTTCTTTCCAGATTTCATCTGAGGATATTTCCTTTTTCACCATAGCCCTCTATGGGCTTCCAAATATCAGTTTGCCAATTCCACAAGAACTGTCTTAGCGAAAGGCTTCTTGAGGGGAAAGCTGTAACTCTGTGAGATGATTTCACCGAACACAAATAAGTTTCTCAGAAAGCTTCTTTCTCTTTGTTATCGGAGGATATTTCCTTTGGCCCTATAGTCTTCAAAGGGATCCGAAATATCTGTTCTCAGAATCCACAGAAAGAAGGCTAGCAAAGAGATCTACGAAATACAGATATAACTCTGTGAGAACAATTAACAGAACACTAAGCAGTTTCTCAGAAAGCTTCTTTCCAGATTTCATCTGAGGATATTTCCTTTTTCACCGTAGCCCTCTATGGGCTTCCAAATGTCACTTTGCCAATTGCACAAAAACTGTCTTAGCGAAAGGCTTCTTGAGGGGAAAGCTGTAACTCTGTGAGATGATTTCACAGAACACAAAGAAGTTTGTCAGAAAGCATCTTTGTCTTTGTTATCGGAGGATATTTCCTTTGGCCCTATAGTCTTCAAAGGGATCCGAAATATCTGTTCTCAGATTCCACAGAAATAAGCCTAGCAAAGAGATCCACGAAATGCAGATGTAACTCTGTGAGATGAATTAACAGAACCCTAAGCAGTTTCTCAGAAAGTTTCTTTCCAGATTTCATCTGAGGATATTTCCTTTCTCACCATAGCCCTCTAAGGGCTTCCAAATAACACTTTGCCAATTCCACAAGAACTGTCTTAGCGAAAGGCTTCTTGAGGGGAAAGCTGTAACTCTGTTAGATGATTTCACAGAACACAAAGAAGTTTCTCAGAAAGCTTCTTTCTCTTTGTTATCTGAGGATATTTCCTTTGGCCCTATAGTCTTCAAAGGGATCCGAAATATCTGTTCTCAGATTCCACAGAAATAAGGCTAGCAAAGAGATCCACGAAATACAGATGTAACTCTGTCAGTGGAAGTCACACATCACAGAGCAGTTTCTCAGAAAGCTTCTTTCCAGATTTCATCTGAGGATATTTCCTTTTTCACCATAGCCCTCTAAGGGCTTCCAAATATCACTTTGCCAATTCCACAAGAACTGTCTTAGCAAAAGGCTTCTTGAGGGGAAAGCTGTAACTCTGTCAGATGATTTCACAGAACACAAAGTAGTTTCTCAGAAAGCTTCTCTCTCTTTGTTATCGGAGGATATTTCCTTTGGCCCTATAGTCTTCAAAGGGATCCGAAATATCTGTTCTCAGAATCCATAGAAATAAGCCTAGCAAAGAGATCCACGAAATACAGATGTAACTCTGTGAGATGAATTAACAGAACACTAAGCAGTTTCTCAGAAACTTCTTTCCAGATTTCATCTGAGGATATTTCCTTTTTCACCATAGCCCTCTATGGTCTTCCAAATATCACTTTGCCAATACCACAAGAACTGTGTTAGTGAAAGGCTTCTTGAGGGGAAAGCTGTAACTCTGTGAGATGATTTCACAGAACACAAAGAAGTTTCTCAGAAAGCTTCTTTGTCTTTGTCATTGGAGGATATTTCCTTTGGCCCTATAGTCTTCAAAGGGATCCGAATATCTGTTCTCAGATTCCACAGAAATAAGGCTAGCAAAGAGATCCACGAAATACAGATGTAACTCGGTGAGATGAATTAACAGAAAACTAAGCAGTTTCTCAGAAAGCTTCTTTCCAGATTTCATCTGAGGATATTTCCTTTTTCAACATAGCCCTCTATGGGCTTCCAAATATCACTTTGCCAATACCACAAGAACTGTCTTAGTGAAAGGCTTCTTGAGGGGAAAGCTGTAACTCTGTGAGATGATTTCACAGAACACAAAGAAGTTTCTCAGAAACCTTCTTTCTCTTTGTTATCGGAGGATATTTCCTTTGGCCCTATAGTCTTCAAAGGGATCCGAAATATCTGTTCTCAGATTCCACAGAAATAAGGCTAGCAAAGAGATCCACGAAATACAGATGTAACACTGTGAGATGAATTTACAGAACACTAAGCAGTTTCTCAGAAATCTTCTTTCCAGATTTCATCTGAGGATATTTCCTTTTTCACCATAGCCCTCTATGGGCTTCAAAATATCACTTTGCCAATTGCACAAGAACTGTCTTAGCGAAAGGCTTCTTCAGGGGAAAGCTGTAACTCTGTGAGATGATTTCACAGAACACAAAGAAGTTTCTCAGAAAGCTTCTTTCTCTTTGTTATCAGAGGATATTTCCTTTGGCCCTATAGTCTTCAAAGGGATCCGAAATATCTGTTCTCAGATTCCACAAAAATAAGGCTAGCAACGAGATCCAAGAAATACAGATGTAACTCTGTCAGTGGAAGTCACACATCACAGAGCAGTTTCTCAGAAAGCTTCTTTCCAGATTTCATCTGAGGATATTTCCTTTTTCACCATAGCCCTCTATGGGCTTCCCAATATCACTTTGCCAATTCCACAAGAACTGTCTTAGCGAAAGGCTTCTTGAGG